>NC_136063.1:305716221-306293721 GCF_964261635.1 Lissotriton helveticus
CAACAGGAGCAAAAAAAAAATTACTGTCTGGGGCGGTTAGGGCAATTATGATTTTCATAAGCTACGTTGATTAACGTTATGCTCATGTTTCCACAGGAAAGCAATGCACCACAATACAAACAGGTGAACTTGATGTGTGCAAAGTTCTCTTGAATGTTTGGCACGGTTTCCCGTGCCTCTGCTCCTGACAACGATATTTGAGAAGTTGACCTGGCCACAGGAGTTGTTGTTGGGTTCTCCTGCAGGTCACGTATCTCTGCCCGGCTGTAATTCAATGGATGCCACCTGTTCATGTGCCGATGCATGGTATAGTTCCCATAGCTATACTTTTTATCAGTCCCTCTTGATAACTTGTCTTTGCAAATGAGGCAGGTGACATACCTCGCATTTACTTTCTTCTGCCCTGGAGGGAGTGAAAAAAACTGTCAAATGAAACTGGCTTTCCTATGGGAAACCCGGGGCACCTCTTCCAAGAACTGTGGTCCTTCTCTCTCCTCTTCCTCTAGTTCTTCCTCTTCCTCCTCTGTGTTGGTGATGACTTGGGGAGGTGGTCCTCTCTTCCCATGAGGAGGTGGAGGTGGTGGTGGGGGTGCACCAGCTGAAGCAACTACTGAAGCCATTGCTCAAGTATGAAATAAGGTCTTCCTCTCACAAAGATGAAAGTCAGAGTGAGGAAAGAAGGAGGGGTTTTCATCATTTGGGAAAAACAATATTTCTAAACCAATGAAAAGTGTTATTTTTAGGTCACCTGACCTAGCCTTCCATCATTATGAAACCAAAAGTGAAATGAACCAATGAAAAGTTTTATTAACAAGTCACATGACCTGTTACGCTTATGTTACGCGCTGCGGAACTCGCCCCGGATCGCTTCCGGGTCACTGCGCTTCGCGCCTCGGTTCGCGCTCCGGAGCACTTCCGGGTGCGCTAACGCGGCGCGTCATAAGACGCATTACGCGGCAACGCGATACATCGCGCTTTCGCGACGCGCCCCGGATCGCTTCCGGGGAGCTGCGCTTCGCGTCTCAGTTCGCGTACCGGAGCACTTCCGGGTGCGCTAACGCGGCGCATCATAAGACGCATTACGCGACAACGTGATATGTCGCGCTTCCGCGACGCGTCACGATGTTCATTTCTAACGCGGCAGTTCCGCAAACGGAACGTTTACCGGTTCGCGGACTGGGTCGCGGCATCAAGGTGAGCTAACAGGAAGCTTCCCGGTTCGCGAACCGGGAGCGAAGAAAAAAAAATATTTTAAAAAAAAATTATTAATAAACATATAAAATATATTTTTGGATTTCAAGAAGAATACATTTTACAGCTACAGATATTAGCTTTTAAAAAACCAATGAAATTCACTGAAAAAACCATAGGTTATAGACCATATATAGTTAGGAATTAGCATTTAAAAAACCTTATTTTACTCACACAAAACCATTGAAATTCCATATATAGTTAGTTGTACTAACTATATATCGCGCACCCGCAATCCACTGCTGATCATGTCACATATTACATCATTCATGACATGGTCAGTGACATCACTGATGACATCACTGATGACATCTCAAATGACATCACTGATAACATCTCAAATGACATCACTGATGACATCACTGATGACATCTCAAATGACATCACTGATAACATCTCAAATGACATCACTGATGACATCTCATTTGACATTACTGATCACATCACTGATGACATCATTCATGTGATAATACAATTAACCTCTTCAGACTCTAATACAACCTTAGATACACTCAGTGTAAACAGACACTCACAGACTGTCACTCATCCATGGAGTTACTCACACACCTAGTCAGTCATGCAAAAATCAATCATACCTCCATTTTCTCAACTATACAGTTATACACACCTTACTTATTCAAACATATACTAAAACATATTTACTCTCTTATACAATCCCTGATACAAGTTCACAATGATCCATACAGCCACTCACACATTTCACTGGCTCTTATGCACAGTTATTTATATATGTCAACTCTCACATGTACTGTGTTTTACATATGTACTTACTTTGACATGTAACACTGAGATATCCATTCACTCACCAATACACTCATGCACACAGTCAACCGCCCATACAGCTGTTTCCACATGCACTTTTGAACCCATACATCTAGTGAATCAACTGCTCACACATCTATGCACAGAGTCATACAACTCCCAGCCACCCACACACACACTCAGTCGCCCATACAAATACTTGGGCAACCAATCAATAACCCATATAGTTACTCATATAGCTACTGATCAACACATGCAGCAGTTTACAGAACAACAGACATAATGATGCACAAATTAAGACAGTTTAGTCACTAACCCATGCACTCAGTGAGACACATTTAATCACTCACTCATACAGTCAGTCATGCACCTACTAAATCCTTCATCCAGACACTTATACATCCACTCAAGACATATTTTAACTTTACAGAAAAATACAGTCACTGGATGTTGTCATCAGTGATGTCATCAGTGATGTCATTTGAGATGTCATCAGTGATGTCATCAGTGATGTCATTTGAGATGTCATCAGTGATGTCACTGACCATGTCATGAATGATGTAATATGTGACATGATCAGCAGTGGATTGCGGGTGCGCGATATATAGTTAGTACAACTAACTATATATGGAATTTCAATGGTTTTGTGTGAGTAAAATAAGGTTTTTTAAATGCTAATTCCTAACTATATATGGTCTATAACCTATGGTTTTTTCATTGAATATATATATATATATATATATATATATATATATATATATATATATATATATATATATATATATATATATATTATATATATATATATCGTTTGCTTCAGTTCGCCAATCCTCCAGCCTCCGATGACGGCGGGCTCCGAGCGAGGGAGCGACCCATCCAATATTGAACACAGCTATTTTGAATACAAAAAGCGAAGCTCAAGCCCAGATTCATAAAGCGTGTTATTTATTCATAACAAAAGCGTCAAAAAACATCCGACGTGTTTCGGTGCAGCCGCACCTTGCTCACGGGTAAATCAGTTTCCTGAGTGCCTCCATTATCTAGTGCTCTAACATAAACATAAAAGTAGGACTACCCGTCCCAACACTGTTGTTTCGAACAAACATTGGCAGACATCTTAGATGGTCTCAAAGATATTTCAAATTACTGTGGTTGATGCATGAACACACCTTGTATATAAGGAATCACCACTATTACATCATAGTATGTTTAAATACATTTTAGCATGCTAACCTCTCATGCATTCTGTCCATAACCATTTTCTATACTTATGCCCCAGTGGGCTCACGCCTGTCTATTCACAAATGTTTTGAATACTGTTCAGCCGATAGGACGGAACGCCCACATGGGTGGGAGGAACTTTTCTGTGAACTATAGACAGGCGTGAACAAGCTCCCTTGTGGAGCGAAACGCGTCATGGATGACATTATGTCTTTCACTTTCTTTTGTGTGAAATAAATATCCTGCCTTCACTGGAAAAAGACTTGCTGCCTTTTCTTGTTTGCTTCGTCTAAAAAGTCGTTTGTAAGAGGTCCTTACCTGTTTTTCCTCACCGTGGAGTGGTGAGCAGGAACATTATTGCATATATATATATATATATATACATATATATATATATATATTACCTACTGGCGGTCGTCAGTAGGTAGTTATAGTTAGGACCTAGTTACCATAGAAAATGGCAACATTCTATTCCCAATAACTTTGGTACCGATTTACGAATCTTCGCAAAATTTTCAAAACAAATTCTTTGTTGAGATCAGCTCCTATGTTGAAAGTTTGTGGGTGATTCGTCAAGGGGGGGCCGAGAAAAAAGGGGATTCCAAAATGTGTTTTTTCAACCTTAATTCCCATAGGAAACTTTAGACAAGGCTACAGGTCGAACGGGTGAACGGAATTTCCCCAAATTTGGCAGGGAGAAGGGTCTTGGTCTAAAAGGCACGCTTTTGTTTATTTGGTGTAAATCTGTTCAGTAGTTTTTGAGAAACATCGAAATTTACAGATATCGATATTTGGGAATTCTGCCATCTGATTGGCTGAGGCGTTACGAGCACGAGCTTGCTGATTATTGGCCGCCAGCGGTGCGAGCGGTTGCAACTAGGAAGTGTTGGCCGCCATTTTGTGATTCCGTTGAAGCGAGTAAGGGGAAAAAAGGGCACAAAAGTGGGCAATAGGAGGGTAGGAGCACTGTAAGCTCTGTGGGGTGTTTAGGGTGTGCTATAGAGGGGGTGTGAAGTGAAGTATTCACCCCTACCGGTGTGAAAGGGGTGGGTTACGGAAATGAAGTGAGGTACTGCCTAGAGTCTGTTGTTGATAAGGTCAGGTGGTGCGGAACTCGTGGATTATAGCGTGAGCGCAAACTGTGTGTCTTATGCTGTGAAGTCATGTGCCGTGGCCGCTGCGCTATACTTGTGGAAGTTGTGTCAGCATGTGTTTATACCTACTAAGACGAACTACTGACCCGTACTGGTGTGAAAGTCCTGGGTATGGAAAATATGTGAGGTATTGTCTAGAGTCTCATGGATGGAGGAATTGTGGCCTGCCATTTTGTAATTCTGTTGAAGCGAGTAAAGGGAAAAAAGGGTGAAAAAAGTGGGAAATAGGAGGGTAGGAGCGCCTCTGTGGGGTGTTTAGGGTGTGCTATACAGAGGGTGTGAAGTGAACTACTCATACCTACCGGTCTGAAAGTGCTAGGATACGAAAATTAAGTGAGGTATTGCGTAGAGTGTGATGCTGCTAAGGAGAGCTGGTGCGGGACTCGGGGATTAAAGGGTGAGCCCAAGTTGTGTGTCTTAGACTGTGAAGTCATGTACCATGGCCCCTGCACTACAGCTGTGGAAGTAGTGTCAGTGGTACAAAAGGGGGTGGTGATGGACGGAGCATCTGAATCAATCAAACACTCACACCCAGTCAAAAGATCTGGGTTTAATCCATCACCGTTCTTTAGCCCACTCTGCCACCCCAGTTCAGACATGGCCATATGCAAATCAGTCTGAACCTGTGCCACATGGGAACAGTCCAGCCCGAACTGCCAAGCCATGTCTTCCCTGGACCGGAAACAAGCTTCCGAGGACTGGTTTCTGGCATTCCAGCCGTCTTCAGCCCGGCTTGCTTGAATCCAGTGGCAAAGTGAGCAAGGGACTCACGTCTGAGCATACCCTGCCATACTTATGGCGGCCAAAAGCAGTACAAAAGGGGGTGGTGATGGGTGGAAGTAGTATCAGCATGTGTTTGTAACTACTAGGACAAGCTACTCACCCGTTCTGGTCTGAAAGTCCTGGGGTACGGAAAATATCTGAGGTAGTGTGTAGAGTCTCATGCTGCTAAGGTGAGCTGCTGCTGGACTCGGGGATGAAACACACACACAACGCAATCTTTCCAAGTTAAATTCACAGAACGAGTTGTCAGAACGATCCTTGCTAACTCAGACTTTTCTGCAAAGATTCCTGTGAATTAACATTCCGATGTGTTAGATTGAACACCACGGGTCTTTCAGTCTCTCTTCTTTTTTTGTATTCTTGTATATTGTATACTCTTTTTTTATGTGCTAATGTTTGTAAATGGTCTTTAACTGTGACATGATTTAAATAAATTTACACATTGTGATAATAGAAATTTCAGGTTTGTTTCATGACTGAGGGGTGTTTGTATTGATAACCATTGTATACTTTCTGCTTGGTATGATTAATCACTACAGAGTGGAGTGTGAATGAAGGTTTGATACTTAGACATTGAACGAACCCAAGGGATAATTTTCTTTTTATTCTTGTTGGTACCCTGTCCCTTGGATGGTTGGGCCATTCACTTTTTCTTTTATATTTTATATAGTTAGGAATTAGCATTTAAAAAAACGTAGAAATTCACTGAAAAAAACATAGGTTTTAGGGGTGTTACAGTTAGTTGGACATTTCACTCGTACAAAACCATTGAAATTCCCATGTTATAGTTAGTTGTACTAACTATAACTCGCGCGCCCGCAATCCACTGCTGATGATGTCACATATTACATCATTCATGACATGGTCAGTGACATCACTGATGACATCACTGATGACATCTCAAATGACATCACTGATGACATCATCCAGTGAATGTGGTTTGCTTCAATATTTAGATAAGTATTATATATATATATATATAGCAATCTGCCTTGAAGACTGAGTGGATGTATAAGTGTCTGAATGGAGGATTTAGTAGCAATGTGATTGACTGTCTAAGTGACGAATTTAAAGTGTCACACTAAATATATGGGATAGTGATTAAACTGTGTGAATACCTGTATCACTTCATCTCTAGTTGTGTAAACTACTACATAAGTTGGTTACTAGCTATGTGAAAGTCTATATTAGTTATTAATTAGTTAAGTGAGTATTTGTATGGGATAGTGAATGAATGTGTGTGTCGTTGGATGGGAGGTATGTGACTGTCCAAAAATGTGTAAACAGTTAATTTAGTAAGTATATGAGGTTAAGACTGTATGTGGAAACAGTTGTTTGGGTGAGTGAATCTCTTTATGGGTGTGGTGATGAGTAAATATATTTCTCAATGATACATGTTCAACAAACTAGAAATATAAAAGCCAGTGTATGTGATAGTTGTTGTATATAAGTAAGTATACATAAGACTCAGTGATTGTATGAGCGACTTATGGATAACTGTACACTTGTAATAGTGATTTTATAACACACTAAGGGGCCCATTAGGATGGTGGGTGGATCGCCCTCGCCAGGCCGGCGGTAGCCACCGCCGGCCTGGCGGGGGTGATCCGCCCACCATCCGTGCCGGATGGACCCCCCGCCATATTAGTATGACTTTGGGGTCCGCGGATGACAGAAAGACAGTCCGCTGCTTTTCCGACCGGGGTGGAAAAGGGTTCATATGGTGGCGGTGTCTATCACCATGCCGTGCCTGCCATGCTGTGCATGGAAGTGCACAGCATGCCTTTCTGCCATTGTGGCGGGCGGTGCTGAGTGTACCGTCTGCCACAATGGTAGGAATGCTGCATGCGCCCGCCACTGTGGCGGGTGCATCCTAATGCTGGCCACGGGACCCCCGCAATTATGGCGGGCGGTCCCTTTCACCGGTAGGATGACGTCATCCTAATGGGCCCCTAAGTATGAGTTACTATCTATATGACTAAATAATTTGGTGTTTGTGAAGTGTGTAGCTTAGTAAATGTAAGTATGCTCAATTGTTTGCATAAGTGAGTAGGATGACTGCATAAGTGAATAGAATGTGTGCTAGTGTGTAATGTTCATGTAGTTGTATGAGTATATTTAATAGTGTTCTATTGATCTTTGTTAGCATGTATGAGTGAATCTATAGATAAGTGTTTAGATGTGTGTGTAGATGTAGTAAACA
Source organism: Lissotriton helveticus (assembly GCF_964261635.1). Classification (NCBI taxonomy): domain Eukaryota; kingdom Metazoa; phylum Chordata; class Amphibia; order Caudata; family Salamandridae; genus Lissotriton; species Lissotriton helveticus. Next base: position 305,723,617 of record NC_136063.1, read on the forward strand.
CTGAGTGGATTTTCAGAAAATTGTATTGGTGCGTCAATGGTTTCAAATATAGTACTCCATATTTTATAATGAGTGTTGAAAGGTTATACTAGTGTATGATAAGATGTATCAGATTGTCACATGGATGATGTCATCAGTGATGTTATCAGTGATGTCATGTCATCAGTAATGTCATCAGTGATGTCACTAACCATGTCATGAATGATGTAATATGTGACATCATCAGCAGTGGATTGCGGGCGCACGAGTTATTGTTAGTACAACTATACAGCCTATTTCGCTGCTGCCGGCTCTCACGAAGATTGTGGAAAAGCACGTTCAGGTGGTGCTCTCCAATTTTCTTGAGACCAATGAGATCCTGCACGCCACCCAGTCGGGCTTTCGTCCCCATCTCAGCACAGAGACTGCGCTCCTTGAGGTCTCAGAAACCATTAAAGGAGTTCGGGACTCGGGGGGCAAAGCCATGCTGGTGATGTTGGACTTGTCGGCGGCTTTCGACACCGTCCCCCATGATGGCCTGCTCGCTAGACTCTATGAGATAGGGCTGCGGGGGACGGTGTTCGGCTGGTTTTCCTCCTTTCTAGCTGGCCGCCGGCAAACGGTCTGGGCCTCGCCAGATTCCGCCGCGATGCCGCCTCTGGGAGTCGGGGTCCCACAGGGCTCTATTTTGAGCCCGACCCTTTTTAACATCTTCATGACTCCTTTGGCGGCGTTGGCGGAGTCGTATGGGGCCCAGATCGTATCCTACGCCGACGACACCCAGCTCCTCTTCTCGTGCAAGAGAGGAGGAGACTTTGATGGGGAGAGTATCCGGGATTGCCTTGGGGCTGTTTTCCAATGGTTCCAACTGAACAGCCTCAAGTGCAATTCCGATAAGTCAGAGGTACTCTTCTTTGGGTGTGATACAGAGCCAGACTGGCAGGCTTGGTGGCCCCTCAATATGTTCCCTCCGTCTTGTTCTTCCAAAATTGCTAAGAATTTGGGGTCAAGATGGATAAGGAACTAACGTTGAAATCCCAGATCCTCGGGGTGTCGGGCATGTGCTTTGGCCTCCTGAGGATGCTGCGGAGGTTCCTTCCCCTGTTGTCTGAGGATCATAGGAAGCTGACGGTGCAGGCTCTAATCGGGTCCAGGTTAGATTATGCCAACATTCTTTACCTGGGCCTGCCAGAGTATCTGCTGCAGCGGCTCCAAGTGGTGCAAAATGCTGCCGCGAGAGCTATCTTTGGTTTTAACAGACGGACCAGTGCAGTGGGTCTGTTGAAGACCCTGCACTGGCTTCCAATCCGGAAGCGGATTGCCTTTAAGGCTTTGACTCTGGCCTATAAGGCCCTCCACGCGGTGGGAGCAAAGTATCTCCAAAAGAGACTGGCCTTTTATCATCCAACTCGCTCTTTGAGGTCGGAATCTCTGTTCTTGGCGGTTGTCCCGCGAGTGAAGAGAGCTCGCCTGGGTGGCCGCTCTTTCGGACTAATAGCGCCACAGTTGTGGAACTCTCTGCAGCTCACTTTGCGGGGTGCTACCAGCCTTCTTGCCTTTAGAAAAGGCCTTAAAACCTGGCTGTTCTCCCAGTAGCCCGCTTTTTGTGTGTTCGCTCGGCCTTCTGTCTTTTATCTATTTTAACTGTGTTATGTTATTATGATGCAGCCCTCCTTACTAAAAGCGCCGGGACACTCTTTTTGAGTAGCCGTGCGCTATACAAAAGATAAATAACATAACATAACATAACATACAACTAACTATAACGTGGGAATTTCAATGGTTTTGTACAAGTGTAATGTCCAACTAACTATAACACCCCTAAAATCTATGTTTTTTTCAGTGAATTTCTAAGGTTTTTTAAATGCTAATTCCTAACTATAAAATGTCTGAAACCGATGTTTTTTTCAGTGAATTTCTAAGGTTTTTTAAATGCTAATTCCTAACTATAACTGGCCTCAAATCAATGGTTTATTCAGTGAATTTTAAAGGTTTTTTAAATGCTAATTCCTAACGATAACATGTCTGAAACCTATGGTTTTTTCAGTGAATTTCAAAGGTTTTGTAAATGACAATTTTTAAATGTATTTATTGGTATTTATTTTTTTATACTGATTTTCTACATTTTATTTTTATATATATATATTTTAAAATGCATTATAATTACATTATACATTACATTACAAAATATACTTTCTCAGAATGAATTACTTTACTTTAAATACTTTGCAAATAGGCAATAGACTTTTAAGTACAGTAGTTACAGTTGTTGTAATGGGCAACTCAATTTCAAACACAATGCAACATTGAGGTCAAACACAATGCAACATTGAGGTCAATGTGAATTTCTAGTTAAATGTAATTGATTACTTTTTGGAGGTAAGTAGTGTTAACGTTACTTTTAACGAAAGAATGTGTTTAAGTCATACAGGCAATTTTTAAGGAATATTTTGAGTTTCTGAAAATAGACACTTAGAAACTTTTCTGGTGAAAACCACACAATGAACTCCTATGGAAGGAAATACAAGTCACTTGTAAGTACAGTTAGAATTACTTTTCAGGATCAGTACTGGGCTCAAAGAAGAAGCACTGACGTCTCTCCTGATAACAGGTGAGTTAATCGGAATTCGTAGTTCAGCTGATTTTAGAGGAATATTTGTATGTTTCAAAAATCAACACTTAGAAACTTTTCTGCTGAAAACCACACAATGGATTCCTATCGAAAGGAAATACAAGCTACTGTAAGTACGCTTAGAATTACTTTTCAGGGTCAGTGCTGGGCTGAAAGATGCCACACTGGGTTCTCTTCTGATAACAGGTGAGTAAATCGGAATTCGTAGTTCGGCTGATTTTACAGGAATATTTATACGTTTCAAAAATCAACACTTAGAATTTTTTCTGCTGAAACCACACAATGGATTCCATTAAAAAAAAAAATAATAATAATTTATTAGGAGATATGACATGAATCACCATATACACAAACAATGCAACTCATATACTGACAGTCCCCTCATGTCATAGATCCCATTTTCAATTTATCACCCACCCATCCACCCCCCACCCCACACGGTTTGTCCCAGGGAAGAGAAGAGATACAGAAAATCGATCAATCAGTACTTAAAGAGGATACAGGGAGACACAGATATACAGTCTATTTACAAATATATACAGATACATGGTAAGAGCTTCCCCCAAGCGGGCTCAGGCAAAAAAAAAAAGGAGAACAAAAGTATCTCTGTTCTAGCCATTTGGTTAGAGTACTAAGAAATTTACTCAACCAAACATGTACAGTCGGGGGGGCTGGGTCAAGCCAGACCGTTGCTAAACATAGCCTCAAAATAGTAATTGCAATGAATATCAACTTGCGTTCAGGTTCAGACATGTTTTGATCAGTGACCCCAAGCATAATTACCTGGGGTGTCAATACAACAGGAAAGCAAAGCATTTGTCCCAAACGCTGTTCCACTTTTTGTAATAAATGAACAAGAAGGGGGCAGGACGCAAGCATATGGACACTGTCTCCCGCCAGTTCCCCACACCTTGGGCAGTTTATCCCCGCCACCCCTCCCCATTTATGTATTCGAGAAGGAGTTAGATACAAATTAAACCAGGTTTTAAAACATTGCACCTGCAAGTTAGCGGAAAAAAAACAGATTGACTATATAAAAGTGAATCTTCACAAACCCCTCGACCAGCTTGTACCGTAGCGTCCCAGTGCGTAAAATGTTTACTCAAATCATCAGGTTTCCTAGCAATCAAAATGTTATAGATCGAGGATATAGATGTTTGACCCCCTTCTACAGCTTCAATTACAGGATTAGGAACCCAACTTGTTGTTCTTTTACTAAAAAAATCCCTAATCTGTAAAAACTTAAAAAATTGTCTGTTGCCTAATCCATATTTTGTTTTAGAACTTCAAAACTCATTAATCCTGAGGTAGACATTATATCCCCGATCCTACTAACCCCATGGGAGGACCATTCCTTAAAATAAGCATCCCGAAAGATGTCTGGATATAGCCCATTATTTGTAAATGGAGAATATATATGCAATCTGCCTATATCCAGCATTTTCCGAACCGTTGTCCACACTTTATACGCACCCATGAGAACCTTAAACAGAAGTCCCTGTGCTGTAGGTCCTAAAATTAGATGATAAATCGAAATATCCAAGCGATCTGGGGAGTCCACATCCAATAGATCAGAAATGTGTCTGAGTGTTATAGACCAATAACATACCTGAAAGTTTGGTACCGCCCAGCCCCCCCTGTCTCTAGGATGAGTCATAAACTTAAGAGCCCTTCTTGGTCGCTTGCCAGCCCAAATAAACCATGATATTATCCGATCCAGTTTTTTTAACCAAATTGGGTCAATCAGCAGGGGAATGGCTCTTAAACAATACAAAATCCTAGGTAAAAAAATATTTTTTTTTACATTACATCTGCCCATTAAAGTCAGATGTAAGTTATTAATTCGGCGCGCCTCGACTTCCAATTTTTGTATTAAAGGACCCAAGTTCAGTTCTACTATCTCATCGGGTTTAGATCCCGATCTCTATCCCCAAATATTTAGATTTACTTACTATATGAGGATCTATCCAGTTAATTTTATCATTACAAATGATTTGTGTCTTCACTTTGTTTAGATGATAACCAGATATTGCCCCAAATTGTGAAGTTACATTTTGGATCCTTCGAAAAGCTAACCAAGGGGAATCTGTTAAAATGGCAAGGTCATCAGCATAGCCAAGGATTTTGGTGTCCCCCCCTTTAGCCTGTACTGGACGAATAGAAACTTCATTTAGAATTTTCCTTATTAAGGGGTCAATATAGATCGCGAACAATAGTGGGGAACAAGGGCACCCCTGCCTAGTTCCTCTCCCTATATTAATTGACGCCGACTGGATCCCCACTATTGAAACTTGGGCAGTCGGTTGAACATACATGCTTTTAATAGCACCAATAAACTTTTTTCCTACACCATAATGCTGTAGTGCGGCCCATAAAAAAGGCCAGGAGACCCTATCAAAAGCTTTCTCCGCATCCAGCAGAATTAAAGCCATAGGGTCTCCTGTAACCTTGGTATAGTCAAAAAGTGCAATTGTACGACGGATATGTTCAATCGTCTCTCTGCCTGGCACAAAGCCATATTGTTGAGGGGAGACTAATTTTTTAATCACACGTGCGAGCCGGTTAGCAAAGATTTTAGAATACATTTTATTATCATTATTGATTCATGTGATGGGTCGATAAGAACCAGTGTCAGAGGGTATCTTCCCTTTTTTTTTTTAAAAGTCACTATCCTTGCCTTCCGCCAAGATTCCGGGGCTTTTCCATCCTTTAACACTTGTGAGAATACCTCTAACATTAAAGGAGCAATTGTACCCTAAATGTCTTATAGAATTCTCCAGGTAGAAAGTCTGGTCCAACTGCTTTGGCACTCAGGATGGAATCTATAGCCGACCCAAGTTCTTCTATTTTTATTTCGGCATCCAAAATCAATGGTTTTTTCAGTGAATTTTAAAGGTTTTTTAAATGCTAATTCCTAACGATAACATGTCTGAAACCTATAGTTTTTTCAGTGAATTTCAAAGGTTTTGTAAATGACAATTTTAAAATGTATTTATTGTTATTTATTTTTTTTATACTGATTTTCTACATTTTATTTTTAGATATATATTTTTGAAAATACATTATAATTACATTATACATGACATTACAAAATATACTTTCTCAGAATGAATTACTTTACTTTAAATACTTTGCAAATAGGCAATAGACTTTTAAGTACAGTAGTTACAGTTGTTGTAATGGGCAACTCAATTTCAAACACAATGCAACATTGAGGTCAAACACAATGCAACATTGAGGTCAATGTGAATTTCTAGTTAAATGTAATTGATTACTTTTTGGATTTGTTTTCTGACCACAGGTCTGGATCCTAAATTTATTCTTGAGACATCACCTGTAACCAGTTGAGTAAAAGCGTTTTGGTTACAGTAGTGATTTTTAAGGAATTTTATTGTATTTTAAAAGATGACACTTAGAATCTTTTTCACATAGAATCACCAATGTTTTCCTATGGGAGGAAATTCACTTATCAGGTAAGTAGTGTTAACGTTACTTTTAACGAAAGAATGTGTTGAAGTCATACAGGCAATTTTTAAGGAATATTTTTAGTTTCTGAAAAAAGACACTTAGAAACTTTTCTGGTGAATACCACACAATGGACTCCTATGGAAGGAAATACAAGTTACTGGTAAGTATGGTTAGAATTACTTTTCAGGATCAGTACTGGGCTCAAAGAAGCAGCACTGACGTCTCTCCTGATAACAGGTGAGTTAATCGGAATTCGTAGGTCAGCTGATTATAGAGGAATATTTGTACGTTTCAAAAATCAACACTTAGAAACTTTTCTGCTGAAAACCACACAATGGATTCCTATCGAAAGGAAATACAAGCTACTGTAAGTACGCTTAGAATTACTTTTCAGGGTCAGTGCTGGGCTGAAAGATGCCACACTGGGTTCTCTCCTGATAACAGGTGAGTAAATCGGAATTCGTAGTTCGGCTGATTTAACAGGAATATTTGTACGTTTCAAAAAATTCAACACTTAGAAACTTTTCTGCTGAAAACCACACAATGGATTCCTATCGAAAGGAAATACAAGCTACTGTAAGTACGCTTAGAATTACTTTTCAGGGTCAGTGTTGGGCTGAAAGATGCCACACTGGGTTCTCTCCTGATAACAGGTGAGTAAATCGGAATTCGTAGTTCAGCTGATTTTACAAGAATATTTGTACAATGGTGAAGAAAGGGGCGGGGCGGGGCGTGAGGTGACATGTGTGCTAACACACCCTGTGGCGCGTTTTAAGTTGCAGCATTAAGTGCCCTTGAATCCTGAGGTCCCCTGGGGGCCAACTAGCCCACCAGGTACCTCTAGTATGGGCCAGGGGGCTGCGTTACAGAGAGGTGTTCTGAGGCCATGCCCCTTTTTACAACACTCTGCAACGCAGCTCCGTGGCGCTAGAGGTACCTGGTGGACTAGTAATCCTCAGGATTCAAGGGCACTTAATCCCGCAACTTAAAATGTGCCACAGGGTGTGTTTGCACACATGTCACCTCAGGCCCCACGCCCTCCCTTCACCACAGTGCAAACGCACCCGTGGTGTGTTCTAAGTTGGAGGATTAACTCCCCTTGAATCTTGAAGGTCCCTGGGGTGCAACAAGCCCACCAGCTACCTCCAGTAAGCGCCACGGAGCTGCGGGTGCAGAGAGGTGTAAAAAGGCGCGTGGCCTCAGAACACCTCTCTGCAACGCAGCCCTCGGCGCATACTGGAGGTACCTGGTGGGCTAGTTGGCCCCCAGGGACCCCCAGTATTCAAGGGGAATGAGTTCCCCCTCTGCAAACGCACCAGGGGGCGCATTTGCAGAGTGGTGCAATAAGGGGGCGTGACCTCCGGCCCCGATCCCTTTTTTAAAATATTTTTTTTCAAGAAGGGGGGCTGCGTAGCCCCCTTCTTTTAATTTTTTTTTTGGGCCCCAGGGACCCCATCCCCCAGGGCCTGCCCCCAATTTTTTTTCTTTTTAAATTGGAAGAGAGCCCTGTGACCCCCCCCCCCGCCTGCGGCATGGGCCTGTTTAAAAAATATATATATTAGGAGGGGGTGGCCTTGCCCCCCTCCTGTGGCCACTTTTGGCCCCGGGGACCCCATCCCCCGTGGCCGGCCCTTTTTAAAATGTATTTATTTATAAATTTTGGAGGAGGGGGCTGCGTGCCCCCCCTCCCGAGCCACTAATAGCCCCGGGGACCCCATCCCCCGGGGCTGGCCCACTCCGTTGGGGACCTTGTGGGGGTCCCCAATCCCCCCACGACCCCAGCCAGCTCCCCGCATCCTGCGGGAGCCAGCATTGCTTTTCCATATGGGGAGCAGCTAACATATATATATATATATATTACCTACTGGCGGTCGCCAGTAGGTAGTTATAGTTAGGATATACTTTCCATAGGAAATCCGCAACATTCTATTGGGAATAACTTTGGCGCCGGTGAACGAATCTTCGCGAATTTCTCAAAGAAGCTGGCCCGCTCCGCTCTGCTCCTTCCCTGAAAGTTTGGGGGGGATTTGTCAAGCGGGGCCGAGATAAAAGGGGGGTCCCAAAACGTGTCTTCCCCATGTTAATTTCCATACGGCGGTAGACTCACTTTTAGCCCGAACGGCTGAATGGATTTCCACTAAACTTGGCAAAATTGTAGGTACTGGTAGCCCGATGTGCCTTTGCTATGTCTCAAGATATGTGCTCCGGTGGATTTTGAGTAATTTAGGTTAAAAAAAATATATATATCTATAAGCGCGCTCCAGTACGCGCACCGGGGTGCGCATCAGCGCGCTACGCGAGTACGCGAGCGGAAAGCTGATTGGCTCTCGGGTGTCTGTCAACATTCCAAACAGTCCGGAGCGGCCGCCATCTTGTGTCTCGGTAGGATCGAGGATTCAAGGGCACTTAATCCCGCAACTTAAAATGTGCCACAGGGTGTGTTTGCACACATGTCACCTCAGGCCCCACGCCCTCCCTTCACCACAGTGCAAACGCACCCGTGGTGTGTTCTAAGTTGGAGGATTAACTCCCCTTGAATCTTGAAGGTCCCTGGGGTGCAACAAGCCCACCAGCTACCTCCAGTAAGCGCCACGGAGCTGCGGGTGCAGAGAGGTGTAAAAAGGCGCGTGGCCTCAGAACACCTCTCTGCAACGCAGCCCTCGGCGCATACTGGAGGTACCTGGTGGGCTAGTTGGCCCCCAGGGACCCCCAGTATTCAAGGGGAATGTGTTCCCCCTCTGCAAACGCACCAGGGGGCGCGTTTGCAGAGTGGTGCAATAAGGGGGCGTGACCTCCGGCCCCGATCCCTTTTTTAAAATATTTTTTTTCAAGAAGGGGGGCTGCGTAGCCCCCTTCTTTTAATTTTTTTTTTGGGCCCCGGGGACCCCATCCCCCAGGGCCTGCCCCCAATTTTTTTTCTTTTTAAATTGGAAGAGAGCCCTGTGACCCCCCCCCCGCCTGCGGCATGGGCCTGTTTAAAAAATATATATATTAGGAGGGGGTGGCCTTGCCCCCCTCCTGTGGCCACTTTTGGCCCCGGGGACCCCATCCCCTGTGGCCGGCCCTTTTTAAAATTTATTTATTTATAAATTTTGGAGGAGGGGGCTGCGTGCCCCCCCTCCCGAGCCACTAATAGCCCCGGGGACCCCATCCCCCGGGGCTGGCCCACTCCGTTGGGGACCTTGTGGGGGTCCCCAATCCCCCCATGATCCCAGCCAGCTCCCCGCATCCTGCGGGAGCCAGCATTGCTTTTCCATATGGGGAGCAGCTAACATATATATATATATATATTACCTACTGGCGGTCGCCAGTAGGTAGTTATAGTTAGGATATACTTTCCATAGGAAATCCGCAACATTCTATTGGGAATAACTTTGGCGCCGGTGGACGAATCTTCGCGAATTTCTCAAAGAAGCTGGCCCGCTCCGCTCTGCTCCTTCCCTGAAATTTTGGGGGGGATTTGTCAAGCGGGGCCGAGATAAAAGGGGGGTCCCAAAACGTGTCTTCCCCATGTTAATTTCCATAGGGCGGTAGACTCACTTTTAGCCCGAACGGCAGAATGGATTTCCACTAAACTTGGCAAAATTGTAGGTACTGGTAGCCCGATGTGCCTTTGCTATGTCTCAAGATATGTGCTCCAGTGGATTTTGAGTAATTTAGGTTAAAAAATATATATATATCTATAAGCGCGCTCCGGTACGCGCACCGGGGCGCGCATCAGCGCGCTACGCGAGTACGCGAGCGGAAAGCTGATTGGCTCTCGGGTGTCTGTCAACATTCCAAACAGTCCGGAGCGGCTGCCATCTTGTGTCTCGGTAGGATCGAGACACAAGAGGTGGCAAAAAAAAGGGGGAAATGACCAAAAGGGGGCAGGGTAGACCCCCCCCCGACCCCATAGGTTTGATGTGGGGGCCATAATTTCGATTTTCGCGGGGGGGGGCACGCCCGGTACGGGCACCGGGGAGCGTACCGGGGAGCGTACCCTGGTGAAAAAAGAATGACAGAGTTTTTTAAAAATGTAGCTTTTTTTAATAAATTGGAGGTAGTTCTAAAAAGAACTTTTTTTTTATTCTTTTTGTTGTTTTATATTTTTTTATTGTTTTTTTGAACATTTTTTACTTTTTTTGGCTTTTCTGAACAGTTTTATATTTTTTTTGTATTTTTTATGGGAAGAAACAAAAAACAGGGAATTGTAAACGGCTCAACTGGAGCAAAAAAAAATCAGGAAAGAATTAAGGTTTCTTTGGGCATTTGTGGTTATCACCAGCAAGGTTGATGAGTGTAATGCTTTGCTCACCATAAGTTATTGTTTTGCCACAATGTACACAAACAGTTTTGTATCCCCCAAACTTTGATTGTATATTTGAAATCATCTGACTTGCCTCTGGACCCGATGGAGTGGGTTCTTTGGTTGTTGAGGTTCTGGCAGATGATTGGGGAAGGTTTCTGCAGAGTTCTCTCACCTCTGCTGCAGAATAGTTATTGGGGATAGCGCAGCACCACAGATGAGACCGGTCACCTTTGCTGCGTTCACTTTTTTGCACCCTTTGGGATTTTAAAAAACTCCCATATAAAATGCTCCCTAGGTTTGTATGGGGGATTGTCTTCAGGCAGGAACTGCCTTCTCTCCTCCTCCTCTTCTTCTTGACCACCAATGTGATGTTGTGGTGGTCCTTGTGGTGGTGGTGGTGGTTCAGATGCTCCAGCTGCTGCTGCTACTGTAGCCATTTCTGTAACAATACAAGCAGGTCTTCCTCACACAAACAACAAAGTGAGAATGAGGAAAAAAAGTGGGGGCTTTCATTATCTGGAAAACAAAACTTCTGAACCAATGAAAAGTGTTATTTTCAAGTCACATGACCCGGGCTTTCATCATTTGGAAACCAAAAGTGTTCTGAACCAATGAAAGTGCTATTTTCAGGTCACATGACCCGACGCGCTTACGCTACGCGCCCCGGGTCGCGCCCGGGGGCGCGTAGCATAAGCGCGTCGGGTCACGCTCAGTGGCGTTTACATAGCGCGATCGTATGCGCTCGGGCGCTTCCGGGTGCGTTTACGCCGTGCATCATAAGACGCATCACGCGGATACGCAATACGTCACGATGATGTTTTCGTTCGCGACAATAGCGCTAACGGGACGCTCACCGGTACGCGCAACGGGGCGCGGCAGTTCTGCGCTTACTGGTGAGCGCATCGGTACGCGCCCCGGGAGCGCTCCAGGGCAAAATAAATAAATAAATAAATAAACATAAAAAATACTATTACATAATTATACAATATAAAATTCGTTATAAAAATATTACTTTTCATACCTATAGAGATTTGCTATTAAAAAACCTTTGAAATTCACTGAAAAAACCATAGGTTTCACACCAGTTATAGTTAGGAATTAGCATTTAAAAAACCTATTAAATTCACTGAAAAAACCATAGGTTTCACACCAGTTATAGTTAGCTGGAAATTTTACTCGCATAAAACCATTGAAATTCCCACGTTATAGTTAGTTGGACTCACTATAACTTGCGCGTGTAATGCACTGCTGATGACGTCACATATTACATCACTCATGACATGATCAGTGACATCACTCATGACATCACTGATGACACCATCCTTGTGACAGAGTGACAGACCTCCTTTTACTGTAATGTAACCCTTGAACACATATTCAAAAATAGAAACTAAAATTTTCAAAAAAATGGAGATACCCATAACAGTTACAACAACCAATTCAGTAATTCCACCATCTATATACACATCCACTCATTCACCAACAGTTCTATGTAGTCACTCATACATATACTCACTCATCATATGTAGTGATACATCTATACATCCTGTTACACACCGACAGTCGTCCAAAAGTTACTCACACACATACTCACACATGCAAATAAACTATTGAACATCCATTTATTTGCATATAGAGCTATACACACACTACCACCTTACTTCTGTGGAAATTTACACATATTTATTCTCTTAAACAATCACTTATAGAAACACATACTTATTTAAACAGGAACTCTTACAATCTCTTACTCTCACATATGCTCACTTATATACATCAATATTCACATATAGTAGATTAAAACATATGTAGTTACTGATAAAGACACTAGTAAGACAGTCATTCACTCACTAACATACACATATACACACTCATCCACCCATACAGTCCTGCACATATGCTGTCTTCAAAACACATACAAACAGAGAGTCAGTCACTCATGCATCTATGTGCTAAGTAATACCCCCACCAAACCATATAGACACTCATACTGATATTAAAAAAACATCTAATAACCCATATACATACACATGTAGCTACTCACCAACCCATGCAGCCACTTATACACAAAGTGAAACACTAATACATATATTTAAATATTTCAACATTACTCACTAATATTTATTTTTCAGAAAGACACACATTCACTGGATGGTGTCATCAGTGATGTCATGAGTGATGTCACTGACCATGTCATGAGTGATGTAATATGTGACGTCATCAGCAGTGCATTACACGTGCAAGTTATAGTGAGTCCAACTAACTATAACGTGGGAATTTCAATGGTTTTATGCGAGTAAAATTTCCAGCTAACTATAACTGCTGTGAAACCTATGGTTTTTTCAGTGAATATATATATATATATATATATATATATTTTTCTCCAACCTCCTCCTTGCAGAAAAAGAATTAGCCGCACACCGCAACTGAGCTTGCATTCATTCTTTAATTCCTTCAGCATCCTGACATGTTTCGTTGTTACAAACAACTTTCTCAAAGGATTCTGCCTTGCGGAAATCACCAATGCTGCTTCAGATTTTAACCTCACGCAGGTGTGTGTGTTTTTATTTCATTGTCCCCGATGGGACGCCCCTCGTGAGCCGCCTAGCATTGTGGTGTTTGTAGTTTTATCGAGTTTTCTTTTTGAACCCTCCGATATATATATATATTCTTCCCACGCGTCTTAGAGATCCATAGACCACTCGGACACCTTCTTGTGCAGAAAATGGACACATTTAATGGCAAAAACCACGCGTTTCAGCACTTAAGCCTTGATCACGTTTTAGAAAACTCATGGTCGCCACATTTTTAAACCATGTAATTACAATAAATAAAGGACTACAATTCAAGTGTATCCCCGATGTGAAATAATATCGCAGCCATTTTGAAACAGTATAATCAAAAGGAATTACGGGATGTATCCACAAGTTTATATACAAAAAATAAGTATATATATATATCCAAAGCAGCTGTAATTGTTGTCACATATGCATATATGAAAAAATACTCTGAAAAAATTCTGCGTGCATTTCACAAATATTCCGCACATAAATGCTCAGAATATGTGCTATATAAGACCAGTAATGTAACATATGCCATATAGGTACGCTAAGCTCAATACACTTAAATATGTGGGTTTGCTGCAAAACACCAATGAAAACTCCATGTCTTCCATACAAAGCCTAGGTAAGTAGCGAAAATTACGCCAAAGTGGGCTTTATTGGGATAATACCTCTGACACAGTAAAAATATGCACACAGATGAGATCGAAAAATTCTATTACAAAAATTCCAGTCCCGCCCCAGTGGGCTACAAATCACATATCCTGTTGAAGCGTGCTATGCATACATTCTGATGAGCATCTTGCCCCAGTGGGCTGGCTCTACGTTTGGGTGTCCCTTGCCGTTCAAATTCGCGATTTGTATGATGCACATCAGGATATGGCAAGTTCTTGTGTCATACATTTTTTGTCTGCCTCGATTATGCAGGCCATAATCTATATAGGGTTTTGTTTTATGTGAATTAAATGGGTTTTATCCATGAGGTAGAGACTGATCTTACTAGGTCAACTGTCTAGCCTTTACAAAGGTATTTTAATTTGTAATGATATTTTAACATATTTTTATTAATAAAAAAGTATTACTGGTACATACTATGTGGTTTTTATAATTTAGTGCACTGTGAACTATTGTATTCATTTTACCATTTAACTGTGTGGTCAGGGGAATTATGTTTTTCTGACAGGTATATGTACCTCAATTCCCTTGATAACTTTAAGGGATCCCTCTCATATTTTCTCAATGTTAATCTCAACGGATACATCCAAGAATTCAATGATTCTCTTACTTATATTTTCTGAAAAGGTCATATTCAACTCATTGATATTGAGTTTGTCAACAAACTTCCTCACTGACTGTTCATCCCCACTCCAAATAAAGAAAATATCATCTATGTAATGCAGCCACAGGGCTACGTTGTCCTCAAATTCCTCCATCTGCGTGGCCACCTGCTCCTCCCACCAGCCCATAAATGAATTTGTGTAGCTGGGGGCAAAGCAGGTGCCCATCGCAGTACTCTGTGACTGTCTGTAGGTGGTACCATTGAAGATCCAAAATTGTTCGTGAGACAAAATTCAGTCATCGTGATAATCATTTGCGAATGATTGCATAACGGGACAAACGAGTCTTGAAGAAGTGTTGGATAGCCTGCAACCCAAGCTGATGTTTAATGCTGGTGTAAAGACTACTTAGTTCCAGGGTAACCAAGATGTAAGTTTTCTCCCAATGTATACCCTCAACAATAGTAAGGAAGTGTGTAGTATCCCTAAGGTATGAGGGGAGTGCTACTACGTAAAGTTTCAGGTAATGGTCAAAAACCTGGAGGTGTTATCCAAGAGAGAACCCATTGAAGAGACAATGGATCTCCCCTGGGGGTCCTGGTTGTTCTTGTGGAGTTTAGGTAATAAATATAGGATGGAGGTACGTGGATGGGCACAATATAGGTAATAGTACTCTTCCCATTCCAGTAAACCTTTCTCTCTCCATTCTACTAGTAATTCCCTGTAGGTGGTATTAGATTTTAATATCTCTGCCATGCTCGATTTAAAATAGTATGCTGCGTCATCGAGTTGCCGGTTCCCTTCTGCCAGGTATCTACTTTTTTCCAATACTACAACGATTCCCCCTTTGTCCGACTGGCGGATTACTATGCTGCTATCCGCTTTCAGGCTTTCAATAGCAGCAATCTGGATCTCAGTTAGATTATTTTGATTATATTTAGTTGGTGCGTGACTCACTGTATAAGTGAGTGATCAAACGTATCTCAGTGAATGCAGGGATGAATGACTAATCTGTGTGAATGTCTGTATTAGTCTGTCAGTTGTGTGTAAGTGATTGCATGGGTTGGTGAGTAGCTACAGGAGTGTCTATATGAGTTAATGATTGGTTGTCTGATTACCTGTAGGGCTGCCTGAGTATCTGTGTGGGTGTGTGACTCCCTCCATGGATGTGTGAGTTGGTGATTTACTGGGTGTATGGGTGCTTGAGTGCGTGTGTTAAGGGCTGTATGGGTGAGTTAGTGTGCATATAGATCTATTTGGTGAGTGATGGATGTCTCAGGGGTATATGTGTAAGTAACTACATATGTGAAAGTGCTGGAGTATATAAGTGACTAATTATGACAGTGAGTGATTGTGACAGTGACTGCATGGGCAAGTGTGTGCTTATGTCAGTAAGTAAAGAAGAGAGTATGTACATGGTATGAATAAGTGAGGTGGTGTGTGTGTGTGTAACTGTATATGTGAGTAAATGGCAGTGTGATTGATTCTTTGGGTGACTGACTAGGTGTTTGAGTAACTCTTTGGGTGAGTGGCAGTGTGTGAGTGTCTATATGGGTGTATGAGTGGATATATCAGTGGCTGTATTGATGAATGACTGCATGTATGAGTGACTGTGTGGGTTAGTGAGTGGATGTGTGTGTAGATGTATGAATCAGTGAGCAGGTATGTACTAACTGGTATTGGTCTGTCTATTTTCTTGATATTGGTAGTCTGTATTTTAGAGTGGGTGTATCAAAGGTTATATTAGGGTGTGAGTAGGTGCAGCAGATGATCACGTGGATGATGTCATCTGTGATGTCATCAGTGATGTCATTTGAGATGTCAACAGTGATGTTACGAGTGATGTAATATGTGATGTCATCAGCAGTGCACTGCAGGGGCGCGAGTTATAGTTAGCTCTGTTAACTATAACAGATACATTTCTCTGGTTTTGTACAAGTGAAATGTCAACCTAACTATAACGTCCCAGTAACCTATGTTTTTTCAGTGAATTTCAAAGGTTTTTCAAATGCAAATTCCTACCTATAATGTCCCTGAAACCTATGTTTTGTTCAGTGAATTTCTAAGGTTTTTTAAATGTTAAATCTTAAGTATAAAATTATTGTAATCTTAGCTTTTTTACGGTATTTCTATTTTTAGAATTCCTTTTATTTAATAATCATTGGAAGCATATTTTGAACTTTTCTTTTAAAATTATTCATAGTTTTTCTAAAATCTTCTTCAATAATTAAAATCACTCTTTTAAAATACATATATCATACACTACTAAAAATGTATTCTGTTATTTATGTGAACAATTTAAATTTATATGTACTTGAAATAATGCTTTTAATACTGTGAAAGTTGTTTTATTGTATTGTTTTATTTTTTCCAAAGGAGTAGCGCACCCTACCCAAACCTGCACAATGGGTGTGCGGATTCAGGGTGCACGAACCCTGCAACCGCGTGTTTCCGGAATCACGCAAGAGTCGGGACTCCTGCGTACTTTCAAAAGTATGAAATATCATTGTAGAAATTGTAAATATTATTTTGGGTTAAAGATTTTCACTAATATATTTTAGAAGACAATTTAAAACAGGAATTTATACTTTACAATTAACTGTATGACATTTTATGAGTTGGTTAAAAATAGAAAAATTGCCGGAGTGATTGCATAAGAGCAGGGATAGTGCCTGGGTGATTGAAGGAGTGCATGGGTTTTGCCTGGGTGATTGAAGGAGGGCTTGGGTAGTGCATGTGTGATTGCATGAGTGCTGTGGTAGTGCCTGAGTGCATGGACGAGTGCATGGGTAATGCCTCGGTGATTGCATGAGTGCATGGGTAGTGACTGGGTGATTGAAGGAGTGCATGAATAGTGCCTGGGTGATTGGAGGAGTGCATGGATAGTGCTTGGGTGATTGGAGGAGTGCATGGGTAGTGCCCGAGTGCATGGGTAATGCCTAGGTGATTGCATGAATACATGGTTAGTGCCTGTGTGATTGGAGGAGTGCATGTGTACTGCCGAGTAATTGCATGAGTGCAGGGGTAGTCCCTGAGTACATGGATGAGTGCCTATGTAGTGCCTGGGAGAATGCATTAGTGCATGGGTGGTGTCTGGGTGATTGGAGGAGTGCATGTGTAGTCTCTGGGTGATTGCATTAGTGCATGGGTAGTGTCTGGGTGATTGGAGGGGTGCATTTGTACTGCTTGGGTGATTGCATGAGTGTAGGTTAGTGCCTGAGTACATGGATAAATGCATGGGTAGTGTATAAGTGATTGCATGAATGCATGGGTAGTGCCTGGGTGATTGGAGGACCACATAGGCAGTGCCTGGGCGATTGAATGAGTGCATGGGTAGTACTTGTGTGAGTGCATGAGTGCAGGGGTAGTGCCTGAGTACATGGATGAGTGCATGGGTAGTATTTGAGAGAATGGATGAGTGCATGGTTAGTGCCTGGGAGATCGCATAAGTGCATGGCTAGTGCCTGGGTGATTGGAAGAGTGCACATGTACTGCCTGAGTGATCGCATGAGTGCAGTGCTAGTGCTTGAGTACATGGATGAGTGTATGAGTAGTGCCTGGGTGATTGCATGAGTGCATGGGTAGTGCCTCGGTGAATGCATAAGTGCATGGGTAGTGCCTGAGTGCATGGATAGCACATGAGTGATTACATAAGTGAATGGGTAATGCCTGGGTGATTGTAGCAGTGCATGGGTAGTGCCTGTATAAATTAAATCAGTGTAGGAGTAGTGCCTGAATGCATGGATGAGTGCATGGCTAGTGTTTGAGGAAATGGATGAGAGCAGTAACAGTGCCTCTAAACATTATTTAACTTTATCATGCATATTACACTATTGTGCATACCTTTTTTAGTAATGTAGATACAAAACTCAGTGGAACTATTTTAGAGTAGTTTTGATGTAAACTGAATTACACATCTTTTCAAACGTCACCATTACCTTCTGTAAAAAAGAAGAAAAACTGTTATCGATTATAATATTGCACTTTTAAGACCTCAACATAATTTTAGAATTACATAACATTTTCAGTTTCCCTTTTTTGCTGTTCTCAGATTTTACTGAATTTCACCATACACAGTGATTTTAATGTAGTATCATCATACAACAGCAGCAAAAAAAATTCAACGAGATTGTAAAAAAAACAAATCTGCATTGAGCAACATTTAGAATATGTGTAGCTATGTGTTTACCTATCTACAGTTTCTTAATTATATTCTTCAAGTACATTAAGTCTTTTATTTCTCTCAAGTGCATTTTGTAAAATGTACACTCTTATTTACATCTCGTGTAATATAAACAACAAATATATAAACTTTGTTTCTAAACACAATTTTCCAAATGGAATATGAATTAGTACAAATAATAATCCATAAACTAATTGTTCCCTTCTTCCCAACAGGCCGAATTATGTTTCAGTAACTTTTGTATTGAAAATATCCAAAATAAACTCATTAATTTGTGTTCACATCGTCCCAATAGGCCGAATGATGTATTCAAAACGTTGCCATAAAAAATATCAGATATGAATTTGGTAATTCGTAAGGCAACCTAGATTTGAATTCCAAATGGTCATCATTGAAACTTGTCCATCCTTTATTGCACTTTAAATACACAGTATAGTGTCCAGATGTTGTAGTAGGTCCATCATGGAAAATATTAGCCACTGCTTTAAAAGTTCTTCCTGAAATTGATACTTGACTTGCCACAAAATGTTTAATTTTGGTTTACATTTTTCATCCATTTGCTCTACAAAGTTGCAGCATTAAAATCACATATTTTCCAGATCTTTCTGTATATAATGTTGACAACATTTTTGATTTACAATGAGAACATTTCATATCTTTTTTTTTTTTATTAAAACAAGGCATCAAAAGTAGAGACATAACATGGAGGAGACACTCTCCCATATTGCACATCATATGGTCAGGAGAAAAAAAAAAGGGGGTGTGGGGGGAAAGCAGGGAACATGGTACACAATTATACAACTATAGGACAATCACGGAGTGAACATTTCATATCTTGATAAGCTGTTTTTACTAATTTGTTAAAAGATACTGATTTGCAATCTGGTATCGTCAAGTATGTGAATCGTTCAGTGTCTACTTCAGTGGTAGAAGAAAATGAACACTCCACATTTATGATCCCATCTGTAACTTATTCCAAATAAATTTTCAAGTTCTATTCCTTCATCTTCCAAAACAGCAAGCATAAGGATTTTAAATTCTTAGGCATCTTGTTGTATATTGAGTGTAAATGGATTTACTTCTGTCATTTACCAACTTTTGAAATACATAATGTAGTAAAGAACAGAATCCCTTTTCATGAATTTCCATAATTTCATGATAAAGATCTTGTAGATAAAACACAACATTCAGAATTACATTAGAATAGCAGTTGATACCTGAACTATTTTCTAACCGGTATCCTACAATATCATCAACAGTGTCAATTTTATTTCTCTTTGCACCTTCTTGAATCTCTTCAACTGTGTTCTTTTTTTGAATCTCAGTAGAATGTTTGTTATATTTCCATTTTGGACACACTACACATTTCTCATAGATGGGATGTTCACCTAGGTTAGGAGCATAAAGTCTTCTTAACCGATTGTACTCTCTTACACAATTTGCATCAGCACTAATCTTTTTCTCATCAAAATCAATCAAATACAAATTAGATAATGTACTTACTTGAGATAACGCAACGTATGCCATTTCCTCTTTAAACACTTTACTTCCAATATTTACCAAAGCACTGTCTACACTTAAACCTTGAGATTTATGAATAGTTACTGCATATGCTAAAGATAGAGGAAACTGTTTTCTATGAACATACAAGTCTTTTACAAGCAAAACGCCTACAGCACAACGCCCAATCTGGCTTACACCTCTTCAATCTGATCAAATTTAATCTTCAAAAATTCAATCCCATCTCTGTTCTGAAAATTTCCAAAATCAGCAAATTTTCCCATTGCTCCATTTTCTAAACCTACTTCTACATTCAAATTACACCGTAAAATTACCTGACAGTTTATACATACATATAAAGTCTTTTCTAAACCTGCAGTCTTAGATACAGACTTTTCCAAAGAATTCAATTTTGCCTGTAGTTTCTCTGAGAGAAGAATAGTCACTCCTTGCTGTTCTATTTTATCAATAGCCTCCATGTTTACTATTGGTTGGTTTTCAAGTTTCAAAAGGTCTTGATTGAATGTAGAACACTCTTTCAGTGTAGGCATTTGGCAAACTATAGACTTCTTTTTAGGCCTGGGCGGTAAATTCCATTCTGCTCTCGGAATTTGTGGAATTTGGATAATTTGGGTAATTTCACATTCCATGGAGAACGCTAAATTGCCCAAAATTCTGCGTTCTGCGACTTCGCGAAATTATTTGTTTGTTTGCCTTCTCAAAATGCATGTTCATGAGATATTTCCCCCGGAGCACGCAAACAGCAATTGGGAACAGGAAAAAAGCATAGCAAACAAGCAATATCGCATGTTCGCAGAATCTCTGCGTGTTCGTGGAGATTTTTTACTGTTTTGCAGAGATTTGCGTAATGCGATTATGCAAATTCCGCCCACCCCTACTTCTTTTCTCCACTTTTTTTGTATTTCAGGTGCTGTGTTTTCTGTTGTGAAAACAACAAGTGATGGACTGAATGTGGATCAATGTCACACACTCCCCCAGTCAAAAGATCTGGGCCCAAATCCATCGTTTTTTTGCACTCCACACCACCCTGGGTTAGACAATGGCGATATGCAAATCAGCTCTGACCCTGTTGCCCCATGGGAACAGTCCAGTCCGAACTACAAAAGCCATGTCCTTCCCAGAACGGAATCAAGCATCCGAGGACCGGACCGGTTTCGAGGTAACACCTCTCTTCAGCCCGGCTAGCTTGATTCCAGTGGTGTGGAGTGCCTGGGACCCACGTCTGGGCATCCCCAGTGCACTTAGGGCGGCAATTGCAAAAACAACAAGTGATGGACTGAATGTGGATCAATGTCACACACTCCCCCAGTCAAAAGATCTGGGCCCAAATCCATCGTTTTTTTGCACTCCACACCACCCTGGGTTAGACAATGGCGATATGCAAATCAGCTCTGACCCTGTTGCCCCATGGGAACAGTCCAGTCCGAACTACAAAAGCCATGTCCTTCCCAGAACGGAATCAAGCATCCGAGGACCGGACCGGTTTCGAGGTAACACCTCTCTTCAGCCCGGCTAGCTTGATTCCAGTGGTGTGGAGTGCCTCGAAACCGGGCCGGTCCTCGGATGCTTGATTCCGTTCTGGGAAG
Organism: Lissotriton helveticus; assembly: GCF_964261635.1. Taxonomy (NCBI): domain Eukaryota; kingdom Metazoa; phylum Chordata; class Amphibia; order Caudata; family Salamandridae; genus Lissotriton; species Lissotriton helveticus. Next base: position 305,745,115 of record NC_136063.1, read on the forward strand.
GACATGGCTTTTGTAGTTCGGACTGGACTGTTCCCATGGGGCACAGGGTCAGCGCTGATTTGCATATCGCCATTGTCTAACCCAGGGTGGTGTGGAGTGGAAAAACGATGGATTTGGGCCCAGATCTTTGGACTGGGGTGAATGTGTGACATTGATCCACATTCTGTCCATCACTGTTGTGTTTGCAATTACCGCTCTAAGTGTTTTCTGTTGTGAACAAGTTCCTTAGTAACCAACTTTGTAAAGCTTGTTTACCATGTTCCGTCAAAACACCAATTTTTATATCTTTAAAGATATTTCCAAAATCTTCATCACTTGCTTGTCACATATTCTTAATACGTTTTTTATATTCAAAATGTAACTAAATATTCATATTTCCAATACTTCCCAAAAATTCCCTAGTGTCTTCATGGACAAGTGTTTTAAAAATCAGTTGCCTTTTTATGGGAGTAAGTTGTAGTAGATCGCCGAATACAATCACATGTTTTGCTCCAAACAGAACATCATAATCTGTTGCATTCTTAAATGTGCAAAGGCAAGCATTAAGTCTGAGACCATGCTCACCTCATCAATGATTATAAGTTTCATTTTCTTCCATACTCTTGAAACTTCATAACAAGCTTCTCCAGATAGCTTCTGATATTCCAATTTATTTTCATGTTCAACTGGTAACATAAGTAATCAATGTAAAGTAATCCCTTTAATGTTGTGTGCTGCTAATCCAGTTGGAGCTGTTACAACACAAGATAAATGTGATTCTGTAGTTTTGTGTAGATAACTGGTCAAAACTTTAATTGTATATTAGAATAGGTTTAAATGATGTGCATTGACATTCTTTTTTTTCATGCAGCAAACCATGCTGTATGTGTCTTTTCACTTGCTGATATATTTCTTTTTGTTCAATATTTAGTTCTTCCTAAACTTTCCCAACTGGATAATATCCTTTTGTGCTTGTTGCATTGCTGTTTCTACTTCATTCATGGCTATTGCTGCTTCATTTTCAATAATTGGTTGGCCTATTGGATCTTGCCTTAGTGGAGCAGAACTTTGACTATCTTGAGAACTGTCTCTAGGTATTTCAGCTACAATAGTAGTGTCTTGTTCAATCTCATCTTTTAACATTTATAGATAAGTTGGGAAAATTGTGCATTGAATGCTATCTTTACATGCATTAAAAGAATCTTCATAGCAGTTGAAACCTCCAAGTAATTCCATTTCACTACGCCAAGGCTTGAACAGTTGCAGAAGTGCTAAACCGAAAAAATTCCCGTTTATCTGGAGTTTTGCAACTGAGTTTTCTGTGGTTAATAAGATTTCCTTTGGCATGTTTTACCAAACATCCATCACATCCAATTACTGCATATTTTTCTTCATTTATATTTTCTATATAATTTCTCTTAAAGCTGTAATGTTGCAGTACAAAGTAGACACATAGGTTTTCCAGATGTCAACTCTATTTGGGATAGTACTTATCCAACATAATAATTTAACAATATATGTACTTTCTGGTTCATTCAATGATATGTATTTGATTTCTTGTAGAGATTTCAATACTTTATTTCTTGTGGCAGCAAGACCTAGACTTACCCAAACGATTCCTCTTTCCTCTTTCCTCTTTCCTCAATCGATCCATAGATTCATAGTATCAAATCTTTAGACTGGAAAGCATTTTCAAGCTAAAGCTGTACAATTTCTTACTTTTACTTCTTACTCTTACTAGATTCTTCTCTTGTGAAATTTCTTCCCACATTTCTTTGAACTCTGTCTTTTCAGATTTGGTTATATATGACGTAACATAGCGAGCAACAGCGATTGAAGTATCTGCAACATACTGGATATCGATGTTTGTATTCCACATTTTTAAAATCACTGGATCGTAGTCATAAATATACTTTGAATCTTCAGTTCTTTTTATGTTGTTTGTATTCTTCTGAGATTTTTGAGTTATAGTATGCCTTACTGCTGACATAAAACTATTGACTCTTCCTTTTGAAATTATTGAACGAGGGAATACAAACGACATTATGTATAAAATTTTCCCTTTGACTTGTATTTTTGTCGACAATATTTTCCACATCGATGACTTTGAAACCGTAAAACTTGTTGTCTCAAGCTGTTTTCTCCTCCTTTGTTTGGAATGGCACAGGTAACATACTCTTCGATGAAAGACAAAACCCTTTCATCAGTATCAGTTCCAAATGTTGGTGCATTCTTGATCCATAATAGCATGTGTATATGAGGAGCACCTCTGGCTTGGTACTCCTTTCTACAAAAGAAATCAGTAACTTCTTCAAGAGGTGGATTGTTTTTATTGCAGATAAAATACATAATATCTTGAAACCCATGATTAAAATATCTGCACACATTTACAGGATCCAAGGAACATCGTTCCGCAGCTGTCTTCAATTCAATGTTTTTTACATTTGAATTTGCTTGTTTTAGAAATTCAAGTAAATCGTCCCACGCATATTCAGCACAGCTAAGTATTACATACCTCTTAGGGGTACTTAAGATTCTTAACATACATTTAAGTTCTCCATGACGACGATACCAATACTCATTAGTACCACCTTGACACTTTTGCTATTGGGCCTGTTGAAATTTCTGTTTCATCTTCTAAACATATTTCCTGTTATTCCACATTTACAGCTTTATAATAAATACAAGATATAATGTAGCCTTTTGAATTTTGGTGACATCTACTAACTCTTGTCATATTTTCCGACTCTTTGTTGGTACACCATTAACTGGAATACCTACATGCTCACTTTCCTCTCTCTCTATACCAATAGATACAGTATTTTTCCTAAAATCTAAAGGTAAGTACACAACTCTTCCTTTTGGACCACTCTTTAAATCTGTTGGAGGCAGCTAACCTGTTTTAGGCTCCACATGAACTACAGCATGAAACGAGTGCACAGATTGAATAAGAATGGACTCATATGCATTTAAATCTGCCACTTCCAGAGGAATAGCTACCAAACTGTAAGTTGTTTTGTACTGCTCGAGCTGGCATTGTGTTCTCTTCTAATTTGTTGTAATAATATTTACAAATAAGTTGATCAGTAGCCAACTCAAAATGTTCTTCCACCAACAAATAGGCACCAAATTGTTTTCCTTTTCACATTTTTGTAAATGCACATCAACATTCCTAGTTTGACCTCTATAGTGAGTACATCAACAACAAATTCAAACATAGTTTAACTAAAAGACTGACAGATGGTGGGGTACCAATTGCGCAATTTGATGCACCTGGATGTATTCGCACAATTAATTAAATTCACTTATGTATGAAAGTGCTCACAAGGGCACTAAACAGCGACCACACAGTGTTGTTAGATGAGTGCAGCCACTGTCTACACACATTTGATATATAAAACAAAATCAATGTCCTGAGCATTCTGAATCATATATTATCGCCAACAATAAATCCACACAGTGGTCTTCTCCAATATTCTTCTTGGTACTTTATTATGCCAGATCTTGTTAGATGAGTACTTCAGTTCTTATTTTCTTTTTCATCAACAGATAGCAACAAAGCCAACAGGTGTTTCGTCTTTACGGGCATTCACCCAAGACTTACTCAGGGCATGATCAATTGTCTCCAAAAGAATTGATAAAAATGTGATGTCTCTATCTGAGACACTAAGGAGCTGTCATCAAAGCAAAGTAGTGCCCAATTAGTTTGTAAGTCCTAAACAACAGCACTGTATTTTCCAACACGCCGACTCTGGAGACAGAGTACTTCCATTGCACGCCTTGTTTCTCCGAATAGTTTGGATGACTTTCAACTTAATGAAAAGAATATTCTTCTTCAAAAATACAGTGCCGTTCTTTAGGAATTACATACAAATACATGTATACCAGTGTTTTATACCTCTACCATCTTTATAGGTATAACACATGTGAGAATACATGTGAAAGCAGATACATACATGAGTCATAACACTACAAAGTCCCTTAACATTAACAGACTGCACTTTCCATTTTAAAGAGACACCTAAAATTATGCAGAGTATTTGAAGTGCGCAGTTGTTAGGTGGGGGCTCGTCATCAGACACACCACAGGGGGCGGAGCCAACATTCACTAGGGCAGGCACAATCCTATTTAGGGACCAGGGACTCCTCCCACCACTCCAAATGCAAATGTCCCATTCAGCCTAGCGCTGACTCACCCTGGCCCTCCTGGAGCCACTCACACATCACCAGCCCCTGTAACTCAAAAGCCAGACATCCAATTTACATCAGGCAGGCAGACACATGGCATACAGAAATGCCAACTTCTAAAAGTGGCATTTCTAAAATAGTTATATTAAATTTGCGCACACGATTGCGTAGCATTTTTTATCACTATTCTAAACATACCAAACTTGACCACACTGCACCTCTCATATCAGGAATTACCACAGAAACACCTGTCAGGGAATCCCCAATGCATTCCTATGGGTGGGAAGCCCCACAGTATTGAGAAACCAAAATGTCTGTTTGTCACTACCAGGACATGTCACACACTTAAGGTACTATATTTTACCTACAATGTACCCTACACATAGGGCTAGCTAGGGCCTACTTTAGGGGTGACTGACATGCAGTAAAAGGGGGTCACAGACATGGCACACACTTTAGGTGCCACGTCACAGCGGCAGTAACACTGCGCTCACAGGCTCTGCAATGGCAGAGGACTGAGATAGGTTTGCAAGGCATTTCATTTACCAGCCCTTGGTATATGAGATACCACTTTACAAGGGACTGACATGTAAATTAAATAGACCAAACAGGTGTAGACCAATCTTACCATATTTAACACAGAGAGTACACGCACTTTACACTGGACAGCAGTGCTAAAGTGCCCAGAGGCCTAAAACCACCAACACCATGTCAGAAACAAGGTTAGGATAAAGGCAAAAAGTTTAGGGATGACCCTGCACAAAGGGCCAAGTCCAACAAAGGGTAAAGCTTGGGCCATTCTATGAGTGCGTCAGTAGTACCTAAGTGAGTAGATGAGAGCATGGGTAGTGCCTGACTGAATGATTGAGTGGGATAGTAGTGCCTGGGTGATTGTACAAAGCTATGGTTAATGTCTGAGAGTATACATGCATGCTTGTGGCTGTGCCTTTTCCAAGTGTCATCATATATAAAAGAAACATACAGATACTTGTATACCAGTATTTTATACCTCCACCATTTTTTTAGGCATAACACATAAGATAATATATGTGCACGCAGACACATCCCTCAGTCCTAAGACTAAAAAGTCCCTTAAACTTGACAAACTGCACTTCCCATTTGAAAGAAACACCTAAAATGATGTGGCATTCTTGAAGTGTACATCTCCATAGACAAATAAGAGCTAACATAATCACTAATCCAAATGCCCACATGTCTTAAACCTCACTTTTGGGCTGAAGCTTCATTATTCAGAAACTACTCAGAGTATTGGACCTAACCTTTTAGATTTGGTGGTCTCTAATTGGCAGAGGTAGGTACCTTTGACTAAATAGGGACCTTTGCGTCTAGTCAGGGTATGGGGCTACACTCCTAAAATAACCCCTGCTCACCCCCTTGGTATCTTGGCACGAGTAGGCAGGTTTATTTCAGAGGCAGTGTGTAAAGCATTTGACAACACATACAGTAATACAGTGACAACACTAAAGATGGACACCACACAGGTGGTATTATAAAAATACGTATTTTTATATAGACTTAACACAAGACCAAACGACAAAAAAATACACAATACTGTACTCAAGATATGCTTAAAATAGGTTGTTCACTCAAAATCAGTCTCTAGCAACAGATAACTCCAAAGTGAGTTATCACAACGTAATGACAGGAGAAATGCCAAAGTACAGCACCGACCGTGAGGTGCGTGGCATCGGGCCCGGAATCAAACAGACCCCCAAAGAACAGTACCTTGGAAAAGCAATGAATAACAAAGACAGCTCACGGCATCTGGGAGGCGCGGCTTCTTTGGTGCTGCGCGGCGTCGGTTCCTTACGACCCCAGGGGAGGTGTAGACTCGGTTCCTTACTGCGACGCAGTGAAGGTGAGACAATGATTCCTTATTGCATCGGGGAGGTGACGTCACGCTGGCACCGAAACCACGGTTCCTTACGATGTCGTGCTGTTGATGGATTCTCGGTCACCCACATCGAGGATCAGCTCCGCGATGTCGATGTAAGCTTCAGAGTCGATGTGGCCCAGCAGCAGGTGTCAGAACCACGGCACAAGTCGGAGCAGTGGTCACGACTTCGGGCAGGTTATGGCATCACTCGCTGGCATCGATGTGGCACGGCGGCTGGCATCGAATCTACTGTGCAAGTCGGAGCAGCGCTCACGGCTTCGGTGCAGAAGACGGTGTCATTAGCCTGCGTCAATTCCCTTCTGTTCAATTTCCTTCTGCATCAGCTAAAACCACAGTTCTAGATGCAGGCAACCAGAAGGGGTGAAGTCTTGTATCCCTGAGACGTCAGGCAGGAGACAAGCTCAAGTTCAAGCCCTTGGAGATCCTGTCACCATGTACCAGGTAGGTCGCCCCCTTAGCCACCGCACGGTCCTCCTGTGTGACGGTACCCCTGCTGCTGCCACTCGCTGTGCCCCGGTTTTTCCTTTGGTTTCCTCCGCATTTATTTCATTTTTGTTCATTTGTTTACTGTGTGCCCATTGTTGCTGCCTGTCTCTCTGCCTGCCGAGCCGTATTTTGTGCCCCTATTTTGTGCCCTTTTGCCTTCTGTGCCACCCTCCTGCTCCCCCCTCGCTCTCACCCACCGCTGCGTCCCCTGCGGCCCTGCCCCCCTGGTACCCATTCGCTGCCCCACTCCCGCCTCTCAGCTGCTCCTCCCTCCCTCCCTCTTCCCCTCATATGGAGGCCGCGCAGCGGCTGCGCCTAAGGCAAGCCCGTCTGTGCCCGTCCGCGACTGGACCGAGCCCAGCTCCCAGACCCCTGGCCCCCTCCTCAGCCCCCGACATCGCCACAGCCATCCCAGACGGCTACAAGATCACCCATAAGGAACGCGTCAACCAAACCGGAGGAGGAATCGCCATCATTTACAGGAACACCATCAGCGTCACGACCAACACCGGAGATGCCCTCACCGCCGCCGACCACCTACACTTCCAGATCCACACCGACCCCAAGACCACCCTCTGAGGAACCCTCATCTACAGACCCCCGAGCCCACGCACACAATTCAGTAAAACCATCGCCGATTTCATCAGTCCGCACGCCCTTGCCTCATCAGACTACATCCTCCTAGGGGACCTGAACTTCCATCTGGAGAACAATAACGACAACAACACTACCACCCTGCTCGACAACCTCGCCAACCTCGGACTCAAGCAACTGGTAAACACTCCCACCCACTACGCCGGCCACACTCTTGACCCCATCTTCTCCGCCAGCAACCACGTCTCCTTCAGCCACTCCATCGGACTACACTGGACCGACCACAGCTGCATCCATTTCATCTTCAAGAAGACTACATCCCACGACCGCCCGCAACAGATCCCCCGCAGAGGCTGGAGTAAAGTCACTACAGATCAGCTAACCACGTCATTGAGCCAGAACCCACCAACCAACACCACTGACACCAACGAAGCAGCCCGCAACCTCACACAGTGGATCAGCAACTGCGCTGATGCCCTTGCCCCACTGAAGAACCCCCAAGGCAAGACCAACAACAGGAAAGTCACATGGTTCACCGATGCCCTCAAAGAATCAAAGAAATCCTGCCAAACTCTCGGGAAAACCTGGCGCACGAACAGACGACAGAAAACCTGACAGCTCTCAAGAACGCCACTCGCAAACACCACCAGCTGATCCGCACCACCAAAAGGATATCGTTCAAAGAGCGACTGGACAACAATACACACAACAGCAAGGAACTCTTCAGCATCCTAAAAGAGCTCTCCAACCCCAGCGCCAGCAGCAACGACATCACACCGTCGCAAGACGTCTGTGACTCCCTTGCCGACATACACGACAGCTTAGGTGCCCAGACCCCACCTCCAATCACCAAAACAACGCCCCCTACCACCACCCTCAGCGCTTGGACCCCCATCAGCACTGAAGACACCACCCAGGTCATGAACAGCATCCACTCCGGCTCCCCCTCCAACCCATGCCCTCACCACATCTTCAACAAAGCCAACACCGTCATCGCACCCCACCTCCGGAACGTCATAAACAACTCTTTCACGTCCTCCACCTTCACAGAGAACTGGAAGCACTCAGAGATCAACGCCCTTCTGAAGAAACCCACGAAGGACCCTGAAGACCTCAAGAACTTCTGCCCCATCTCTCTTCTTCCCTTCCCTGCAAAGGTCATCGAGAAGACCGTCAATAAACAGCTGACCGCTTTCCTCGAGGCAAACGACTCCCTTGACCCATCCCAGTCCAGATTTCGAGTCAACCACAGCACCGAGACCGCCCTCATTGCAGCCACCAGTGACATCAGGACCCTGCTTTACAACGGGAAACAACCGCCCTCATCCTCCTAGACCTCTCAGCCGCCTTTAATACCGTCTGCCATCGCACCCTAATAACCCCCCTCCACAACACTGGGATCCAAGGAAAAGCCCTGGACTGGATCACCTCGTTCCTCTCCGACAGAACCCAGAGAGTCCGCCTCCCTCCCTTCCACTCCGCGGCCACCGAGATCATCTGCGGCGTACCCCAAGGCTCTTCGCTCAGCCCAACCCTCTTCAATATCTACATGAGCCCCCACGCCGCCATCGCACGCAAACACAACCTCAACATCATCTCCTACACCGACGACACCCAGCTGATACTCTCCCTCACCAAAGACCCAGCCACCACGAAAACCAACTTCCAGGAAGGAATGAAAGCGATGGTGGAATGGATGAAGCTCAGTCGTCTGAAACTGAACTCAGACAAGACGGAGGTCCTCATCCTCGGACCATCCCCATCAGCCTGGGACAACTCCTGGTGGCCCACAGCGCTGGGCACCGCACTGACACCCGCGGACCACGCACGCAACCTGGGATTCATCCTGGACTCCTCTCTCACGATGACCAAGCAAGTCAACGCCATCTCATCCTCATGCTTCAACACCCTGCGCATGCTCAGGAAGATCTTCCGGTGGATCTGTTGGAGCAAGGATTCGCATATGAAGCGACTTGCTCGTACTCATGAACCTCGAAATAACCCTAACTATGTAATCAACCTGTTTGTCTTACTAATTTGCCCCTCTTTTCTTCATTATTTGGGTATCCGAGTGTAGCTTCCTTATGTGTTTTCTAATCCTAATACGCTTGCAAATAAAATGGCTGCTGCTACGGGGGAATTTCTCCTGCGCATGCGTCTGTCATACCCACGTGACATGACGTACTCGCAGCTTTGGAGGGAATCTGTTGTTTCTGCGCACTAGAGATAATATGGCTGCTCTGTGTTCTCACATGCGAGAAGCTTGCACTGCTGCTTTTGCCAAGCTGTTCGTTCTGCTTAATCCTAATGCTATAGTTTATTATAAAGTAATGGGTATAGTGGAGAGATTCATGGTATACAGTGAATTCATTTTATTCTGTGTTCTAAAATTGTTTCCTTTACTTTTCATGTATCGTAATCTTTTCTCCTGGGAGGTGCTATTTGCTCCATTTCGGAAATCCTTTCTGCGCATGACAGTCTGCAGCGAGTGGATGAACTCTGTGTTATTGAACTCAGGCCAGATGGCAGGCACAGCCAAGATATGGCTGGGAACTCACGTCTGACCCCACTAAGAAGAAGTCAAAAGACTACAATATATTTGTGAATAGAACGTTCATTGTTATATGAAATGAAGATATCCTGAGAACCTGAATTTGATGAGTGGGAACGTAAATTTAAATAAGAGATGGCAAAAGTCTAAAAATTAGGTGGTGTGATGACCTCTCCTCTTCCTTTGTCCAATCGAAATTGGGGTTCCTTACACTTGCAACTTTTGGGGGTGGTACACTGTCCTGGAAAATAGTATAACTAGCTAGGGTTTGGCTAGAGAAGTTGTCCGACTTGTCCAAATAGCTGACCTGTCACTGACCCAACGCACACAATAGGTGATTAAGAGCAGAGGGCTGCGGAGCACTCTGTCAGAAGATTTGCTGACCCAATCGGGGTTCTGGGAAGCTGAAGTGCTGGCGAAGCACTTTGCTGATATATGCTGTAACCCAATTGGGGTTTTGGCTGATTCCTTGCAGAGAGGGAGTAGCGCAGGCGTTGCAACTGAACTGCGGGTGCTGTTCTTAACCTTTGGTGGTCCAGTCCTGATCCAAATCTGGTTTATCCTGTCCTGATTCTGATCTGCACCTGCTGGCCTACTGGCGACTGCAACCTTTGGGGTTCTTTTCTGTCCTTAACTGACCCGTGGCCAGGGTTCGTTTTCACACCATTCTAGGTAAATATAAATCTGCGTGGATAATTGTTATTATAATTTGCGTCCTTTTCTTTACCCTCCCTAATTGGCAAAAGCTTTTGATTGCATATGTTCCTTATTCTTACCCTTCCCTTGGTAAATGATACATTTGTGTTTTGCTGTTTATTAGCATGTTCCATATTTACCCTCCCTTTGGTTAAATGCTAGAATGTCTAATGATTTCATAAATTACGTCCTTTTCTCCCCCCTCCCTTAAATGTGATTTAAATTACCAGTATGCTCCTTTTTTTACCTTCCCTTAGCTTTGTGCCAAGCTAAAGTTTCGATAATGCATATTAGGTTCTTTTTATGAACCGTTAATAATTGCGAAAGTTGTTGCTCTAGTATGTTCCTTTTCTTTACCCTCCTTTAGTTGGGTGGTTAAGGCCCGTTTCTCAAAATAGCATGTTCCTTGTTTTTCCTTCCCTTTATTTCAACTTATTAAATGGTTGACATAATATATCTCTTGCATAGTTATACACTGTTTCTAATCTTGGTTATTGATAGTTTGATTACTTTCAATTTATGGCTTATGACTTTTGATGAAGATTAGATAAAGAATTTTAAACTTTCCTGTGTCTGTTGTTGATTATATGAGTGTTAATGTTATGGTATTTGGACTACTTGCCTATAATTCTAAACTCCCTGATTCATCGTGGTCTTAGGTATTGGTGACAAGGATTGGTAAGTAAATGGTATAGGAATTAGAGAAACTAAAATAGACTGGTAGGAGAGTGTAGGTTACCCGATTGAGTAAAATTTGGTGAATTGAATTATGAGCCCAGGTGAGTATTGGTAAATTTATAGTCGGGTGACCTGCGTGCTCAGTATATTACTTTGGTAGCAGAGGTAAGGTTAGGGATTAGTTAAGATAGGTAGTTGGTTAGGATTCATATTTTCTGATCGATCAAATGTAATGTTATTTGAATTTTTGAAATTTTATTTCATTGCTGCTATATTGATTTTATGTATTAACCAAAATTGTTTGTACCTGTTATATGTTTGTCTGGAATCCCCGGGGGCAGAATAGCAGGTGGTAAATGGAAGCCACATCGCAGTGAGGTCGCTTACCTGCAGGAAGTTAGTGCATGGTTGGGCAGAACCGGAAGCACTATTTAGGGTATTCTGTATGAATGTGTGAATAAATGTTAGCAAAGAGTCCGCTGGCAAAACTTTTGTTGTGATATCACCTAGTAAGGGTCACACGAAAGGAGTAGCAGGTTTGTCTGAGTTTGATTGATAGCAAAGGGGTTCGCTGGTGAAACTTTGGCCTTATATATATCCCGGAGTGGTTTAGTCCAGAAGAGTAGCAGGTTCTCTGATGCTTGTATGAAGGGTAGGTGGAAGGGATGTACTCGTAGTGTATGAAAAGTAAACGGAAGGGATTTACTTGCAGTGAAACATATCTTTTCTATCTAGTCACTCGGGTACAGTGGCGAATGTTTTCACGTTGTTAATTAAAAGAGAAACGCACTTTAAATTCAAAAGAAATTAGTTTTCACATTACCTTGTGAAGGAGGGAGTCAGTTGCGGTCACTCAGAGCCGCGCTGGTATTGGTTGAGACAGCGGGCTGAGATAGCATTGTAAAGGAGTGGTGAGCACAGGAGCGTGGGAACTCGTCTCACAAGAAAGGCCGCGCACTCATTGGTTAAAATTATTTGAATATTTGAAACCGCATTGGTGGTTAGTTGCAGGAAAAATAAAAAGACGTGCTAGTATTGGAAGTAATTTGAAAACAAAGTTAAGTGATCTTGAAATTTTGCAAAATATATGTGGTATCCAAGTCATCCAGAGATTCGACCTGATCCAAGGTATCAAGGTTTTACTAGGGATCAGGCGATAAGAGGCAGACCCCGCAATATATACGGAAGTAAGAGAAAAATGTCACTCGTAGACAGAGTAAATAATTTCTTTAAAAAAGATAAGCAAATCAAAACCAGAGAAGGAGTCATTATTCCACCACCGAATACTCCTGCATCATTTATGATGTTTGATAGGGGTTACCACACGTGTGTATGGCTAGAGAACTGGGTAGAACATACAAAAAATAATGGAATTCTAGCATTTCCCTTAGAAGGCACATTTAATGGAAGAATCTTGTTTAATTTGAGGACTCGAATGAATGATTTACATCCCAGACCTAGATTAACGCAATATGAGGCACTAGAAGAATGGGAAATTGAGGCTTTTGAGCGGAACAGACCTAGAATTGACAAAGGACTGAGTAAATTTTACCAAAAGATTCAACGAGATTCCAAGGATAAAAAAATGAAACAATGGAGACAGAACATGTTAGTAGAAGGGCTATATCCTGTACTAACCTTAGAAGAGCCCACGGGAGGTAAAATGACTGAGAAAACAAAACATTTAATGACTAGTGGTGATTCAGATGATGATTATATGGAGGATTTATTAATGAAGAATCCACCACCTTATAATGAGGAACCAAGAATAGTAAACCCGAGTGCCCCGTTTTTAAAACCACCTTTGATTCCGCAGATAATACACGAGACCTCCATTGAAAAGGTACTGCAGGACAGAGAAAGAGAAGCTTTAAATAAACAGAGAAATGAATTAATTCAGAAAATCTCCCAATTTAATACAAGTCCTGAAGCTCTGACAATCCCAGTAACTATTGGCCCAGTTGTTCCTTTATATGGGGATAAGCAAGCTAGTCCAAAAGCTACCGTCATAACTACATCAGTAGTACAGTCAAGAAAAGAATCATTGATAATCGATGATCAGGCCAGTGAGTGTGAGTCGGTAATCTCCTTAATGGATTTACCATCAAGAGAACCAGTAGGTAGTTCAATGAGGAAGAACACTCCTTTAAATTCAAAAAAAGTTCAAACAGAGACATCCTCAGGTACGAAAAGTGCCCCTGTAGTGACTCCTGAAGAAATAGGCAGATGGAGGCGAGAAATAGAGAAACCAAAAGCACAGCCAAAGCCATTAGATATATATAAATTAAGAATTGAATTGGAGGAATTGATGGCTGGGAATGTGGGAATGGACAGGTCAAATACCCTTAGTGAAGATGAATTATTATTCATTTGTAAAAGTATTATTCGAAATACAAGGGTGCACCATGAAAAATTAATGGACACCGCAGCTAGCATGGGGATTGACATTGGTAAATCTAAAGTATTGCAAAAGCCATATCGAGCAGAATTCTCTGACAAAGATTTAGAAAACATGAATGTGTCAGGAAGAAAAGTGCAGATAAGAGCACTACTAAACTTGTTACAGAAATGGGGAGAATTAGTAAAATGGAAAGCCAGGTGGGCAAAGAAAAAAGAAGAGGTTAGATCTAGACAACTGACTTCAGAATATGTTTTAAAGGAGGCAGAAAGGGTGGGAAAATTATGTCCCATGTGAGAGGTACCAGGTGGAGGCTATGTGCATGTTCCATGGTCCCGACAGGATATTTTGTCATTTACGAATGATTTTCCAAAATTTCGTGAAAAACCTGTAGAATGGTACAGACAAGCCGAGAGATTTGTAAAAGTTTCAAAATGTCTCTTGAAAGACCTAGATGGACTATTTGACATTGTAGTTCCTGTAGATCTGTGGACAGAATGCAAAATTGCTGTTGATTGGCCTAGTGATGAGTACCAAAGAGATCCAAAGACTGGGGCACCTTCCGAAGATGTAATGAAAAAATACAATCAGGTAATACTTTACCTTAAAGGAAAGGTGCCTGCAAAGGAGACAGATTGGATGAAAATAGACAGAACCACTCAGAATAAGGACGAATCAGTGCATTCATATTAAGAACGATTATTACAGACGTTCAAACAATACAGTGGACTAGACAATATTGACATGAAGGGCATGACACATTTCATTTATCGATTTGTGTTAGGATTGAGACCAGAAATTTCACAATGGATTAAAGACAACAAAATATGCTGGCAGGCTAAGCCCATAGATGAGGTTCTTAAATATGCAAAGTATTGAGAAGATGAGCTGGAAAATAAGCGGAAAACTTTAAAAGAAAAAGTCATGTGGGCACAAGTAAAATTAGCATAGCAATAAGAACAACAGTTAAACCAGATGACTAGCAACCAGAATAAAGGTGATGGAAGTGGAGGAAGGCCGAGGGGAAAATTCAATAGGGAAGATGCCAAGAAAAAATTCCCCTGTCACGGACGTGGCAAGTTGGGGCATTGGAAAGACGAGTGTAAGGCTGTGCAGAATGGTAATGTGCAAATTAATGATTTAAACCCACAGGCGCAGAATGAGTTGCCGCGAAAGACCCAGCAGAAGGTAATACAGAACCAATTGCCCCCCGCCACCCATGCCAAAATACAGGAGTAAAGCACAACAGAGTGTAAATAACACAGAGTAGGAAGGAAGGGAAAGAAGGGATACAGCAACTTCACAGTTCCTTCTGAATGATACATTCTTTTGTGATGAGCCTTACTGACGGTGCCTGAGGGGGGAGGATGAGGAGTGCGTGCTTGGCGCCTCCTTGCCGGTAGACCAGTCAGGTCCATACATAGAAGGAAAGGTTGAAGGAAATGGTGTCAACTTTCTGTTGGACACTGGTGCTACCCGTTCTACTGTGAGAACAGCAGATGTTTCAAACCTACCCCTCTCGGGAGAAGCGATCCAAGTAGTGGGCGTTTCTAATACGAAAATTAGTACCCCAGTTACAGAACCTATGGAGGTTAGGCTAGGGAACTTCAAAGAAATGCATAGATTTTTAGTCTGTGATTCAAGTCCTGTTAATCTATTAGGCCGAGATTTGTTGTGCAAAATGAACTGCACCATCTTTTGCACTCCAAATGGTGTTGAAATTCAAACCCCAGATGAAGATGGAATTTATAAATTAATGTTAGTCAGAGACAGAAATTAAAAGACTGACAATACAAGACTTACCAGAAGAATTGCAACAGACAGTGAAACCAGAGGTATGGGATTTTACTTGAAAAGATGTAGGACTAATGGCAAATGTTGACCCAATTAATGTGACCATAAGAGAAGATGCAGTTTACCCAAATACTCGTCAGTACAAGATGAGTGCAGAGATAAAAGCAGGTGTTGCAGTAGAAATAAAACGATTGGTTGAAACAGGCATTTTGCAAGAAGTACTGCGCAGTCCATGTAACTCACCCATAATTGGTATAAAGAAACCGAGTGGTAAGTACAGAGTAGTACAGGACCTGAGGAAGGTTAATAAAATTGTTGTTCCTTGCTGTCCAGTCGTGCCAAATCCTGCAGTGATTCTGTACAAGATACCGTGGGAGGCTGGATGGTTTACTGTCATTGACTTATGTCATGCATTTTTCTCGATTCCATTGCATCCTGACAGCAAATTTATTTTCTCATTTGAATTTGACAGTCATGTCTATGTTTGGGATCGTGTTCCTCAGGGGTACACAGAAAGTCCCTCGATTGTTAATCAGATTTTGAAAAGGTGCCTTAAGTCATTAATACTACCTGGACAGTCCGTCCTGGTTCAGTACATAGTTGACCTCTTGTTGGCATCTAAAACACGAAAAGACTGTGTTGTTGACACCATTGCTTTACTGAATAATTTAGGTGAAGGAGAACATAAAGTGTCCCCAGAAAAATTGCAATTTTATGCTACTTCAGTGAAATATCTGGGGCACCAGATCGAGAGAGGTGTTAGGAAAGTTATCTCAGAAAGAATCAGGATAATTAGAAACATGAATTTGCCACAA
This sequence comes from Lissotriton helveticus, assembly GCF_964261635.1. Taxonomy (NCBI): domain Eukaryota; kingdom Metazoa; phylum Chordata; class Amphibia; order Caudata; family Salamandridae; genus Lissotriton; species Lissotriton helveticus. The sequence goes on from NC_136063.1 coordinate 305,761,212, forward strand.
ACACAAAAAGAGATCAGAATCTTTCTTGGAGTCGTAGTATACTGCAGACAATGAATTGTGGGATTTGCAGTTCTTGCGAAACCCCTGTTACAAATGACAAAGAAAAGAGCCAAAGACGCAGTAGAGTGGGATGACGAAAGCATGACTGCTTTTGTACAACTACGAGACTGTCTGTGTACAGCTCCAGCATTTGGAATGCCTGACTATTCAAAAGATTTTGCACTATTCTGTGATACACGAGATATTTGTGCACTTTCAGTCTTGACTCAGATTCATGGACTAGTGCGACGTCCTGTGGCATATTTTTCATCCACATTTGACCCAGTAGCAGCTGCATTGCCTGGATGTCTGAAAGCAGTAGCTGCAACTTGTATGAGCCTTGAACAGAGTGAATCCATTGTTATGGGACATCCTGTAACTGTATATGTTCCACATGCAGTTGTAATTTTGCTAACCAGGACTAAAACCCAGTATCTCACACCTAGTCGGCTGACTAAGTATGAGAGAATCCTTGTAGGTGCAGGAAATGTAACCATTGCCAGGTATAGAAGTTGAACATGACTGCATTGACCTGACTGAATACAGCACAAAACCACGACCAAACATAAGAGAAGAGCCATTAATTGATTCAGACTATGAGCTATTTGTGGATGGCTCATGCATGAGACATGAGGAAGAAGGTCTAAGTGCTGCCTACTCAGTGTGCACATTGGGAGGTCCAGTTGAAGCATCCTATTTACATGGAGTCAAGTCTGCACAAGTAGCTGAATTGGTTGCCCTGGCAAAAGCCTGTAAATTTGGGAAAAATTGGAAAGTAACCATATACACTGACAGCCAATATGGTTACGGGGTCGTGCATGACTACGGCCAACTATGGATGCAAAGAGAGTTCCTGACTTCTTCAGGTACTCCAATCAGAAATGGCTAATATGTGAAAGACTTAGTGGAAGCAATCCAGTTGCCAAAAGAGGTGGCTGTGGTCAAGTGTGCTGCTCACAAATCTGGCAATGACAAAGTGACAGTTGGTAATCGATATGCTGACCAGTTAGCCCAATATTGTGCAAAATATAAGATGGCTATTAATAAAAAGATTGAAGTGAGCGGAAACAGCTGCCAACTTATGTTGCTGGAAGGTGTGAACACGTGGGAAGAAGTGAGAGATTTGCAGAATGCAGCAAAACCAAAAGAAAAGGAACAATGGAGGAAAATAGGTTGTCAGAGGAGGGCTGAGGATGGTGTCATTGTTTATCTTGATGAAACGGCAGTGTTACCCGAAAACAGTGGTACTACCAGGAAAGATTGGAAAGGCAGATGGTCCTTTTGTTCCATTACTGATTGACTTCATTCAGTTGCCCCCTTGCCGAGGATTAAAATACGTACTTGTCATTGTCTGCCTATTTTCAAAATGGGTGGAAGCTTACCCCACACGTAGGAATGATAGCATCACTGTGGCTAAGCTCTAAGCTCTAAGAGAGCTTATCCCACGCTTTGGTTTTCCAGTAACAATTGAATCAGATAGAGGAAAACATTTTAACAGTGAAATGATGGGCCTGATTTGTGGAGCATTCAAAATTAAGCAAAAACTGCACTATGCATATCGCCCAGAGGCTTCTGGCGTGGTAGAACAATTGAATGGCACCATCAAGTCAAGATTGGGAAAGATGTATGAGTCAACCCGAATGGAGTTGCCAGATGCTCTGCCACTTGTTCTGATGGGACTTAGAAGTATTCCAGATCGGAACACAGGTTTGAGTCCCCATGAAATACTGATGGGAAGAGCAATGCGGCAAGCATGGGTGCCAGGATATAAATTGCTAAGCATATCTGATGATTTAGTACTGGAATACTGCAAAGAACTGGCTGACCAGGTGCGTTCTATCTCTCACCAGGTTGTGGAAGACGCTGTCGCCAGACCAGCAACTCCAGCACATGACCTGAACCCTGGTGATTGGGTAGTGTTAAAGAAACATACTCGAAAGTCTTGCCTTGCACCGAGGTGGGGTAAACCACGACAAGTGATTCTGGTTACCACCACAGCTATAAAATGTGCAGGAGTTCCACACTGGATTCATGCCAGTCATACAAAGAAGGTGACTGAACCGGATGAAACTGAGGCTGATGGTTGTGCAGCTGAGGGGTCCCAAGATATCGGTCCTGAAGTAGCTGAAGAAGAACAACCGATCACCAGTCAAGACGATTGGATTCCAGTAATCGACATACCTGCAGAATATGTAAGAACAAGAAGCCAAACATACCTAGATAGACAGAGTGATAGCGAGGACGAGACAGGTGTAGAAGAAAGTAATCAGATCATAGAAATCCAAGTCAAAAGTGATTCTGAGGAGGTCCAGGTAGGGAAAGATCAAATAATCGACATTCCACCAAGAACTCCTGAACCTGAAAAGGGACAGATAGAAATTAGGGCAGAGACTCAAGCAGAAGGAAATCAAGAGTTCGAAGAGCTTGAGCAGGACCAGACAGGTATAGAAAACTGTGTTCAGGACGAAGACGGTGAAGCAAACAAAAGTCAAATTCAGCAATACCTGAACAAGATGAGATTAGTGACCAGGCAGAAGAAAAAGAAATAAGACCTGGATCTAGTCAGATAGAGAGGGAAACAGAAGACAGCATTGAAATTGATGTGTCACAACTGAACGAATACAAAAGAACAGTTGAAGAAGGCCAAAGCACAGTGCCAGTTAAACGACTCAGAAAAGGAGATAAATGGCCTAGATATGTCAAAAGACTAAGACTGCGTTTAAAGAAAATTAATGAAGAACCAGAACAGGTAGATGAAATAACAAGTCAAACTGCTCAACCTGTGATACAACCAAGGAGAAGAAGTCCACGACTAAAGAGACTGAATAATAAATACAAGGGCCCTGAGTGGACCTATATCGTCTTGGAAGAATTTGAAAATCTAGACATAAGTGACGAAAATGATGAAGAATTGATTACTGATCAAACTGACGAAGAAGTGAGACCAACCTGAAAAATAGCACAGGGTAAATCTGTGTAGAAAGTTACAAAGAGGGGTTACATCTCCTTTAGAAAAAAAATGGCTGATCATACTGTTAATGGAAGACCGAAGAGAAATTGTTTGAAAACATGCTGCAAAGTATGTTTATGTAGTATAGCAATAGTACTTATACTTTGAATAGGACTAACAATAACTATTCCTTACATGATCAGTAAAGACACAAACCTGTACCCTACTAATCAATTGCCAAAAGACACAGAAGAGTTACAAACCAGAGATACCCCACAAAGAGTAGATATACCAGAGGGAGCACTTAGCCTTAGACAAACAAAGGTAGACTTAGAAGCACCAGATGAGGAAGGACTGCATTATAATAGAATCAAAAACAGAACTCACTTAAACGTATTTGCAAACCTGTTGGTACACTATGTCGAAGCAATGGAAATAGAAGACTGCTATGTCTGTATGAAGCTGCCTACTTCGGTTGCTGAGGGTGTGACCTACCACCGGATGTATGACATTACAACGCATGCTTTTACCACGCATGCCTTGACAATGCGGTTTTTACAACGCAAACCTTTACAACGCATAGCGCTTTGGGGTGCTGGATAGTGAATAGTTTAATTTACTATTCCAACTCCAGTCCCCGTGGACACTAGGGAAGGTGTTGGATAGTAAATTAAACGTATTCCCTATCCTAGAGCGCCCCCCCAGCGCAATGCGTTGTAAGGGTTTGCGTTGTAAAAGTTGCGTCGTAAAGGCACTGCGTGGTAAAAGTTGCGTTGTAAAGGATGTTTCCCCTACCACCATTTGCCACTAACCTATGGAATTTCCTGTAGTGTTTTAACTAGCTTATTTTATAAAAGAGGACCTTTACAGTATTATTATTCTAACTTAGATGTGATATTTTCTGAATTCCCTGTAAGTAGAAATCTAAACCCTGTACATACCACTAGAGATGTGGCACGTTACATAAGCGAATATTTTCTAACCGTAGGTAAAATAAATATAGATGACGCACACAAGAATAATTTAACATGCTTATTACAAGAAAAAGAGAAAGTATTTCTGAACATGGTAGAGAAAAGAAGAGAGTTTCCAAAAGAAAGCAAATGACAAGAATCAAAAAATCCCTAAATGGGCTGAAAGCATAGGGAGCCCCTCAAAAGGTGGAGCTAATGCTGCTATGTTGCTGGATTTCGAAAAGAAGGGGAAACTTTGTCTTCACAGAGAAAGAACCAGTTATTATAACAATGTATTTATTGGTTCCAGTGAATGTGAACACATTTACAAGGTAATTGGGGGTTGGGGATTCAAAGATGGGTCAGAACCTGTGTTTCCTGGAATTTATTATATATGTGGGAACCAGGCATATTTCAAACTACCAGATCACTGGTATGGAGCTGTTATTTTGGTATTGTCTTCCCAAAGATATACCATGTGGGTAAAATCACTGAAAACAATGAAAGAACGAATGAATTAGTATGTAGCAAAAGAGAAAGTGTTGGTGAAAAAGTAGGTGATATTTTTAGTGCATTGATACCTACAGTGGGAGTGGCTCTGAATACACACAGAATTTGCAAATTATCAACAGTAGTGGATCGGTTATCAACTGACACTGCTGGAGGGTTCTTAATGGTCAATACCGAATTGGTTGCGATCAGATGTATGGTTTTACAAAATCGACTTGCTCTTGACACGTTATTGGCAAAAGAGGGCGGAGTATGTAGAATGTTGAAAGCGCAACATTGTTGCACTTACATACCAGACAAAAGGGTCGAAATTAAAGGGTATGTGAGAAATATTGCAAATTTGAAAAAAAGAGCTGAAACCACTGGAGGTTGATAGTGCATTGAAGAGACTTACTGATGGTCTCTCCGCAGTAGGTAGTTGGTTTTCTAATCTAGGTAAAAGTCTTGTGAGTAAAATACTGATGCCAATAGCGGGAATAGGCCTATTAGTTTTTGGGATAATAATTTGTTGCAAATGTCGAAAACATAAAAAGAAATATTCTATGAATAAGCGAGGAGTAAAAAGGAACATTGAAGAACTTGAATTGGAAGAGTTGAATAGCCAGATTTTTTAAAAGATGAAAAATTCTCATCCTAGTAAAAATAAAAATAATGAGAAAAAGCAGAATAGAAAGTTTGACGAGATTGAAATGGGTGAAATTTGAGAAGTTGGCATCTGTTTCATTAATTGGTGATGATATAAAATATCATCAAAGAGGGGATTGATGGAGCAAAGATTCGCATATGAAGCAACTTGCTCATACTCATGAACCTCGAAATAACCCTAACTATGTCATCAACCTATAAATCCCGAAACTCGGGCCATGTCTCGGGTCTAGAGATTACCGAACTTTCTAGAGCTGATTTGCACCAACCAAGGTGAACTCTCCGGTTTCCTGTGCTACTCGCACTACTAATCCCAGAATGCTGAGGGGCGATCCGGTGGAGAGGCCAGCAGTGTCGCGCCCATCTTTGTTTTTTATGTCATCAACCTGTTTGTCTTACTAATTTGCCCCTCTTTTCTTCATTATTTGGGTATCCGAGTGAAGCTTGCTTATGTGTTTTCTAATCCTAATAGGCTTGCAAATAAAATGGCTGCTGCTACACGGGAGTTTCTCCTGCGCATGCGTCTGTCATACCCACGAGACATGACGTACTCGCAGCTTTGGAGGGAATCTGTTGCTTCTGCGCACTAGAGATAATATGGCTGCTCTGTGTTCTCAAATGCGAGAAGCTTGCACTACTACTTTTGCCAAGCTGTTTGTTCTGCTTAATCCTAATGTTATAGTTTATTATAAAGTAATGGGTATACTGTAGAGATTCATGGTATACAGTGAATTCATTTTATTCTGTGTTCTAAAATTGTTTCCTTTACTTTTCATGTATCGTAATCTTTTGTCCTGGGAGGTGCTATTTGCTCCATTTTGGAAATCCGTTCTGCGCATGACAGTCTGCAGCGAGAGGATGAACTCTGTGTTATTGAACTCGAGCCAGATGGCAGCCACAGCCAAGATATGCCTGGGAACTCAAGTCTGACCCCACTAAGAGGAAGTTGAAAGACTACAATGTATTTGTCAATAGAACGTTCATTGTTATATGAAATGAAGATATCCTGAGAACCTGAATTTGATGGGCGTGAACATAAATTTGAATAGGAGGCGGCAAAAGTCTAAAATTTAGGTGGTGTGATGACCTCTCCTCTTCCTTTGTCGAATCGAAATTGGGGATCCTTACACTTGCAACATTTTGGGGTGGTACACTGACCTGGAAAATAGTATAACTAGCCTAGGTTTAGCTAGAGAAATTGTCCGAATAGCTGACCTGTCACTGACCCAACGCACTCAATAGGTGATTAAGAGCAGAGGGCTGCGGAGCACTCTGTCAGAAGATTTGCTGACCCAATCCGGGTTCTGGGAAGCTGAAGTGCTGGCGAAGCACTTTGCTGGTATATGCTATAACCCAATCGGGGTTTTGGCTGATTCCTTGCAGGGAGGGAGTAGCGCAGGCGTTGCAACTGAACTGCGGGTGCTGGTCTTAACCTTTGGTGGTCCGGTCCTGATCCAAATCTGGTTTATCCTGTCCTGATTCTGATCTGCACTTGCTGGCCTACTTGCGACTGCAACCTTTGGGGTTCTTTTCTGTCCTTAACTGACCCGTGGCCAGGGTTGGTTTTCACACCATTCTAGGTAAATATAAATCTGCGTGGATAATTGTTATTATAATTTGACTCCTTTTCTTTACCCTCACTAATTGGCAAAAGCTTTTGATTGCATATGTTCCTTATTCTTCCCCTTCCCTTGGCAAATGATAAATTAGTGTTTTGCTGTTTATTAGCATGTTCCATATTTACCCTCCCTTTGGTTAAATGCTAAAACGTCTAATGATTTCATGAATTACGTCCTTTTCTCTACCCTCCCTTGAATGTGATTTAATTTACCAGTATGCTCCTTTTTTTACCATCCCTTAGTTATGTGCCAAGCTAAAGTTTCGATATTGCATATTAGGTTCCTTTTATGAACCGTTAATAATTGCGAAAGTTGTTGCCCTAGTTTGTTCCTTTTCTTTACCCTCCTTTAGTTGAGTTGTTAAGGCCCGTTTCTCAAAATAGCATGTTCATTGTTTTTCCTTCCCTCTATTTCAACTTATTAAATGGTTGGCATAATATATCTCTTGCATAGTTATACACTGTTTCTAATCTTGGTTATTGATAGTTTGATTACTTTCAATTTATGGCTTATGACTTTTGATGAAGATTAGATAAAAAATGTTAAACTTTCCTGAGTCTGTGGTTATTATATGAGTGTTAATGTTATGGTTTTTTGACTACTTGCCTATAATTCTAAACTCCCTGATTCATCGTGGTCTTAGGTATTGGAGAGAAGGATTGGTAAGTAAATGGTATAGGAATTAGAGCAACTAAAATAGACTGGTAGGAGAGTGTAGGTTAACCGATTGAGTCAAATTTGGTGAATTGAATTATGGGCCCAGTTGAGTATTGGTAAATTTATAGTCGGGTGACCTGCGCGCTCTATCAGATCCCTACCGGAACCAAAAATATGGTCACCCAGGCCTTCGTCACCAGCCGATTGGACTACGGGAACGCCCTATATGCAGGAACCGCAGCCAAACTTCAGAAAAGTCTCCAGCGCATACAGAACGCTTCTGCACGACTGATCCTCAACATCCCTCGCCACAGCCACATATCCGCCAACCTGAAAGACCTGCACTGGCTCCCCGTCAGCAAAAGGGTCACGTTCAGGCCCCTCACCCATGCACACAAAGCGCTCCACAACATGGGCCCCGAATACCTCAATAATCGCCTCACGTTCTACACTCCAACCCGCCACCTCCGCTCCGCCAGCCTCGCCCTCACCGCCGTCCCACGGATTCGCAGAACCACCACCGGAGGAAGATCGTTCTCCTACCTGGCCGCCAAGACATGGAACTCCCTCCCAGCCCACCTACGACTGACACAGGACCATCTTACCTTCAGGAAACACCTCAAGACCTGGCTATTCGAGCAGTAGCAGCACCCCCCCCCCCCCTCCCTTCAGTGCCTTGAGACCCTAACGGGTGAGTAGTGCGCTCTATAAATGCATTGAATGATTGATTCCTCAAGATGATGAAAGCACACTCAGTCCTTTTTCTCCTTTCTTTGGCAATGAAGCAACCACTGCAGGCCAACCCCAATAACACACAGCATAGGGGTAGTCTCCTCCTTCAGCCCCTGTCACTCAAACTCCAGACATGGAATACACAACCTAGCAGAGGCAGGCTTGGACAGTTATGCAAGAAAATACATACTTTCTAAAAGTGGTATTTTCAAACACAGAATGTTAAAACCAACTTCACTAAAAGATGTATTTTATCATTCTGAATTCAGGTATGCTAAACTCAAATTTCTGCCTAGTTCCCTGAGTCAGTTAGGATTATAAGATGTTATCATCAAACTGCCCATTCTGGCAAATAGATAGCCTTGCAAAAGTGAAAAATGATAATGGCTGTAAATCACTATCAGGACATGTCACACACATCAGGGCATGTCCTACCTTTTACCTACAATGCACCCTGCCCTTGGGCCTACGTTAGGGGTAACTAATATGTATAAAAGGGAAGGTTTAGGGACTGGCAAGTTGGTGCACTTGTCCAGTCAATATGGCAGTAACAGACTGCACAAAGGCTCTGCAATGGCAGACCTGAGACACACTTAACAAGCTGCTCCGGTGGGTGGCACAATCAGTGTTGCAAGCCCGCCAGCAGCATGTGATGAACAGGCTCTGGACACACGCAGTGCACTGTACTAGGGTCTGACAAGTAAACCACATAAGCCAATTATGGAGTCACTAATCCATATATCAAGTTACCATAGGGAGCACTTGCACTGCGCTGGGCGCTGGGACGCCCCCGGGCAGCCATGCGCTTTACAAATCCCGTTTTCATTTCATTTCATTTCACTGTGGCATTGAACATCAGTGGCACAGTGCCCAAAAGCATCTAAAACCAGCAAAAACATAAGAGGCAACAGCAAGAAAATAGAAGGGAGACCCATGCCAATGGTGCCAGGTCTAACATAGCCAAATACGAAGCAACAACTTTTTCAATGTGTCTGTTAAAAGTCTCACCATATTCCAGAGAGCATGCATGCATGTGTCTGTACCTTTTAAAAGTGCCATCATATATTGAAGAAACATACAAATAGATGGGTAGTGTGTAGTGCCTGAGAGAATGGATGACTGGATCGGTAGTGCCTGAGTGAAAAGTTCAGTGCAAGAGTACTGTCTGGGTGATTGCATGAGAGAGGCAGTACTGATTGGGTGATTAGATCAGTGCAGGGGAAATACCTTAGACAAACTATGCGTGCATGGCTAATGCATGGTTTAAGACATGAGTGCACGAGTAGTGCTTGAAAGAATAAAAAGGTGCATGGGTACTACCTGAGTGATTCTATGACTGCAGTGGTAGTAACAGGATGATTATATGAGTGTATGGGAAGTACCTGAGAGGCAATATGAGTGTATGGGTAATGCTTGAGCCAATCTATGAGTGCATCAGCAGTACCTGAGTGAGTAGATGAGAGCATGGGTGGTGCCTGACCGAATGTTTGAGTGGGATAGTAGTGTCTGGGTGATTGCACGAATCTATGGTTAATGTCTGGGGGATTACAACTCTATATAGATAGTGCCTCCTAGATTGCATAACTAAATAGGAGCACACATCTGAAAACATAACTCCAACACTGACTTGTGCATATTTACATTACTGCATATCTAGTGCATGAGTCTAGAGATATAATTCTCACAAAATTCCAGAAAGCAAACATTAATCCTTCTACCATGTTACTATCTACAAATTATTTCAAAATTCATTTCATTACAATAATACAAAGTACAATAGATATCTGTATATTTCATAACATATTTCATATATCACATTTCTCTTACAATTTCCACACTTGTAATCTTTTTTATCTAAAAATATCACTAGAAACAATAAAGCAGTGCTAAATAATATATAATACACCTCACAAATATGTTACTCACATTTGAGGTTGTATTGCAGAATATCAAATATCAGAAACTCTTAAAAGATTTTCTTTTCCACACAAGAAATGTAATGCAGCTTTCTCAGCAAGGTGAAACCAGAAATGGCAGCTTTCCCTCTCTTTTTGCACTCAAATAAATGTAAGTATCAAATCACATTGCTTCAATCACTATTTCAAATTGTAAAACACATGTCTATTGATTAGACATATTAACCCTTTCTAACTGTCTTCAAATGGTACCTAGTTCTGTAATTTTCTGGAGTCGCGACTCCACCACGGTGCCTCAGTAAAGCGTTGCGATGGAACCGCGAACCCTTACGGGAGTTCAAAACCCTATTTTTAATAATACTAGTATAGTTTTTTTTAACAACACAGTACTTCTACACATACTACTGTCTTAGAAAACCTTAATTTAGTAACATATTACTTATATTTAAGTTTCCATTTCACATTTAAAATCCACAGTTAAGTTACAACCCTTCCCCCATTCTTCTTAATGCCAGTTTCCATAGTAACAGTTCATGGAACATTCAACTGTACTGGCAGGTCACAAGTTCACCTTAGATTCAAGTTCAGCACACAAGCTTACTAATGCAAACAGCAGGTGTTGTTGACTTTTGCAAAATATTACCTTATGGTAGCTACTGAACCTTTCAAACATTTTCTAATAACGAATCACAAACATGATACCTCAGCAAACTAACCTGCATCCTATTTTTGAGTGCACAACCTTGATGAACAGCCAATTACTTATCAGCCTTTTAAAAACAGTATCTTCTCCACTACTTTGGATATTTCTTACTCTACCAACTAACTACCTCAGCTACAGACATCTTTTCATTCCTTCCAGACAGCCCTTCAAGATGCTCACAGTGTGGATTGTAGGGCACAGCTATGTTTTCTGGTGCAAAACGTATGCTGAACACAGAGATATTGACAAAAGTCTAGGTGTGCAAAATATGGACATTAAATGGATTGCACAGAGAGGATTAAAGTGACACCAATTGTTGCCTTTGGCTTTTTTCATCTCCACCCCCCTGACCTCATGATTGTGCACCGTGGTGGCAATGACCTTGGCACATTGACTGGGGCAGGTCTGGAAATGCTAATGAAGGATACCTTTGCAGAACTGATGTGGCTTTTGTCTCAAACTGTCTTTGTATTCTCTAATATATGTCAAAGACAGAAATGGAAGTGATCAAATCAATTCTGTCCACAGTTTGAGAAAGCTAGGAAGAATGTCCATAAAGCTGTGTCTGCATACCTCACAGACCATTGGATGGGCTCCATCTATAACAAAAATCTACATTTTGATATGGATGACATCTACAGAAGTGATGGAGTTCACTTTACAGATGAAGGAAACAGAGTGTTTCTCAACAACATTAAGCTGTGCGTCCACACTTACATGTAGCTCCAACAAACTCAGAATGAAAACAAGGGCTCTTTTTAGAGCCACCTTATAACCCAACTGTCAATCTTATTTTTTTTAAATATTTTTCTTTTTTATTTTGGGTGGAGTTGTAAACCCATCGCGGTTACCCGGGGGGGGGGGGGGGCTGAGAGCCGCGATGGAGTCGGGACTCCAGGCACGTGATAAAAAACACAATGCCCCCATTCTCATTACTCAAACTCTGCCTCCGGGACCCCATCCCCCGAGGCCCAGCCATTTTTTACCAAAAAAAAAGCTTTTCTCCCCCTGTGGCCATTTTTTGTTTGCCCTGGTGACCCCAACCCCTGGGGCATGCCCTCACGTTGGAGACCGCGGGGGAGCCCAAATGCCCCTGCGGTGCCATCTGGCTCCCCGCCTCCTGCTGGAGCCGGCATTGCTTTTGGGCACAGGGAACTGCAAACATGGAGCTCCCCTTGTCCAAAAGCAATTCAGCTTTGCTTCATGGAAGTGAGAGCAGGTTTCCTGCTCTTGCTTCCACAAAGCAAAGCAGTGTTTGCTATGACGGGACGGGAGCACTGCTCTCGCCCTGTCATAGCAAACTGCAATGTCCCGGGAGTGGGCACCACAGGACATTGCTGGAGCCGGCCCTGGGGGTTGGTGGTCTCCAGGACCACAGAGGGCTCCAGGAGGGGGGCCGCCTGGCCCTCCTCCCTTTTTATGCAAAGCCCTGGGGAGGTGTTGGTCCCCAGGACCGGGATCTGCAACAGAACCCCAGCTTCTTTTAATTAGTGCCCCGGAGGGTGGTGGTCCCTGGCAAATGTGGGGGGCACTTTAGTGGGGGCCCTTTATTGTAAGCAGAGTCCTGGGGAGGTGGCAGTCCCTGGGGCTGCATGAGGGGGGCAGGAGCCCCCCCACGCTTTAAAAAAAAAATAATAATAAAGCCCCAGGGAGATGGCGGTCCCTGGGGCTGCGGGGGGCCTTGAGCCCCCCACATTTCAATAAGTATTGCCCAGGGGAAGTGGCGGTCACCAGGGGTGCGGGGATCCCCACTGGGCCCCCAATTAAACATACCGGAATGCCCCGGGACCTGACATACCCAGGGGCTCATTAAAACAAAGCACGGGCCGAGAGGTATAGCTTTGTCCAGACACAAGGGAGCACCCAGTATAAGTCATAACAATACCCTTTCAGGCATAGAGTGACACATACATTATGTAAAAAAAGAAGCAGAGAATTGGGTGCTCCGTTGTGTCTGGACAACACTATACCTCTCTGAAGAGCTCTAAGGTGAGCGAAACACTGTGTCAGGGTTTGCTTTTACTCATTTCAGGTAGGCTTGCTTTACATTTTACCAGTTCAAAGCTGTGATACTGTACCTGGAGTGGTTATTGGTTTTTGTAATTCTACAGCTCGGCATGGACAGCATCCTGCGACTCCTATGCTTAAAGACTTTGCTGTAGAAATGGCAAAAGACTTTATCACTTTCTATCTCAGCGTGGATGGCACTGTGCTAATCCTATGCTTAAAAACTTTGATAGAAAAGCAGACATTTGAGCTAAGCAGATATAGAATGTTGCTTGTGTTGAGAGTGCTTTATACAGGAGCTGCTTTCCACCTGAACTTGAGAACTACCGGCAGGCACAGAAAGATAAGAGAAGTTCTGCGAGTAAATACGACCTCAGCCATTCCTGACACGTTTCGGCCTGACGCCCTTCCTCATAGGTAGACTGCGAACAGATAACAAACACACAAGGCTTCCACTGTTTTCCCTTTTTAATAGCAATCTTGCTCAGGTGAGTAATTCGCAAAGCATCCTGAGACTGGAAGTCCATTTTATCGACCGAAGTGGGCTGCTGTCATCCCGCATTGGCAAAGTTTCTCCGTAATTGGATGCACCTTAAAGTCCCCTTCCCCAGTGCAAACAATCACCTCCTGCTCCGCATCCCGCTGTCTCAACAAACAGCAGCAGATCCACACAGTTGCACAGCGGTGTCATCTCTCGACCGGGCTGGTCGTATTTATGAGAAGAAGATAGTTGCCCCGAGACGAGAACCACTTGCAGGCAGGCACATAAAGGTCAGGGAAGGTCTACCAATAAATCCCACCTCAGCTGTTCCTGATGCGTTTCGGGCCTGATGCCCTTCCTCATAGGTAGACTGCAAACAGATAACAAACACACAAGGCTTCCAGTGATTTCCCTCTTTAATAGCAATCTTGCTCAGTTGAGTAATTCGAAAAGCATCCTGGTACTGGATGTCCATTTTATCGGCCCAAGTGGGATGCTGTCATCCCGCAGTGGCAAAGTTTCTCCTTAATTGGATTCACCTTAAAGTCCCCTTCCCCAGTGCAAACAATCGCCTCCTGCTCCACATCCCGCTATCTCAACAAACAGCAGCGGATCCGCACAGTTGTGCGGCGGTGTCATCTCACGACCGGGCTGGCCGTATTTATGAGAAGAAGAGAGTTGCCCTTAGACGAGACACACATTTGCAGGCAGGCACATAAAGATCAGGAAAGGTCTGCCAGTAAATCCCACCTCAGCCATTCCTGACACGTTTCGGGTCTGACGACATTCCTTATAGGTAGACTGCGAACAGATAACAAACACACAAGGCTTCCAGTGTTTTCCCTCTTTATGGGAATCACTCGTAGACCTTCCCTGATCCTTATGTGCCTGCCTGCAAGTGAGTCTCCTCTAGGGGCAACTCTCTTCTTCATATATAGATATATATATATATGCCTTATATGGGTTTCACTTACCTTACAAACACTTACCTTGCCTTGTAAAGGCATTCATGGTAAAGGCAGTGCATTGTAAAGGCATTGCATGGTAAATGGTACGTGTTAAAGGCATGCGTTGGTCCATTGCACATCCCTTACTGACACATTCCATGCATGATTTATTGGAAATCCCCCCTCTCTGAGCACCATTCCTGAAAAGAGCAGGGTGGACAGTTCCCATTGTTAAGGGAATCCGCCCGCCTCCTCATCTCCCAAGCCCTTTCAGATGCACAGACCAAGCAAAAAAGATTTCTTCACTTGCAATTATTTTGTCCCTGATCCAACAACTAGCAAGGCCAGTCCTGCACCACAGTCTCATTTTCCCTAGACAAAAAAAGCAACGGTCTCCAAGCTGTCCCTTTGGTTTTCCTCCTGGAGACAAGAGAGGTAACTCTTTGGAACTAGTGTGCCAATGGGTCTAGAGCCCGTAAGGAATGCCTGGGATCCCCTACCCCTCTTGCTGTGCCATTACGGCATTGCTGGATGAATCACGTGGATTCCTCAGCTCCCAAGGGCTTCTGCAAGGGGATATTCCTCCAAGCTGTTTTGCAGGGACACCAGGTGGTACACAGACCCATCGTGATGGTGCAGGCATTTTTGAGGGGATGTCCACCATCAACGCACCATTTTGTAGCCACAACCAGTCTGCCCCTGTAATAAATTGCAAGTACTATCTACCACAAGCCGTGGTGATAGCATTGTTTAAGCCCAGGGATCCGTCCATGAGCTAAATTGAGATGGTACTCGTGCCATTGACAAGAGTAAATCTCATACTATCTATCCTATTCGGTAAACACCTCTTTCCCCCTTTTGAGCAGTTTTGCTCACAAATAGAATGACTCAATTTCTTGTGTTCTTTTATGCATGGGTACAAAATAAATCACACTGCAACTGTAAATTTTAGTTTTGTGAACAAAAATCTAAAATGTACACTCAAGCCTTATGGATAGTTAAGCACAAATCATGTGTTCAAATCGCTTTGATAAACTCGCCCTGCAGCTTTTGTGTTATGCCAAGACTAGATGATTATATTGTATACATTTCCCTTTCCACTTTTTTACAAATTCCGGCATCAGTCAATTTTGAAAACGGTATTAGCAACACGTTGTGAAGCGGTTTTACCAGTCGAGCATATTACCAGTGGCAGTCGTCATGATGAGTATTTGATCTGGCCTAGAATTGGTCATTTCGTTTTATGATCATAAATAAGGTAGTGAGTGGCGAAACAAAAATGTATAGTCGACTATCAACATCCCCCTCCCCCCGCCCCAGAATGCGTCGCGAGCCTCACAGATAATTAGGCATTGGGCTGCATGGCCCCTTGAACCGTGAGCTGACCCTTTGAGCAGCTCTTCAGTGGTTAGGCTAGCTCCGATGCAACTTTGTTGTATAAACATTTTGATGATTTCCTGATAGGGACTTAAAGTAAACAACTCCATGGGATGAGTTTACTCACTTTCTGGCTGGAAGCACATTGTGAGTGTGAGGTGTGCGCAGTGGTTTTCTCTTAATGAGCGCTTTGATATGTGGCGTCACGCTGGCTGGTCAGCTGTTGTGTCCTCTGCTGCCGCCCTCTCTAGGAAGGGAGCTGAAAATGGCATCCCGCGCCGATTCTCAAGGTCAACGAGTATGTATTTGGATATAATTAACGGCATTTGCACGCGTCCCCTTATTTCCCTAAACCCGGGTTAAATAAAGATAATTAAATGTAAAAGGTTGTCGAGGGCCGGGCCGTGCGTTTTTAAATGACACATTCTGACTGTTTCCGCATGCAAGTGTCCTACGGAGGCGAAGAGCTGCAAATAGGTCATCTATTGAGATGGGTTGTAAATCTGTTTCGACACGGCTACAGATAGCTGGCACGTAGCTGGCAAACAGTAGCCCACTTCCAGGGAGGTCTCACACTCTGAAGCCACACGCGGCGACACTCAGGCGACGGGGACACTCACGACGTTGAAGGCGGTGTCAGAGGCTGGCCTTGTGACTTTCTGACTTCTGCTTGTTACCACAACTTTTGTTGTCACTGCAAGCTAAGTTAACACATTTCTGCCTTATGAGTATTGGGTGTCAGTAGAGATCAAACATCTGAGGACTAAAAAATCACTAAGTTAGCGTGCCAATCCGTGACAATAACTAGTGCTTCTACAAGCAAGGAGAACATATGTCAGTCTGCCTTTTAAAATGCTACTTGGGCAAAATAAATATCCTGACTAGAAATTAGAAGTCGTTATTTCGAGGTGCGCTGTTTTTTTTTGTTTATAGCACAAGTCCCTAAACTAATGTAATTAAGAATATTATAAACTTTTAATTAATTTGTTACATTCTGGTTGAGGTGTATTTCTAAAAAAAACTCTTAGGAAAGGAATACTTTGGTGCTACCCATTTACTCTTATCTGAAAAGCACCAGAACCTGCTTCTCTCTTTCAACTACGTCCAGGAACAGGGGCTCCGAGGGGAGTTTAGGGGTCTTTTGCGTATCTGAGAGATGCAATAAACAAATTGCAGGCTTGCAGCGGGCTCTTGCAGTACGCAGATACGGGAATTTGCAGAGGAGACAGCATTCATTGCAACAGCTGTCAGAGGCAGGTTCAACACTTATGGACCTGCGCACAAAGGTAAATCTACACGTGAGTAAATCTACACATGTAAATTCACTCTTACAGGGACCGTCCTGGCAAAACGGGGACGCCTGGTCACCCTAACTTTACAGTAACCTTGCTGTTTAGGTCGAGCTTTGATCGACCTGTGGGGCTTTTGGGATTTTGCTATTGGATGTTATCTGGATCACTTACAAATACTGGCTTGTTATTGGTGCGTTTGTTTAAATGTCCCTCTTTGTGGGCTTAGTTCCCTTGCTGGCAATTTCACTAAGAGAATGTTTTGTTTGACCATCACACTACAGTGTGTGATGTCCTCTCCTCCCGTCTGGTTTATCCTCCTGTTTGGCCATCATTCCTCTGTCTCGGTCTGCCTCCTCTCCTCCTCTCTCCGCTGCCTCAGGCTGTCTCTGTTTCTTCTCTCTGTGTCTCTGCCCCCTTACTGCCTCCCATTCCTTTTGCCTCTTAAAGGCAGACCTGCACCTGAAGGTCACCGCCCCTTCCCGACTGGCTCTTTCGGTGCAGTTGTCTTTCTTCCGCCTGGTATGATGTCCCCCTCTCGTTTCAGCGCAACATATTGTCAACTCTGCAACTTGCAAGCAACGTGGGGAATAACTGAAGTGACAGAGCTCACTCGCCGTATATTCAAGCTCGCTCTACAAGGTACAGGGTGCACTTACCTGCTCTGGTCATTGCCTGCCTCAGCACAGCCCGGCAATCCGGTAGTCCCTTAGCCTGCTGTTCGCAGTGCCTCATGTGACAGTGCCACTGTTCACCCTCCCTAGGGGTGCTTCTTAGCCTCTGGCTGCTGTGCCCGCTATCCGCTATTTATTTATTTTTTATTTATTTATGCATTTTTATATAGCGCGGACTTTACCCGAAGGCGTCAGAGCGCTTCACATTAGGAACAGAAATGAAACATAATGAGAAATATTACAAAAGAACAGATTACAAAAACATACGTTACTTACATAAGGTAATAGTGACAATTGTGAGCAAACAAAATACATGAGGTAGTAAAAATTGTGAGCAACCAAAAATGCATGAGGTAGTAAAGGTAATAGTGACAATTGTGAGCAAACAAAATACTTGAGGTAGTAAAGGTAATAGTGACAATTGTGAGCAAACAAAATACTTGAGGTAGTAAAAATTGTGAGCAACCAAAAATACATGAGGTAGTCAAAAGTGCACAAGAGGAAAAGTGACAAGTGTGCAGTTATAAGAGAAAAAACAGAGTATAATTTGAGGTATAGTACTGCAATAAGTGCTAGACACTCAGGCACAATAACAAGCGTTACGTAGGCAAGGTGGCACTTGTGCAAGTATCAAAGGTAAAAACATGTGAGAGGTAGCAACCGTGTGTTACAAGGGCAAAGTGGTGTGTGCATGTTACACAAGGGCACCGAACACAAGTACATGGAAAATACTGCAAAAAGGCAGACACTCCAACCACAGGAATACACTGGGAAGGCACTTCCATGGTCATGGAAAGTAGAAATTATCAGTAGTGGGAAGTCTTCCTCACAAATAGCAAGAGGACGTGAATTACTTTTGGAGGTGTCTCTGGAGGAGGAGAACTTTGAGGTCCCTTTTGAAGGCCTGGGAGGAGGCGGTGGTCCGGAGCTGAGGCGGAAAGGAGTTCCAGATTCTCACTGCGTTGCCTGAAAAGGATTGGGCCATTGTTCTTTCCTTCTTGAAAGTGGGAGGTTCAAGTAGTAGATTCTCCGCATTGCGTGAAGGTCTAGAGCCTCCAGAGAGTTTCAGTTTATTCGCCAGGTAGCGGGGAGAGGAGGAGTGCAAGGCTTTGTGGGTGATACAAGCGGTCTTGTAGATAGCTCTTGCCTCGAAGGGAAGCCAGCGGAGGGTGGATAACATCGGTGTGATGTGATCGCTTCTTTTGGCCCCATAAATGAAACGAGCTGCTGAATGGAAGACAGACTTAAGTGGGGACAGGTGAGATTTGGGGAGGCCAGTAAGAAGAGAATTGCAGTAGTCTAGTCTGGAGAGGACCAGCGATTGCACCAGGGTTATAAGGTCCTGCTCCGGGAAGAAGCGACGGATTCCCCAAAGAAGGCGCAGTTGGTAGCGAGCAGATTTTGCAATAGAATTGATGTGGGGAGTTAGATTGAGCTTTTTGTCTAGAATGACACCAAGGGATTTTGCGCAGTCGACAATGATGGGTTTATTGTTTAGTAGATTCATCTGATCCATCCATGATTGAACCGGGGGAGGAGAGAGTGAGGAGGAGAAGAGGAGGAATTCAGTTTTGGAGGGATTCAGAATCAATTGATGAGTTGACATCCAGTTTTGAATGGAGTCAAGAGTAGATCTTAGGATGGAGAGATCATGAGTGGAGGCAACCTTGAGGTAGAGTTGAGTGTCGTCTGCATAGAGATGATAGTGAATCCCGGATTTGCTTAGGAGGTTTCCCAGTGGTTCTAAGTAGAGATTGAACAATGTGGGTGCAAGTATAGAGCCTTGGGGAACACCTTGATCCACCGCCACAGGAGAAGAAAGACTGTTCACTATTTTGATCATTTGAGATCTGTCAGAGAGGAAGGATGCAAACCATTTTAGCACAGTGCCCTCCATGCCCATTCTCTGTTGAAGAATATTGAGGAGGGTGTTGTGATTAACAGTGTCGAAGGCTGCGGAATGGTCAAGGAGAATTAGCTAGAGTGCCTTAGTCTCCTTGCGGCCATATACAGTCAGCTGCCCCGGTATCCTTCAAGGTGTGTATCTACCGGACCAGGGACAATAACCAGGCGTGCTCGGGAAGCGACACTTCTCTAGGCTGCTGTGGTGTAAGTGTATACAGGGTGTGGCAACAATGTTTAACATTGTTCTCTCACATACGTCCCTGTTCACGTGCAGAAACTGAGTACTGCACAGGAGTGGGATAATTCCACTGGTATTTTTTTTTTTCTGAAAAAAACATTTCCCTATTATTTGTTTGGCACGGTCCCTTTACAAGGTGGTCCCCTTATTTACCTAACCCCTGTGACTAGTCCCTCTTCACTGTCTGTGTCTTTCAATCTGGCTTTGTGACTGTCGGGTCTCTTTAGTGGCCGATGCTCCCATCTCTGTGTGCGTGAGTATTACTATTTGAATGCACTGTATTACAGCTGAAAGCTGCTTTTAATTGCTTTTAATTGTTTCTTCAATCATATTGTGTAATCAGTATGTCCTTTTTCCCCACTCTTTTAACGCAAAGTAAATTAATTTTTATTTGTAAATATCTGATTAAACATTGGAAATCTAAGTCCACTGGTATTTTTTTTTCCTGAAAAAAATATTACCTCCTCGTAAGTCTTCCTCGCCACATGACTAACAAAGTGAGCTCCAGCTCCTCACCAGAACCCTACAAAGCAAAAAAAGTCAGCCTCCTTGCCCCCCATCCCTTCCCAATATGGCCAACCCATTACACACTTGACCTCTATAAGAGGCTGGGCCGGCCCAACCCTTCAGCCTGTTTTTTAGGTCTCGTCTAAGGCATTGCTTTATCAATGCTTGTTGGCGAGATATCATGTAGGGGCTTTAAAAAATGCACCCAAAGGCTTTTCTAGGCAGATTGCCTACAGTGCATGTGTGCGAGCGCGTGCACATCAGCTTGTGAGCCTTGGCATCAGACTTCAAAGGAATCCGCTCCCCCGCCCCCCTCCGTGCAATACCAGAGCTTGTTGTTTGCAAGCAACACCCCAGCTGCTTTGCGATCCCCTCCCTTCCTGCTGGCATTCCCCCCTCCCTTATCCCTATCTGTCTCATTAACACGTGTCTCTCCCGCCCGTACAAAAGTGGCCAGTGTTGAAAGTCCAATAAGATTAAATCAACAAATTGCTTTTCCTCCTGGGAGCTCCGAATAAAAGTGCTTTTATTTTTCTAAAAGTTCGAGAGTATACTTGCTCTAATGAATGCTTTTATTGTAACTTATATTTTTAATGTACAACACGTGCTTCCCTTGGCTTATAATTCTTGGGGGCTGGCTTGGTTCCAGAGAGTAATTTTCGGTTCATCCTTCAGAGGCCATTAAACAGTTGGATTTACACTCACATGGCACCCACTGTAACATCCACACTGGGGGCCTGCACGCTATCTCTCTCTCTCGGCTGGCTTTCTGCTGCCCAGATGCAGAGCGCCTGGAGGCGGCCTGTAGGAAGCATGCGGGAGCTGCAGTCAATTATAAGACTTGTCAAGCAGGCCTCACTGCTGGTATTGATAGTACAGGCACCCTATGAGGGGCCAGCATGCCGGACACAAAGATCAGTGCTTTGGAATCTGCTTCCTGCAGAGGGCTCCTGTGGCGCGAGGCCCTACCACCTCCTTGCCCCATTATTGACCCCTTTGATTTCAGAGCTCTACTGAATACAACATACACTCCTCTAAATACCCCTCAGTGCCACATAATTACACGCCACATAATTACATTACACTCAATGCAACATACACTCCAAATACCACTCAGTGCCACATAAATACATGCCACATAATTACACTCTACTGAATGCAACACACAATACCACTCAGTGCCACATAGTTATATGCTACATAATTACACTCTACTGAATACAACATACACTCCACACAATACCACTCAGTGCCACATAATTATATGCTACATAATTACACTGCGCTCAACGCAACATACACTCCAAATACCACTCAGTGCCACATAATTACACTGCACTCAATGCAAAACACACTCCAAATACCACTCAGTGCCACATAATTTTATGCTACATCTTTACACTGCGCTCAACGCAACATACACTCCAAATACCACTCAGTGCCACAAAATCACACGCCACATAATTACTCTATCTACCTATCTATCTATCTATCTATCTATCTATCTATCTATCTATCTATCTATCTATCTATCTATCTATCGCCCTCACTTTATCTATCTATCTATTGCCCTCACTCTATCTATCTGTCTATCTATCGCCCTCACTCTATCTATCTATCGCCCTCACTCTATCTATCTATCGCCCTCACTCTATCTATCACCCTCACTCTATCGCCATCTATCTATCTATCTATCTATCTATCTATCTATCTATCTATCTATCTATCTATCTATCTATCTATCTATCTATCTATCGCCCTCTATCTATCGCCCTCACTCGATCTATCTATCTATCACCCTCACTCTTTCTATCTATCTTCCTCACTCCATCTGTCTATCTATCTATCGCACTCACTCTATCACCATCACTCTATCGACCTATCTATCTATCTATCTATCTATCTATCTATCTATCTATCTATCTATCTATCTATCTATCTATCTATCTATCTATCAATCAATCAATCAATCAAAGCATTTATATAGCGCACTACTCACCCGGAGGGTCTCAAGGCGCTAGGGGTGGGGGGGGTCCGCTACTGCTCGAACAGCCAGGTCTTGAGCTGCTTCCTGAAGGCGAGGTGGTCCTGGGTCAGGCGGAGGTGGGTCGGGAGGGAGTTCCAGGTCTTGGCGGCGAGGTAGGAGAAGGACCTTCCCCCTGTGGTGGCTCTTCGGATGCGGGGGACGGTGGCGAGGGCTTGGCCGGTCGATCGAAGTTGGCGTTTGGGAGCGTAGAAGTTGAGGCGGTTGTTGAGGTATCCTGGGCCTTCGTTGTGTAGGGCTTTGTGTACGTGGGTGAGGAGGCGGAAGGTGATTCTCTTGTTGACCGGGAGCCAGTGCAGGTCTTTCAGGTGTCTGGAGATGTGGTTGCGACGGGGGATGTCCAGGATGAGTCGTGCTGAGGCGTTCTGGATCCGCTGGAGTCTCTTCTGGAGTTTGGCAGTAGTTCCGGCGTAGAGGGCGTTGCCGTAGTCCAGACGGCTGGTGACGAGGGCCTGGGTGACCGTCTTCCTTGTCTCGGTGGGGATCCACCGGAAGATCTTACGTAGCATGCGCAGGATGTTGAAGCACGACGAGGAGACGGCGTTGACTTGTCTGGTCATGGAGAGGGAGGAGTCCAGGATGAAGCCCAGGTTGCGTGCGTGGTCTGTTGGTTTGGGTGCGTTGCCTAGGGCGGAGGGCCACCAGGAGTCGTCCCAGGCGGAGGGTGAAGATCCCAGGATGAGGACTTCCGTCTTGTCCGAGTTCAGTTTCAGGCGGCTGTTCTTCATCCATTCGGCTACCTCTTTCATCCCTTCGTGAAGGTTGGCTCTGGCGGTGGCGGGGTCGTTGGTGAGGGACAGGATCAGCTGGGTGTCGTCAGCGTAGGAGATGATGTTGAGGATGTGCTGGCGTGCGATGGCTGCGAGGGGGCTCATGTAGAAGTTGAAGAGGGTTGGGCTGGGCGAGGAGCCTTGAGGGACGCCGCAGATGACTTCGGTGGCTTCTGATCTGAACGGGGGGAGGCGGACTCTCTGTGTCCTTCCGGCGAGGAAGGAGATGATCCACTCCAATGCCTTCTCCTGGATTCCGACGTTGCTGAGGCGCTGCACTAGGGTGCGGTGGCAGACAGTGTCGAAGGCCGCGGAGAGGTCTAGGAGGATGAGGGCCGCTGTTTCTCCGTTGTCGAGCAGGGCTCGGATGTCATCGGTCGCTGCGATCAGGGTGGTCTCGGTGCTGTGGTTGGCCCGGAAGCCAGACTGCGAGAGGTCGAGGGATCCGTTCGTCTCGAGGAAGGCGGCCAGCTGCTTGTTGACGGTCTTCTCGATGACTTTTGCAGGAAACAGGAGCAGCGAGATGGGGCGGTAATTCTTGAGGTCGGTGGGGTCGGCTGATGGCTTCTTTAGTAGAGCGTTGAGTTCGGCGTGCTTCCAGCTCTCCGGGAAGGTGGCGGTGTCGAAGGAGGTGTTGATGATGTCCCGTAGGTGGGGTGCGATGACAGCGTCGGCCTTGTTGAAGACGTGGTGAGGGCAGGGGTCGGTCGGAGATCCGGAGTGGATGGAGTTCATCGTGCAAACGGTCTCTTCGGTGCTGACCGGGGTCCAGGCGTGGAGGGTGGTGGTGGGGGGCGGTGGTTCGGTCGTGGCATGCGTCGGTTGAGTGCAGAAGCTGTTGTGTATGTCCGCGATCTTGTTGTGGAAGTAGGAGGCGAGGGAGTTGCAGAGGTCTTGTGAAGGTGTGATGTCGTTGTTTCCGGCGTTGGGGTTGGAGAGCTCTTTAACGATGTTGAAGAGCTCCTTGCTGTTGTGTGCGTTGTTGTCCAGTCGTTCCTTGAATGCAGTTTTCTTGGTGGCGTGGATCAGTTGGTGGTGTTTTCGGGTGGCGAGCTTGAGGGCGGTCATGTTGTCCGGTGTTGGGTCTCTGCGCCAGGTTTTCTCGATTGCTCTGCAGTTCTTCTTGGAGCTCTTGAGTTCGTCGTTAAACCATGGGGCTTTCTTGCTGCCGGATCTGCTCGGCGGGGTCTTCAGAGGGGCGAGATCGTCTGCGCAGTTGCTGATCCACTTCGTGAGGTTGGTGGCCACTTGGCTGGGGTTCGTTGTGCTGGTGGGAGGGTTCTTGCTCAAGGAAGTAGCGAGCTGGTCGGCAGTGATCTTGTTCCAGCTTCTGCGTGCAGCCTGTTGCTGGTGCTGGTGGATCGTGGTCCTTCTGAAGCTGAAGTGGACGCAGCTGTGGTCCGTCCAGTGGAGTCCTGTGGCGTGGCTGAAGGCGATGTCCTTGCTGGATGAGAAGACCGGGTCGAGTGTGTGTCCGGCGTAGTGGGTGGGGGTGGTCACCAGTTGCTTGAGTCCGAGGTTGGCGAGGTTGTCCAGCAGGGTGGTGGTGTTGCGGTCGTTGTTGTTCTCCAGGTGGAAGTTGAGGTCCCCGAGGAGGATGTAGTCAGCGGAGGGGAGGGCGTGCGGGCTGACGAAGTCGGCGATGTCCTCGCTGAATTGTGTGCGTGGTCCCGGGGGTCTGTAGATGAGGGTGCCTCTGAGGGTGGTCTTGGGGTTGATGTGGATCTGGAAGTGCAGGTGCTCGGCGGGTGCGAGGGTGTCGTCGGTGTTGGTCGTGATGCGGATGGTGTTCCTGTGGATGATGGCGATGCCTCCTCCAGTCTGGTTGATGCGGTCCCTCCGGATGATCTTGTAGCCGTCTGGGATGGCGATGGCGATGTCGGGCGCTGAGGAGGCGTTCATCCAGGTTTCCGTGAGGAAGGCGACGTCTGGGGCTGTGGTGTCGAGCAAGTTCCAGAGCTGGACGGCGTGTCTGTGGACGGAGCGGGTGTTGAGCAGGATGCACTTGAGGTGGTTGCTGCTGGAGTTCGGCTTGGTCGGTGCTGGTGTGGTACAGGTCCGGATGCAGATGAACTTGCAGGAGTGGCAGCTGAAGGGTCCGTGGGTGCGTCTCGGGGTGGCTCGATAGCAGCCTGGGATTCTACCGGCGTTGAGTTCGGTTGCGTCGTAGGTCCGGCGGGTGTCTGCGGGAGCCAGGGGTCCTGGCACTGGGCGCGGTCCAGGCGCAGACGGGCTTACCTTTGGCGCACCTTCGGCGCTCAATCGGTGCTCCCGCTGCGCGCGTCCGCTGCGCGGTCGCTCTGGGGCGTCATAAGAAGGGAGCCGGGTGGGAGGGTTCGCTGGGAGGCGGGAGCGTGGGAGCCAATCGGCTCGCGGGGGGGCGGGGCCGCAGGCAGGCAGCGGCGGGAAATCTGTGCGGGCTTGGCGGGCGGCCCTGCGGCGGCTGGGGCGCCGGGAACGGCGTCGGCGATCAGTCACAGGCAGCAGGTGAGGCTCTGAGGCAGGGGAAGTGAGGAGCGTGGGGGCGACCAGGCCGAAGGCGCAGTGGTCGCTCCCGAGAAGGAAGCAAGGTCCCCTTAAGAAGGGAGCCGGGAGGGAGGGTTCGCTGGGAGGCGGGAGCGTGGGAGCCAAACGGCTCGCGGGGGGGCGGGGCCGCAGGCAGGCAGCGGCGGGAAATCTCTGCGGGCTTGGTGGGCGGCCCTGCGGCGGCTGGGGCGCCGGGAACGGCGTCGGCGATCAGGCACAGGCAGCAGGTGAGGCTCTGAGGCAGGGGAAGTGAGGAGCGTGGGGGCGATCTATCTATGGCCCTCACTCTATCTATCTATCTATCGCCCTCACTCTATCTATCTATCTATCTATATATCTATCTATCTATCTATCGCCCTCACTCTATCTATCGCCCTCCCTCTATCTATCTATTGCCTTCCCTCTAACTGTCTATCACACTCACTCTATCTATCTATCGCACTCACTCTATCTATTGCATCACCACATCATCACTCGGTACCACCACAGCAACACTCAGGGGCACCATAACATCACTATGCACTACCACAGCATCACTGAACGCCACAGGATCACTCATCGCCACCACAACATCACTCAGCACCACCACAGCATCAATCGGTGCAACCATTCAACAATAACTGGTTCAAATATGTTCTCTCAATGTTTCAAGCTTTATTACAAATGTCACAAAAAGATGTTAATATTTCACTTCAGTACTTGGATTTTCGTCTCTATAAAATACACTGAACATAATCTTCACAAAAGTGATTTACAAAAGTTTAAGCTATTGCCATTATAAATTACAAAAACTTTATTTAAGGATTAATAATTAAAATAATTAAAAGCCATTGTTATTTGTAATATCAATACATCTAAGTCACATAAATACAACACATATTGCATTACAAATACTATCGGTGTCACATTTGCGAAAGTTATAACTATTGGCATTGTAAATGACAAAGCTATTAATTTCGCTATTTTCAAAACCAACACATAAATAAAAAAATGGTAATTTACAATACCAATAGCTCAAACTTTCCTAATGCGAGACCTATTGCATTGCAAATGCTTGTATGGTTTTGCACTGCAGATCCCCCAGAGTGTGTCTTCAGGTAAGTGGGTCCCTGGTTGATGGACCTGCTCTAGGTCTCTGGGGCCTTCCTCATTCCTTCTCACGGTGTCTGGTCTGGGCCGGTTAGGCTCTGCTTTAGCGAGCAACAGGTTTACAGGAGACCGGATGAGAGGGGCTGAGGCCCTTCCTGGGCCGCCTCCTGTCCCCATTGTCCGTGTGGGCAGAGTGTGTCAGGTCTCTATCTTTTAGTCCTGTCATGCTCGTTCTCCCCCGTTGTCGCTCCTTCTATTGGTATAGCACTCCTGTAGGGGGATATTGGCTGTTTGTGCCTCGATGGGAAGGGTTCTGCTCTTGCCCTATTTTGAAGATGCTGTGGGTTGGACTACTAGTATTGGGGGTCTTGGGAGGGGTGGGGTGCCCGGCGGTCCATTCTATGATCCTAGGGCGCGCCTCCGCTTCCTTATTGTATTGGTCGGGGTCCCCTGGGGGCCTTCCTGCGGCCTGCTCTGTCTCTGTCCGGGGGGGCTAGCGGTATGCCAATACCTGTTTATTCCTCCGCTCTGGCTGTTGCGGGGCTACGCTTCTCTTTACGTGTCTCGGTTGGATGCTTTTGATCCTGGTGGTGTAGCCGGTCTCTTTGCGCTCTGCCTAGTTATTGCGAGGTTGGGTTTGGCCCGGTGCTGCTCCCCCGGGCTAGTGTCGGTGCATTTACTCCAGGGTGCCACGTGCGGCTGTGGGCTGTCTGGAGCAGCACGTTGCGGCAGTTGCATATTGCAGTCCCGGCCCCAAATTTGCCTCACACTCGCCCGTTCTTCGGTCCGGGGGCATGCGGCGGGTAGTTTTTGGGTGTCCCTGGAGAGGCACCTATCTCTTTCTGCCTCTTGGGGTCTTTCGTGGTTTTCGGTGTATTTCGCACATGCACGCACATTGCGCCCTTCTCACACTGCAAGACTATACAGTGGGTATTGGATGCAGCTGTGTATGGGAACTGGTCTTGTTTGGCATTCTCATCTCGGCTTGGCTTCGGTATGTCACGGGTTGGCAGAGGTGTACAATGTGCTCTGGGTGATGGTTATGCTTGGAAATCTATAACTGTTTTTGGCAGTCTTGGACTGCATCTTGGCCATTATGCCCTAGTGGGGTCGGTAGTTTGGCCCTTCCTACCTGTCCGCTCCTGCTGTTGCCTACTCTCGGTAATTAAGCAGCTTCAGGCCTGGTTGGTTTTACCGGGTGCTTATCACATTGGTGTTTTTTGCTTTATGTCTGTTGGTCTCTCCGTGCAACTTTTTGATGCAATATGTCTTCTTTTCTTCCCTGCTGGTCATTACTGTCTAGTTTTTGTGTGCGTATTGGTGTTTTGGGATGCGGCGTCGAGTTGCCATGCATACACTGTATCGTGCACTTTATGACGTGTCATTGGGCTCTCTCTATATTTCTTTCTGCCGTGCTTGTCTTGTGGGTTCCTTTGGGTGGAACTACGCGCTTCGATGGGGTGCTTCTTTTTTTGCCATTACTGTGCGTTGTGGTGGTGCTCCATCCTTTGCCTGTTTGACCGTTGGGTCCACGGCCTTACAACCCTGTAGCACATGATCTACATTTGCTCTCCAGAGTTTAACAGGGTCGGGTCAGTTCCTGGATGGGTATCCTCCTGAGATTGCCAATGTCTGTAGGCTACAGGGTGTGTGTTCCTGTCCTAGTGTTTTGCGTGGCATTTCAGGGTGTCACAGGGCCACGGCTTCCCTTGTTTGCTGTATTTTGTCCCCTTCTTTCCTTCCGGGCTTTGGGCCTACAGTCCTTGCGTCCTGTGGTCTCTTGTTCCTTCCTGCTCTCCGTTGTTGTGTGGGGCCTGTCCCGGTTGATCCCTTGTTGGACATCCTCTGGGGGTTTCCAGGGGCTGTGTACTACTGCATGTCTGTTGGGGGTGGGTTGCAGTTGGTACCTGTCAGTCCATCTCTGGGTTGCTTCAGTGGTCGCCTGGTGGACTCTTGCTTCTGTTACGGCTCTGGGATGGCTTACCCTATCTTCTCTGGGGCTGCGGCTTGATGCTCCCTCCTCCTCCTGCTCCCTGTCTTGGCAGGTGACTCTTGCCCCCCTTTCTGGCCATGCTTCTCCTCACTTTCTGGGGCTCTGTTGTGGGCCTTCTGTGGTCTCTCTTCTCGTCCTGGGTGGCACGGTTCTTTGGGTCCTGCCCACTGCGGGGCCTCTCCGGTTGTCGGATGTTGGGCTCCCCTGCCTGCTCCTGTACTTGGAGCTGTGACTCTTTGGTTGGCCTACTGTCTTTGGGTGGTGTCTGCTGGGCAGGGCCTGGGGTTCACCGCATGCTTCTGCTGGGAGGTGCGTTTTATTAGCCTCTTATCGCGGGTTCATTATGGGAATTCTCGCGGGTCCTTTTCAGTCGGGTCCTGTTCTTCGGGTTCCGGTTTGCCAGTGGGTATTCTCCCTCCTGTTTCTGGTTTTCCAGTTTTTGGTTTGCTTCTGGTTGGCACTCTGGGCAGTTAGTCCCCTGCCTCATTCGCTGGGGGCTGGTGGGGTTTCCCCCTTGGCGTTTTGGCACGGTTGTGCTGTCCTTGTCTGGGGCGCTCTAGTTCTGTTTGACTACCCAGGGTTGGCTCTCTCTCCCTTCTTGTCCAGGCTCCCGGGTTTGCTCCATCCCCTGGCCTCTTTTCTGTGGGTGGGTCATGGGCTTTCCTGCCCCGGTCGTGTGTACTGTTCATGGTGCTTGTCCGGGTGCTACTCCCTTGATTCTGCTGCTGCGGGTGTTGGGCCTGTATGCTCTATGGTCCGTATTATGCTTCTGGGGGCACTTGCTCGCTCAGGCCGTGGGTTTGTGTCCTGCCTCTGTTTTTGCTTTTCCTATGGTTAGACAGTGCCTTTCTTTTTCCGGGGGTGCGGGGTTTTCCCTGTTTTCCTTCCCCGGTTGGGGCCCTGCGCTTCCTGTGTGGATTTTGAATCCTCTTCTTCTTTGTACCTGATTTTGGGGTGCTGGAGTCTTCTGGTTCGGGTTGGCTCCCTGGAGGTGTTGCCCTTGCTCGGGTCCATTTCGGCCGGCTCTTCTGGCCTCGCCTTTGGTATGTTTATGCCTATGGCCTTCCCTCCGTGTTCGCTCCGGTGCCTATCGGCTCTCTGTTTCTCGGCTGGATTGGGCCTGGTTGTTGGTTGTATGAGGGCCCATCTGGGTGCTCGCTTTGACTGCTAGTTGCTACTCTTGGTAGGTTGCGGGACCAGTTTGCTTGTCCCCTGCGCGGGTCTGTCTTGCTCATTCTTGCTGCATTCCCCTTTCTTCCGGGTTCGTTCTGCTTTCTTGTGCGTGGTGGCCCCTCGTGGGCGTTCACATTTTTTTCTGGTGGCTTGGACTTGGTCCTGGTCCCTTCTGATCTTCAGCCTCCATTGGGGCCTTGTGCGTTTCCCGCATTTCACGGTTGGCAGGTTTGGTTCCGTAGATGGCAGGGTTGCTTCGGTGTCATCTGCTGCGACCTCCTGGGTCAGTTTTGCCTTGTGTCTGCCTGGCTTCTCTCATTGGTGTTGCGCTCCCTTCCAGGCAGCCCTTTGTGCAACTGGGGTCCGTGTCCTGCCTGTTCGCGCCTTGCTGTTCAGGTTTGGGTGACCTTCATTTTTGTTGTTCGGTTGGGGTGCTGGGTTCCTTTCTGCGCCTCCTTCTGTTCTTGCGGCTCCTACCGGTCTGGGTTATTCCTGTCTGGTTCCTCTGCTTTGGCTTGGTTGCCATCTGGCCTGTTGAGCTTTTGTTTCCTTCTTCCCATCCAGTCGTTGGTTTTGGGGTGGTTCGATGGCTGGGTTTCAGTCGGACTGTGTCTCTTTGCGGCTGTGGCTGTTTTGTGGTGTCACTGGTGTGGGGTTGCCCTTTGTTTCTTCGGTTCTGAAATCTGGGCTTCTGCTTCCTTCTCACTAATTGCTGTCCATTGGACGGTCTTGGCGTGTTGTGGCCGGCTAGCTGTTTTCTGTTCTGGGGCCTGTTGTTGTTGCCTTTCGCTCCGTATAGTTTCATCCCGGTCCTTGTCTGTCTGCTTCTATTGTTTGTTTAGGGCCTGCTTCTGGCTGGACTGCAGGTCTCCAGGGTCCGGAGTCGCGGCCCTTCCAGTATCTCTCTTTCCCGGGCTGGTTCTTCCTGCTTGTGGTTGCCTTTCTCTTGGGTGTTTTTTTCCGCTCGTCTGTGTTTTTGGGTTTACCTTCTTACGTGGGCGTCCCTTTCTGGTCCGTTGGTTTCTTGTGAGTTTCCATGTGGCTGATTGGCTTTGGTATTTGCTCACTTTGTTAGTCATGTGTCAAGGAAGACTTACGAGGAGGTAATGCCCCGGTTACTTACCGGTAATCTTCATTACTCCGGGTATAGTCTTCCTCGCCACATGAGTTCCCATCCCTCCCTCCCTGTCTGGCTATCGGCTACATGTTTATGCTTGGTAGTTTCAGGCCGAAGGGTTGGGCCGGCCCGCCTCTTATAGAGGTCAAGGGTGTAATGGGTTGGCTATATTGGGATGGGATGGGAGACTTGGGAGGCTGACTGTCTTTGCTTTGGTGGGTTATGGTGTGGAGCTGAAGCTTACTTTGTTAGTCATGTGGCGAGGAAGACTATACTCGGAGTAATGAACCGGTAAGTAACCAGGGCATTCACCTTTCTATTTGTTCAACACGGTCCCATTACAATGTATTCCCTTTATTACCTAACCCCTGTCACTAGTCCTTTTTTTTCTGTCTATAGCCTTCAATCTGTCTTTGATACTATCGGGTCTCTTCAGTGGCGGATTCTCCCCGGCTCTGTGTCTGTGAGTATGGGGGAAGGATCGTCACATTGAATTACTTATAAATAGCAAAAACACTTGTCATCATTCTTCAGGGAGGTGCCTCACAGAGATTTTGTTTTGGCGCTGTATTTAAAATACCCTTGGGAGATTATGTGAGGGAAAGGAAAAAAAGTGTAACATTTCATCTTGAAAGAAAGGTGCCACCAGAAGTGAAGCTCATTTAAAAATGCACAAAATACCCAATGATATCATCAAGATATTGCCGCCAGTATTTGAACATGCTGTACTTCAGACAAGTGCCTGTGCATGGTTAAAGGTTTTTTAAATAATATTTTAGATTTAGGGGTCTATTGTTAAGCAAAGTTTTAGGTAGGGCGTCTTATGCAATCTCTTGCTCTCACAGAGCCACCAAGGTCTTAGCTAGACAATATTAAAATAGTTTATAAAGATTAATGGAGAATCAGTGGTACAGATAAAGAAACTTACTTTACTATTTAAAGTGTGAGGATTTCTGACCTGTTGAAATAGGTGAAACACCATTTAAAATTTTGAGGCACACCCTGTTCTGCTTTGCTGTTGACTTTCTGCCAAAATTGTGCCCAAATAGTTTTACTCCTAGTTGTGCCTCATGGTCATAACCTTGCAATTATGTTCTTGTCTGCAACGTAAAATACAAATGTTGGGCCCTCCTTAGCTGGTGCCTCACTCTCCATACTTGTGCCTCATGCTGATCTTCTCCCCACTCTCCGTTCTTGTACCTCATGCTGCTCTTCTCCTTACTCTGTCCTTGTACCTCATGCTGCTCTTCTCATTCTCTATACTTGTGCCTCCAGCTGCTCTTCTTCTCACTCTCCATGCTTGTGCCTCATGCTGATCCTCTCCTCACTCTCTGTTCTTGTACCCCATGCTGCTCTTCTCCTTACTCTGCCCTTGTGCCTCATGCTGCTCTTCTTTTTAATCTCTGTCCTTGTGGCTCATGCTGCTCTTCTGCTCACCTTGTGCTCTTGTGCCTCAGGCTGCTCTTCTCCTTATCACTCTGATTCTTCATGCCTCAAAAGCTGTGCTTTATCTTTAAGTATGACAGCTGTGCCTTTCTTTTGTTATGCACGGTGTGGCCCGCCCAACTTTTTAAAAATTGATTTTGAATAGACTTTAACATATTTTCACTCAGCACTGTCCCAGTTTCAGGAGTGCCGCGCTTTCTCAACTTGTCCTGATTTTTTAATTTACCCCCTCATGCTTCATGTTAGGAGCCCTATCCCTACCTTTCGAGCACAAACACAGCATTTCCATTCCCCCAAACGTTCCCTTTCTGTTGGCATCGAGTGAGGCAACAGGAGGCCCACAGCATCACTCAGAAGTACCACCACCACCTCAGCACTTGAGTATCATTCAGTGTCACCTGAGCAGCACCTCTGCACTAGCACACAAACACCTCAGCATCACTCAGAATAACCTCAGTCTGCCCCCAGGATCTAGCATCTGTTGATTCTCCCCTAGTGTATGTCCGCTGCTCGTGTTGTACTATTTCCTAACCTCCATTCTTCTATTGTCTTCTCAGTTATATCTAAGGTAAAACAAATGCTTAGCACTTTTTTATATGTTTTTTCATGCTGTACAGCAGACACAATGCTCCACAACATAGGTTAAATGCATTGGCAAAGCTAATCAATAGCTCTGGCTAAACAATTATGAGGTCCCAAAGGTGACCTATTGGCTATACCAATGCTTGTTTGGAAGGACGGTGAACAGCCCCGGGCAGACAGGAGAGCTCCCAAGTGACCGAGGACCAGTGGCTTAGCAAATGCCCCCGCAGCACGGCGGATCCGTCTCCCACCCAATGGACACTGGCAGGTCCATGGCCTGAGAACTCCGGACCGGGTCCAGAGCATTGAGGGGAGGGATGGTATCCTGCATGTACTTTGCTGGTGCTCCACTCACATTTTGCTACATCTCAAGTGTTTGTCTTTTGGTCCATCGAAAGGAAAAACCAGCTGGAGAGTCACTAGCACAACGTTAAATCTGTTACTTTAGGGTCTGGGACGAAAAAACTGTCTAGCCTTCATTTAAATGATGGGTATTGGGGATGGACCTAGGCCACCCCGGACTCACATACTAGACCATGTATAAACTTTCCGAAACCACTGCAATCTTTTACTTCTGGGTTCTGTCTGCCTTGTCAGTTGAAGGGCAGCGGGACTACACGCCCCAGAATGCAACACATTGTGAACTGATAACCTGAGACTGAGACATGGAGTCCCATTGTCTTGGAGTCATCTGCTTACACCATTGCATAGTGATACTAATGACACTTGCCAAGAAACGCAGCTCAGTGTGTCCTTTGTCACTTTTCTGATGAAGAGAAACATTCTTCTTATCAACCTTTTCCTATTAGGAAGGTGCCTGGCATGTTCAGCTGCCCATTGGCGCCAATGACATGAGTGACATCTTGAGCCAGTCTTGGAATATGTTAACAGCAAAACTACAAGTCCCATAGTGCAAAGTGCCATTAGCTAAAAAAAAGGGCTTGGTGAAAGTGTTCTTGGAATAGGGCTGTTTGGCCCTAGTGAGACTGCGGTGTTGTGTATTTAGGGTGCAAACAGCTTTGAACATGGGTGGGCATTGCTCAGCTTTTTGCTTCCTGAACTGAATACGAGAACCACACCATTTCAAGGGAGGGCAGTAGCAGCTTTTTTAGGTCAAGCCTGGGCAGCGAATGCACTGCTCTGCAAGGCATGCTGTATTAAGGTAGGGACTTGAAGTTCCGCCCATTCTACGCCCACATTTTTCATTGGCTTGTGTCGTTGTCCACTGTAAACTGTGGCTGTTCATTGGTCAAAAAGCTTATTAGTCCCTGCTTTGTACCGCCTTGTCTCCTTTTGTAACCTTCCGTGGCGACACTCACTGTTACGTGTGTTGTTGCTCAGCAGGCATTAATTACAGCCTCTGAGCACTATTTTCTCAAATAGCATTGTCCTGCTTGCTGCTGCAGGCAGGACATGTTTTCTCCTAAGGCTTTTTTATTTTTATAGCACGCATTTGCAATGCAAAAGGTCTCGCATTTTCGAGAGTTTGGCATTTTAAAATACAATGCCTTTTGTTTATCTGTTTTAAAAACAACACATAAGTAAAGGCATTGTCATTTACAATGCCAATTGCTCAAACTCTCATAAATGCGAGACCTATTGCATTGCAAAGGCTTGTTTTGGCTAGTCATCAAGTTTAGGCTGATATTTCGCCACCAACTAAATTCAAGGGGTAAAGGCTAATTTATAATTAAAAGTTACTATTTGTAAGTTTTCAAACTTATGTGGAGGTCTTCACCAAAAGGGACAAATGGTGAATATAGGGAATACAAAAAAGGTTTATTAAACTTTAGAATAACATCTTAAACATATTTTTATGCTAAATCTGAATGTAAATTAACTTTATATGAGTATGTATTTTAAAATGTAGAACAACAGAAAAAAAGTGACAGTTCTATAACCTTAATTTTTTATTAAATATTATATTTCTTTAATATTTTACATTTAAATCCTTTATTTTCTAAAATGCAATTAAAAGAAAAACTAAACTTCCACCAAGAATGAAATGTTTAGATGTATTTATTATGTATTCAAAATACTAAAATGGATATATAAAATTAATTTAGATAATTTGTTTATTTTAAAAAAGTTACATTTATTGTTAGACAGTTATTAAAATATTTGATAATAAAATAATTGGTATTTTTTGTTATATATATTTTTTGTAAAAATAAATTAAATGTATACATATTTTTAAAAATAAAAAAGAATGTATGTTCACATGGTTTCGTATGAGGTTCTATTTTAAGTCCCTGCCTCTAACATTTCCTGTGGGAGGGTGTTGTAGTATCAGTAGTTGGTCACATGTAGTGCTTGACTAACTGAACTTACTCCAAGTCTGAGCAGGATTACATTTATAACTGTGTTGGGCCCCTTTTTACTGTAGTATATAAGAAGTGAAGCCTGTGCATAGCAATAGTTTACTCTTTTGTGGGTGAGTTTAGGTCCCTCTCTGAACCTCCCTCCTTCACTCCGCCTGAAGCACTCCTTAACCCTCCCTCATCCCCTCCCATTTACTAATAAGTGTTCTCCTTTTTTCCAGCCACCCCATTCATCCCTCCTACATTAACTACAAAAACATAGGCAGATGTGTGCGAAGACCTCTGCAGTCAGAGGGGAGATCTCAGCACATAAAAGATAGGAGATGTGGCGAATTAGATCACCTCATGTAGGTTTGCGAATAGCATGTTATAGTATGTGACTAGTACTATTGAAGTCCTACTAAACACACTACGAAATTAAGTTAATAAATTGACTCTAAAAACGTCTAATTAGAAATATGACAGAGTGGTATCCCAAAAGGTCTTATATTTCTGCATAGGAGTTATTGGACTCTATCTTGCCAGCACGAAAAGCCTGTTGGTAAAATTGTATGCAGATTGAACTCTATTGCAGCCCAGCACCCCAACTCACTTCTGCAGCAAAACGTAACATGCAGTACTCCCTTTGGCTTTCCACAGCTTTTCCTGCCCCCTAACACTCCTCCTACCCACTGTCCCATCATTGTAAATCCACAAGTGGAAAATGACCCGATAATACCAGCTTTACAAGGTTATTCCCTATTCGGGGATAACTACTTGCACTAGCCAGATTTATATATGGGGATGCTGACTGGAAATATTAAATCAAGCTACCTGGCACCCCTCCACCTAATTCCACCTAGCCTTGTGACTATGCAAACACAAGCCCATAGGTCCTCACAAGTGCATGTGTATTGTAATCACTGAATACACATGCCCTTTGTTGTTTGTGCTTTACGATTCTGAAATGAACCTCAACATCTTGAAATCATCGGGCCTCTTTTATGAGGTTTTGCCATAGGGAAGCGCAGCAGCAAAAGAAAAAGGCTGGAATGCGCCATATCTATAAGATAAGGCGCATTCCTGTCCTTTTCCCCTGCGCCGGCGCACAATTGACTGCCTGCGCCAAAGCAGGCACCTTTGCCTATATGGTGCAAGGGTGCCTGCGTTGTGGGGATGATTATTTTTGTACGGGAAGGGGAACCTTTATGTACAAAAATAGTAACAAGAGGCTTTTCCTCTTTCTATGTGTGTACACATAGAAAAAGGAAAAACGAGGAGAAATAAAGATATTTCTCCGAGTTGCGCCTCCCTTACGCCTCCCCTGGGGAGGCATAAACTTTTGGCACTGCCTCAGATTTTGATTTCTCATAAATCCGGGGCTGTGTCAAAAGGCCATGGATGTTGCTGGGAATGCCCCCCTCCTCCCCCAACACTCATTGCACGCCCCTTTAACGCAGAACACTGCGTTAAAGGGACTGATATTTATCAAGCAGCATTAAGGCAAAAAAAGTGGCTTAGTGCTGCCTGATAAATATCATGCAGGTTCTGCGCCACCAAACGTCACAAAAAGTGACGTTCCGATGGCACAAGTGGCCTCATAAATAAGGCCCATCATTTTTAGAAATATTCCCTAGCTTTTAATAGTCGTTGTCAGAGGCTTGAAAAAGGGTAACAGCGGCCCAGGCAGAAAAAAATGACACAAATATCCAGTCCAAATATTCTTTTACCTAAGAATTGCATCATGCCAATATCATTGCTAGAAAAATGTTGAGGAGCACTATGTAAAAGGGAAGCATACCATTTTTATGCATATAATATCACTTGTAAAATGTATTGTTGCATAAAATATTGTTTATATCAATATGGCTGTGATAAGTATTGTTTTTGTAATTCATTTAAAATAGATTAGTGTGGTAACATAAAATAAGTCCATTGAATCCGAGGTGTAGATGAAGAAGATGGTATTTATTGAAGATGGTAGTTATCAATTAAGTGAGATTACAGCATTGCTCTCGCACACAAAAAACATAGAGTTTGCCAACAGTAAGCAGTAAAATTCAAAGCCCAACAACAGTATAATAAACGGACAGACGCAGGATCTTGAGTGTGTGTTTCAAGATAGCTTGTTTTTAATCGGTCCACAATCAGCCACAATCAGCCGACACGTGTTTCGTCGTGTGTTTGTAGTGCACAACGACTCTTCAGGGCTTGTGACCAGCCTGTTTGTAAACAGGTCTAGAAGCGTAAATGCTCAATGTGAACGTCAATCAGAAAATGCTGTGAGTTGGTGAGTCATATGGAGGGTATGTTGATTGGACAATACAGAAGGCAAGTGTGTATGCCTCTGTGCCACGCGTATTCGTCGAGTAGTTGGTTATGCAAATAATGCTTAATACGAGTATGTATTAAGCCGAAACCGGGAGGGGATCCATGAGAGTAAATTCGGTTTGTGTAAAGTATTTAACGCTCCAACTCGGCGTGTCAATTCCCATCTGCGGTATCCCTCCTCTGTAGTTTCCCGGCCGCCGTCTGCCGAAGAACGGACCCAAGCTATCTTGAAACACACACTCAAGATCCTGCATCTGTCCGTTTATTATACTGTTGTTGGGCTTTGAATTTTACTGCTTACTGTTGGCAAATGCTGTAATTTCAGTCTTGTGAAATTCTTAGAATTTTCATAACTGAGTGGTTTAGGGCTTCTCCGCTCGCTCTTTACGCACCATACCACCAAATAGCCACCCACACACCTGTACGTACACACTAGGTAGAGCGCCTGACCTTTACTGAGTTTTGCCTAAAAACCCTCACCGCTGCATCAATTAAGTGAGAGCCTTGAAGATTATAATGCAAAACCCCACGAGGAGCAGCTCCCTTGCTGCTCAGCCCATACTCTCAACTGACACTCACCAGTCATCCCAACATTCTGTGGCCTCACCACTCATACCAACATTCTACAACATCCACACTGACTGAGCAGCAAGGACCATGAACTAGGAAAGATGCATTGCATTGAAGAGAAGATACAACACATCTTCCCCCTTATGAAAAACAACTGAATGATACATCAAGAAGTAAATGTAATAATCATATCATTCATATTGGTAAAAATAACATGTAGAACTACGAAACACCTTAAAGGAAGTTAGTAAGGCACACAAAACATTAACTGAAGATACGCCATAAGTCCTATGGATGAAATGCTAAGAAACCCTACAGATAAAAGAGAAATAGTAAGATGAGAGTGACACAAACCTACAGTGATAAAGGAGAAGACATTGCAGAGAAGAAGCAAATAAAAGTGACACAAGACACACACCTCTTCCCTTTTTCAGGGCACAAAGGAAAAAGGTAGAACACACATCTTCCCCTTTTTCAGGGCACAATAAAATAAGTAGAAAGGATGCAAAATGCATACACCAAAAGAACGAACAGCAGAACAACGTTCAGAGTCACCACCACACCAGTTGGCCAGACTTGTAGGAAGATAAGCTGGAAATAAATATTAAAAGGTGGAAACAACAATCATAAAAGACAAAAGATACTCCTAACAATAAAACAAACTGGATCTCAAAAGGAGAAAGGTTAAACGAACACCCGCTAGGAGTACAGACAACAGAAAATTTGAGGGAAACCTCAAATGTCAGCCCCACAGAAGACTTTTGCGCAAAATTGGAAACTGTGGCTAACTAAATTCATTAAGTAATTTCAGAGAAGATCCCAAGTAAAGTAATCTTACAATCTAAACATATAAAGTCAAAGTAATGAGCACTAAAAATATGTAAGTAACATATTCAGCAATGTAAGTGACGAGACCACACAAAGTAACATGTTAAGATGGCAAGTCACATAGCCAATAGGCTATAACATCATACACACTTAAATTCAGATAAAGGAACCCTTAATAAAACTATAAAGCAAAGCAATGTAAATAAAACTGAAAAAGTAAGATGACAATTAAAGTCACAAAGCCAATAGGCTATAACATCATACACACTTCAATGCAGATAAAGGATCCCTTAAAAAGCTTTAAAGCAAAGCAACTATATGCTATGTAGTGTAAAATAAACAGGAAAGCAGGTGACAATCAAAGTCACATGGCCACAAGACCATTAAAATCACATGTCTCTGTAAAACTTGGAGGCAAGGTACATTGATAACATAAAACAGGTAATATAGGTTACAAATTAAATCATGTAGCATTAAAATTAATTAACTCATTCAAACAGAGAAAATTGGAACGTGAATTGTTTAAACACCTTGGCAAAGATATGTCACCGCAAAAATACCTTGAAAAACCAAGCAAATTCAAGTTTGTAATGTGGTGCAGAAAAGTGGATAACTTTCACGCTGCGTGAGAAGATCTGAAAACACAGCAGAAAAGTAAAGGATGGCACAGCGTGAAGAGTGACGAGTTAACTGAAAAGGAGACAAGTTAGTTTCAAATGCAGGGACGTTTGTCAATTAAGAAAACCGAACTTGTAGTCAAGTCAGCGCACCGATGTCTTAGAACACTGAAAACAGCATGTCATCAGAAGGCTGAGCTTAGGAAGCAGAGTGCTGAAAAGCAGCAGAAAAGAAAACGGTACCTGTAGGAAAAACAATAACTTATTAACAAGCTCCAATGTCCTTGAATTAATCCATGTGTCAGCAGAAATGCTGAGGAAAGGACGAGACATCTTCAATAAAACTTTACTGACAACGACAATGTCGTGGTTGACAACGACAATGTCGTGGTTGACATGACATGCGCTGAAGTACAAAATAAGGAGGTGCCTACAATCAAATATGGTGATACAAAAGGGGATGATGGACGGAGCGTTTGAGCAAATCAAACACTCACCCCCAGTCAACTGATCTGGGTTTAATCCATCACCATTCTTTAGCCCACTCAGCCACCCCATTTCAGACAAGGCTATATGCAAATCAGTCTGACCCTGTGCCTCATGGGAACAGTCCAGCCCGAACTGCCAAGCCATGTCTTCCATGGACCGGAAACAAGCATCCTGGGACCGGTTTCGGATTCATAATCCTCATCAGCCAGGCTATCTTGAATCCAGTGGCCAAGTGAGCAAGGGACTCACGTCTGAGCATACCCTGCCACACTTAGGGCGAACAAAGCGATACAAAAGGGGATGATGGACAATGAAATATGGTGGCACGTTCATTACGCGGCACTGGAAGGCTAACGGCGCATTGCTGCATGGAATAGTGAAGTTAACCCTTCAAAAGACCAGCTCTTTCCCTACTGTTCATATTGGAGTAGGAATAGCTGTGCTAGCAATTTGTGCTCGGCATCAGTGAGTTGATATGTAAGGAAGATGCTACAATGCCATATGGGCGTACACAATGCCTCGTTGGCAGTTATTCCGCCTCCCAATATTGCGGAGCACGGTCTGCGGTCTATCCTCAACAAGAGCAGCGGATACCGAAAGTGTATCCTGTGACGAACTGAACTGTTAAAAATGATGTGTGCAAAGATAATACAAGCTGACAATGGAAGAAGCAGCCTCGAGTGAGAAGAACCCTAATCAAGTTCTGTGCGTGCAAAACCTTAAAAAAAAAATAGTTCCCCAAAAGTGGATCAAAATGGTGCTATGTCACTGGCAAACTGACAAGAGAAGCACAGGAGGATAACACGTGGATTAACAGGCAACAGTATGCTATAACAGTATGCTATAGCCAATAGGAACAGAGGACAAGTAAGTGGCAAGCACAGGAACACATGAAAAGCAAGGAAAGCAAGGGTGCAGCATGTAAGCCCCTTTTAATATATATATTAAATACAATAGATTTCAGAAGCCCATCACAAGCACTGTGCAGCCCAAACCTAGAAAAATAGACAACCAAGTAACAGATGAGTCCATTGTTAGCTATTGTAAAAACAGAATAGCTGGGTGTACCTCTTTAAAGTGCATCCTTTTTTTAAGAGGGGGGTAATAAAGGCCCTATGTGGGTTGGTTAAAAAACTACAAAACATTAAAAAAAATTATTAGATCTTGTGGGAACACATGGGCACACTCATAAGGAGTTACTTATTTTCCACCAGACCAACCCTTTGAGATTTATAAAGACAACTGTATTAGAATCAACCTAAGCACGTTAATAAAAAATGGTGTCTGACCAGGAATAAATAGGGCTCGGCATGTGGTACAGTATTGTATATATGAAGTGTATATGCTCTAACAGAAAGTGTTGAGAGTTCTATGTCTTTTCTATATGCCTGGCGCCTCAACATACAAGCTACCCTGATCCAAACCAGGTCAGATTTAATGATTCTCCCAGAATTACCAACAAAGTCCCGACAGCCCAGTTGAGTTAGTATTTTGTCTTAATATTTTAAGCAGGAAATAAGCTCCGCTTTGTCTTAGGAAAGACAGCCCCGTATTATAGCTTGATTCAATTCTGTCTATTAGTTTAACCAAATGTTAAGCCATCGTAAGAGCATGCTCAGGGCCAAAATATCGGAAAGAAAGCAAGCACAGAACCAACTTTTGATGAGCAATATCCACATGGATGGAGTGTGGGTCATTCAATAATCACTTAATAAACTTATTTTCTACAATCTGCAATTAGTAGGAGCCAGAATAGCCCCAAATGTCGCGACCAGAGGCCACTGCGGGAGCGCTTTTTGCCTGATATAGTGCCAATAGAGCCCTCACAGATCTTTTCCCCTTATCTAGAGACAAAGAGTAGTTGATGTCCTATGCTGATGATACTCAGCTTGTGATCTCTCTTTCCAGAAATCCTACTTTAGATATGGCTAAATTCCAGAGCGGCATGATGGCTGTTGCAGAGTGAATAGCGGCCAAGTGCCGGCAACTGAATTCAAGAAAATCTGAAATCCTTCTTTAACGAAGAGATATCCACTATTTGGGCAACCATTGGTGGCCCTCTTCTTTGGAGCTCCCTCAGCAGCCCAAGGCAGTGGTAAAAAATCTAGGTGTCTGGGTCGACAATGCTTTGACTGCCAAAGCCCAGGCGAAATCGGTGGTAGCACGTGTTTTGGACTTCTACATGGGCTCAAACCTATTCTTGGATTCTTTGAATCCCACACCCAACATACCATTATTCAGTCTGGTATTCTTTCTATTTTGGACTATTGTAATATCCTGCACCTAGGATTGAACAAGATAGTGATTAGAAGTCTCCAGTGTGACCAAAATGCTGCAACAAGGTTGCTATTCTCTATATGCCAGCCTGTCTGAAATGAAAACCATGTCAGAAAGCATGTTTGGAGGCCCCCAACAGAGCCCCCTTTGGTGCACGGCCTCCGGTTGGCAGTGGCCGGAGCACCTATGGTGCCCCGCTGTTGATCTCTGCACCTTGTGGCAAGCCCCTTGAGGTGCCTGCCACAGGGTGCAGGTATAAATCACACCTCCCATTACACTGTGGCTGTAATGCATGCTCCCATAGTGAAAAATAGGAATGCGACCGAACAGTGTTCGGTCGCATCCTAATGAGGTGGTGGGGAATGCCCACCGGATGTCGGAGGGCTGAAAGCCCGAAACCGGTCCTAGGATGCTTGTTTCCAGTCCAGGGAGGACCTGGCCTGGCAGTTCGGGCTGGACTGTTCCCTTTGGGTGCATTGTCAAGACTGATTTGCATATGGGAGGGTTGGATGTACGACGTTACAACGCATACTTTTACAACGCGTGCCGTTACTACGCAACTCTTACAACGCAAGTCGTTACGACGACTTGCTTTGGGGGGCGCTGGATAGTAAATATTTTAATTTACTATTCCAACTCCAGTCCCTGTGGATAGTAGGGAAGGAGTTGGATAGTAAATTAAACTATTTACTATCCTGGAGCGCCCCCCCAGCGCAAGTCGTCGTAACGACTTGCGTTGTAAAAGTTGCGTGGTAACAGTACCGCATTGTGAAACCTTCGTTGTAAAGGTTGTTCCCCGGGTGGGTTCAAACTGGAATGGTGTGGTGAGCAAAAGAAACGATGAATTTAGGCCCAGATCTCTGCACTGGGGTGAATGTATGACATTGTTCTGAATTCTATCCATCAAGTGTTCTTTTTGCATTTGTCACCCCGAGTGGGACGGGTATGCCCAGACCTGGGTCCCGGGCTCACTGTGCCACTGGATTCATGCTATGCTGGCTGAAGAGGGGTGATACTCCGAAACCAGTCCTAGGATGCTTGTTACCGGGCTAGGGAGGACCTGGCTTAGCAGTTCGTGCTGGACTGTTCCCTTGAGGCACAGGGCCAAGACTAATTTGCATATGGCCAGGTCTAAACTGGGGTTGCTTGGTGAGCAACAGAATGATGGATTAAACCTCATACTAAGGGCCTAACTAATCTGTAACACTGTTTAAATACATTATTATTATTGAGTGCACTTTATGCATCGTGTCACCTCTAGGTGTTATGTGTTAAACATTACCTCAATTAACAGCAGTTATTTAAATAACCTTCAAATGATAAGAAGCTGAGTGGATCCACTTGGGTTTAATCCTGTGACCTTCAGCTCTTTAATTGGTGCATTGTTCCTCCATGCTATCTTACAATGGGAAAGCATCTTTAAAACATCTTCTCCCTTTCAAGGTAATTGTGACCACTCAGTGTCTTTGCACTGTTTTCTCTTGAGACTGGAAACATTAGTTTGCCAGGAAACCTCGGGTCTTCTTGGTGAGGTCTTTAAAAATGATGCACCATATCTTGGAGACAACCCTGGCTAGGAAGGGGAGACAGTATTGATCTTTTACCCTGGGGTGATGTAGATGGATTTCTTTGAGCGCATGTTGAGCCATGCGGCTGTGTGTTGCCTCTGTCCAGAAGATAGAGCAATAATGCTTATACGGTTGTTCTGAAAAGATCGCTCGGGAAAAAACCCGTAATTTCTTGAATTATAGAGCTGTGTCAAAGGTGAATCCAAAAAGATTTGCATGACATGCCAGCTGGGGGTTGCTGCCTGGTAGGTTTGAGTAGGAGACTCATGCTTGAATCTGAGATTACTTGGTTTTGCTGCAGTCCACAAGGGGCATTTAATTTACATGCCCTGGATACACTTCATACCACATAGTAGAAATGTATGGGTAACTTAAGTATGCTAATTTGGGTTATGCCAATTAGACCATGTTAAAATGAGGAGAGCAGATGTAAAGTGCTCAGAGTTCTAAAGCACACAAAATAGATAGGATAAAAATCTGGGGGTAGACCACACAAAACAGGGTCATTTCCCACAATCTTCATATGAAAAATAGTTCCGGATGAAGAAAAAAGGCACAACAGTTGACAAATCTACTTAAAGGTGATTGTGAAAGATAAAATGGGGACTGTCAGTCCATTTATGACAAACAGTTGTATTGGAAGTAAACTAC
Source organism: Lissotriton helveticus (assembly GCF_964261635.1). Lineage (NCBI taxonomy): Eukaryota > Metazoa > Chordata > Amphibia > Caudata > Salamandridae > Lissotriton > Lissotriton helveticus. The sequence continues at coordinate 305,805,732 of NC_136063.1, forward strand.
TCTACAACAACTTAGTTGTCACCTCCCTGCACCAGATGATTGGCCAAAATGACCTGGAAAATAATGGAAAAAGGCTGATTAAGCCTATAAAATGATTATGGTATTTATACTGCTCTTCATAGTCCACCTGGTGTAGCTGATTCTATAAAGATGTGCTACCTAACAGATGATATAAGGACTCCAGTTTATAATAGTCAGGCAGTGCACAATGGAAAAACGATCGGTGTTAGGAAAGTAGACGCTACAAAAGCTATTTAAATTTTTTTTAAATCACAATGTGTACCAGTAGCTACTTATGGGGCAGAGATCTGGGGCCTGGGAAAAATACCGAGCATCCAGACAGAGGAAAACCGCTTCTGTAGAAAAATCCTCGGAGCACCCATTTACTCCTCGGAATACATTTGCCACTGCGAACTGAATTTGTATTACATATCAGATCTTATTGCCTCCAGATCGGCATTGTTCTGGCTTGCTATTTGGAAAAATGACATGGCTGGCCTAACCCAGGACATCATAAGAGACTGCCTTTACTGTGATAAAGGGATGTTAATCCCTTGGCTCTCTGGAGTGTTCAAAAAACTTAAGTAGCGTAGGCAAAGGACACCTTTTTCTTGACCCTAGCAAAATTAATTCCAAAGATAAAAATGATTTAAAATCTGCACTGTACGCACTTTATAGAGAAGAAATATTGGCAAGGGAATTAATTAAACCTACAATCCAGGCTTATGAGAGCAAAGATCTGTATATACAACCAATCCCTCTGTACCTCACGCTTCCAATGACAAAGTGGGAAAGATCTTTGCTTTTCCGCCTCAGGGCAGGGACTGTGAGATTCTTATTATGTTTTCCACTAGGCTATACCTTTTTAAAATCTGGAAACAATTTGTGCCCATGCGATGATACTAGCCCGCAAACTGATTTACATTTCTTTTTCTTTTGTAAATTTTATCAAAAATATTTTAAATGGTTTTTAGCACCTTATTTTAAAAAGCACAGACCACTTTCTTTGGAGGAATCAAATTTGATGTTGTTGACTCTAAATAATGAAAAGTTGATATTCCGCACTAGCACTTTTCTAAGAGTTATTACCCATGTTCGTAAAACAATGGAGAACCCTTACTAAATCTGAGAATTACATTTATAATTGTTTTTTTATATTGCTGTTTTTTAACTACTGTAAATATGTTATTTGATCTGGGATTGTCTGTATTGCTTTTATTAATTTGCAAAAATTCGAATAAAGATTTTGAATTGAACTACTCTACAACAACTTAGTTGTCACCTCCCTGCACCAGATGATTGGCCAAAATGACCTGGAAAATAATGGAAAAAGGCTGATTAAGCCTATAAAATGATTATGGTATTTATACTGCACTTCATAGTCCACCTGGTGTAGCTGATTCTATAAAGATGTGCTACCTAACAGATGATTTAAGGACTCCAGTTTATAATAGTCAGGCAGTGCACAATGGAAAAACGATTGGTGTTTTGACCTAAAATGCACACAGTTTTTCATCCTAATTTTACTCTTATCAATAAAATGGAATATAAATTGTCATAAAGGTCATGATTTGGCCTAGGGGTTTTACAAACACCTTGCTTATGAAAATATTAGCAGCCCGTCCCGACGTTGTCCGGGAGCAATTAGGCTTCAGGGCCCCCGCCCGCCCCGACGTTGTCCGTGGGTCCCCCGGAGCCTTCCTCCATCTATTGCAGTATTATACCTCTATGTTTACTTTGTACGCTTTTGTAGCAGCCCGTCCCGACGTTGTCCGGGAGCAATTAGGCCTCAGGGCCCCGAACCGCCCCGACGTTGTCCGTGGGTCCCCCTGAGCCTTCCTCCAAATATTGCAGTATTATACCTCTATGTTTACTTTGTAGCCTGCACACATAACTTTTTCCTCCTGTAATGCACCGTTTGGCTCACTTTTTTAATGCTCCGTTTGCTTCCTCTTGCTACTTGCATACGTCACTTTTTCCTCCTATACCTCTATGTTTACTTTCTACGCTTTTGTAACCTGCACACATAACTTTTTCCTCCTGTAATGCACCGTTTGGCTCACTTTTGTAATGCTCCATTTGCTTCCTGTGGGTCACGGTGAACGCTTTTGTAACCTGCACACGTAACCTTTTCCTCCAGTAATGCACCGTTTAGCTCACTTTTGTAATGCTCCATTTGCTTCCTCTTGCTCACGATTTTCATTTTCTGCCGCTCACCGGTCCTAAATAAATAAATAACAACCTACCTGATCGCCGCTCACTGCTCCTCCCCGCCTGTCCGCCGCTCCTCACCGCCTGTTCGCCGCTCCTCACCGCGCCATGTCCGCCGGTCCTCCTTGCGGTCCTGGACGCCGCTCCTCCCCGCGCTCCTCACGTCGGGCACGCTTGTCACGGCCGGCGCTTCTTCCAAGGGACTACTTTTTTTTCGGTAAATTTTTTAAATAACGTATATTTATTACGTTTATATAGCCTATGTCCATCTGCACACCCTGACGATTACAACGATGTATCGGGTGTGTGGATTGGCACTGTGGTTCCCGAGTTTACCCGCCTCAAAGGTTCAAAGTTCTTCCTTTATAATAGTAGTATAGATTTAGAGAGGACCTTCCAACCTTGTTCTTCACAATGTTTTTCAGAGCAACAATAATTAATATTAAGCTAAGCTAAACTAGTAGACCATTGTGTACATATAATAGTGTGCTATGGTAAATTATTATATGAAATGGTAAAATATTGAGAGCATAGCAGTTCAAAAAGGAGTAGGTGGACTAAGTCTACATTTGGGTAGTAGGGCCTTGCCTTCTGTAAGGGGGGGTGCCATCTGTGACTGCTGGCCTCTACAGAAGTGGACTGGAGCATCCAAGGGACTCTCTATACCATATATCAAAGGGAAACCTAGGAAATGCACAAACTGTGCTCCACTTCTTAGGGGTATAAACATTGCCAAAGCGAAATGTCTCTCATAGGCACAACCTATTATCATTGCCAACGCTTGTTCTCCATTTTAAATCCCCAGTAACTCAGAGTACAACCTGTTTTGGAAATATGGATGTTGCAAGTTTATTACACTATTGGTTATTGCAGAGACTTTGGATACACTAAACAGACACGTCTCATGTCAAAGCTTCGGGTGGTGTTTCACTTTTGAAAATTCTTCAAATATTTACATCTATTTGATCATTCCCTTCTGTTTAGTATTATTTAATTGTATCTTGGTGAAAATGAAAAAATACAGGACATCCTGTGCTTGTTCTGAACTTTCAGGTGACCACTAATTTATGAAACCCTTGCACACGTACTACCAGATTAACTAATCATTTCCAGAATAAGTCAATTTGGGTTAAAAGATCTTACTTCCACAGCATTTTCCTTCATGTCAAAGTAGATTGTCTCCCTATTGAGTGGCACAGAAACTTGGTTTTCAGCAGGATCGTTCAAACTAACGCTGTTCTTCCCAAAGTCTTGCCAGTTTAAATCTGCAATGTCGCTGCCTATGAGCTTTAGCTCATTCCATAAAACCTTGGTAGCTGCTCATCGTTCTTCTGGAGACACCTTGTATCTCCAAGGGAACACTGAAATAAAAAATATACATTGGTTACCTTACTCTATCTATTTGGAGTGGATGGATGCTCCAAGAGAGTCCTGGATAACGAGTGATAACTGCTTGCCAACGCCCCTATTATGCCAAAATAAAGCACCCTCCTCCATTGCCCCAAAAGCTTGACTGCTGTGTTCCAGCCCTGGTCAAGATGAACTGAGGGAAGACTGAAATAGGGTTAAACTCATGGACCTGGATTCATGGTTCCTTTTGTAGCAAGGACTAAGACATCCATCCTTGTTGAACTCTCCCTAGCGAGGACACGGATAGAGTATGTACATGGACCATTTAACTCGAAAGCAGCCGTAACTTTATGCTCAAAATGCATTTGGCTCTTTCAAACCGACACAGAGCCAAAACTGCAAGCGAAAATCTTCCACAGATCAATAACAGATGGTAAATAGGCACTCACAAAACCTTTAGGCTTGGCTTTTGTGTAAACCTGCATGAGGAGGAAATTGGTGATACAAGTGTCATGGGAGAACTAAGTGATGGTTCTCATAGGAGCACTTGTGCCTCATGACATTACTGGGTGATGTGAATGAAGTGTGTAGTGGATGTCGTTGATCAGGGAATTACAGAATCAGGGGCACTGAGCAATGTACATAAGAAAGGCTATGAGTGCAGTCCCACACATAAGATCCCCATATACCCATCTTATCTTCAGAAGATTACTCAAGAACTTGCTCTCCCCTACATGACGACCATATTCAAGATACAAATGTACAGCAATAGTATGTACATGACTCCAATGTTGCATATACGTATGTTTGTAAATATGTATACTTTGATTATATGCAGGTATTCCGGTATGTGCATCTCTTTGTACAAAGGCCCATATTACGCGCTAATAAAAATATATTTACTCTCTTTTATTTATGCATCACTTTGTACAAATGCACATATTACTTATTAATAAAAATACATGTACTTGCCTATATCTACTCTTAAATACACAAATGTATATATTACATATGGTTAAAATATATGCACTCCATATATTTATGCTTAAAACCTATATAGGTTGTTGCAGAAATAGCATATAAGTATTTGACTACATGCTTAAGCTTATGGATCCCTATTTATTATGAACACCCATCACAACAAATACATATGATTATACAGAAAGTATGTATAAATGTTAGCTGTTCAATATACTTATTACTTTAAAAATATATAATACACATATCCAAATAATAAAAACAAATAATACTAATTAATGAATGGAAAACCCCCAAACAAGAAATATAGGTATTTATTTCTTACTAGAGGACCGAAAATAAATACCTAACTAAATATATTTAGAAAATTGAAAATATTAGATACATTCATTCATATATGTATAAATCCATATATAAGTACATAAATATATCAATAGCCTACAAGATGATGAGTTCATGCTTATGGGTTTACTTTCCTACAATAACACATTTGTCACAATGTTAAAACATGAATATAGCAAGACCTTTATCATTATATCCTTCTATAAGTAGATCAATACATCAGTTACATAGAAGATGATGAGCATATGTTTATGGATGATTTTTTTGCTTTATTAATACATATAAGTGCTTTACTGCTGAAAAATTGGGGGACAAATATATTTATTTTTAAAACAATAAATAAAAAAACTCAACTTAAAGCAACAATGGAAAGTCAGAGTTGGTAATTAATAATCCATGCAAGTAACTATAAGACAACTCCAGTACAATTGTATATCTCCTAATTTGCATATACGCATCATGTTAAATTCTCTATGTATGTATACCTCCTATGTGTGGTCATGTATCTACATCTTTATATATTTTCCACCCACTGCAAAGAAGAAAAAAAAGGAACCCCCCCAAACCTCATAAAATAACTACTGTATGACTCATCCTATTTCTCTTCCCAAACATACTGTAGCTCCACTCTCCGACTCATCCCAAACCTCTGTTGCTACTTTGAACTCTCATACAACTCTTTCTAAACTCTTCCCTCCACTCTCCATCCTTTATCCTGTTCATGAAACTGCCAGGCTCTCTGACTCTTCTTAAATCTCTTCTACTACTACGAATGCCCAATCTAAAACCTTTCTAACCTTTTCTCTCCTATATCCATCCTCTGTCCTATTCATCCAACTAACATACTCACATGTCTACCACTCCCACTACTCCTAATAACTTTATTTTTCCCTCATTAATCCACCATTAATCCACCTTTGGGTTCCCGATTAGTGTGGTACTCGCCGGAAAGTGCTTCAATGCCTTGTCTGGGGTAGTAAGCTCTATATAAATCCAATTACATTTACAATTTTAGAAAGGGTGCCAACCATAATCTTATTTGCTAATGTGACCACATAAGTTAGCAGAGGCACATATGAAATTATGTTCCCTCATTTGCTTGGGATCACACCCTAATGTCAGTCTCTATTAGCCGGAGATAGTGAGCGAGACTTTCCAAGGCAGCCTGCTGCAACATCTACAACATGCAACAAGCAAGGTCCCCTATTTCCGTTTCACCCTCATTTTTTTGCTGAATTTTACTGCTGTTTTTAGGCTCTACAGACTGGGGCACCTCTGTCCAGTGCCCAATGTGTGTTTCTGACCCCTAACCCATGTAGAAATTAGCTAATCCCCCACTGGCTTATTTAATATTTCTATAAGGCCACGGTATATGGTGTGGAAATACACCCTTGAAAAGTTAAATGTCACCTCTGGATTTCAGTTCTTATTATGCCATCCACTAGCGTGACAAAGGAAAACATGACTTCAGGTCTACCATTGTAGTCTGACTGCTGCAGTGTAAAACCTGCAACACAACTTGTTAAAATGCCCCATTTTGACAGCTAAAAACCTCCCTTTTAAAAGATAGTAACTCACCCCTATGTAGACCCTGTAGTAAGCTTGAAGCGGGAGTGGAGAGGGAGATTCGGATTTCCCAACAATCACGATGGCATATTATGTTTACATACATTACCTGAGAAGCAGGACATGATGGGCACTGGGTAGGGAGAGAAGTGCAGATTGTTTGTGGTACTTAAAACAAGATGTTTTGTAAAATAACCAACATTTTTTGGGAACTTCAAAACAGAGAGGAAAGAGAGTGTGTCTGTGTATTTTAGTCTGTGTGTGCATGTAAAAATTGTAGGTGAAATCCACCGGACACCTCACCATACCCGACTGAAAGCACCCGTTTCACTATTTACCACAGAACACATTTATTAGGGGGGGAGGGCTACACCCCAAACACCACACCCCTAAAGCCATGCCCTTGGCCAGACTATGGGCCTCATTAGGATGGCGGTTTTTCCGCATCCTCCGGGCCGGCGGAAGTGTCCGCCGGCCTGGAGGATGCGGAAAAACCGCGGCGGAGCATCCAAAGACCCACCGCCAAATTAGGATGGCTGGTGGGCCTGGAATTCCGTCCGCCGCTTTTCCGCCGCGGTCGGCTTCCGACCGCGGCGGAAAAGCTATAACATGGCAGGCGGTGTCTATGAGACACCGACCGCCATATTATGATGTTTGTGTAAAAATGCTTTTCCACGGCGGCTTGTCCGCCATGGAAAAGCATACGGACATTCACTTTGGGGGCCCGTTGCGGGCCCCCTGGGTGAATGGGGGGTGGGGGGTGCACATGGGGGGTACCTATGGTACCCCCCTGCATTTACATGCACACAGCGGCAGGCACCGCGCGGTGCCTGCCGCTTTGTGCATGTAAATGTAGCACATGCATTTTTAACATTGTGGCGGGTGCAGCTTGAAGCTGCACCCGCCGCAATGTTAAAAATAGAGGATGTGACCGCCACCCTGGCGGTCACATCCTAATCAGCACGGAGGGAACGCCGCAGCCCCTGTGGACGTTCCCTCCTCCTCAAGGGTGGCGGAACACTTCCATCATTACAGTTTCTGGATGTCAGTACTCACACCACCCAGAATATGTTGTCCTCTCTATCAGGTCTTCCACAAAAAGGCTGAAGATGGCATTTGAACCATTAATGATCTGAGTCAAATACAATATGTTGACAAACCTCTTCTCGGCTACATGTTATGTAGCTAAACACAGGGACATATTTACAAGCCCCTATCGCCACCACTTTCACTGACATTGTGGTGGCGATAGGGGCCTCGCCTTACTTACAAGGCAGCGTTAAGCCACTTAACATGACTTAACACTGCCTTGTAAATAAGAATTAAGTAAGAGGGTGCCTACAAGGGATTTTGTTTCTGTATTTGATTCAATAGTTATTTGTATAAAAGTCACTTTCTGTTCAACCCTGATCAGTGATGAACTAATGATTAATCAAACAAACAAAACAAAACACATTTCTTTTTCATGCAGACAATTTTCTCGCAACCATGAAATGGGAATACATAGGGCAAGCTTTTCATCAAAAGAGCATATATTTATATATATATATATATATATATATATATATATATATATATATATATATATATATATATATATATATATATATATAGACGCTCCAATTTTCCTCTTTTGGAAGAAAATACAGCACTCACGGGTTACTTGGCAGTCAGCAACAGGTTTATTTCAAACAAACGCGTTTCGGGACCAGGTCCCTTCGTCAGTGTTCATTTTTTGAAAACGCGATGCAACTCTTTTTACCATGTTTGTTTGGTCATCGTCACAAACAAAGGACTAAAGCAAGTATCTATTTTTGCGCGCCATCTTTGAATGTTCACCAATGTTCACCAATTGCAATTTCAATATTGCATAGTGTCTGACACTATGCAATATTTGTCAAGGGAGCCTCTGCAGGCAGGCCACCGCTTTCCAATAAATCTGCTGCCATCAAATTGGGTCTCCACTGGTTCTTTCAGAAGTTGGGAGCTGCGAGCTTTGGATGTTTAAAACGGCCTGCCCAGGTCGGTGAAAGAGCCGCCCGCGGTTGGAGCGGGGCCGCAGCAGCGTCATTGATGCTGCTCACGAGCGGTTGGAGTCGGAGCACACACCTATGCAGTAAGGTCTCTGCTCTCAGCGGGAGCGACGGCATCAAAGCGGAGCAGGGATCCCTTGACAATGCACCGAATTTGCAAGGACATTTTGGACCAGGTGAAAGCGCACCCACTGGGGTTTGAATTTTGGCACGGACTACATCTCCCAGAAGGCCAGAGGGCCACGCCCACTCGGGCAGGTAGAAGTCATAGGAGGTGCCTGTAAGCAGCTTTCCCCTCGCCATTCCAGTAAGCCACTGATGAAGAGATCAACTCTCGAAACGCGTTTGGCTGGGACTCATGGTGATATATTTTTTTCGTTTGTCAAGGGAGCCTCTGCAGGCAGGCCACCGCTTTCCAATAAATCTGCTGCCATCAAATTGGGTCTCCACTGGTTCTTTCAGAAGTTGGGAGCTGCGAGCTTTGGATATATATATATATATCTATATATATATATCTATATATATATATAGATATATCTATATCTATATCTATATCTATATATATATATATATATATATATATATATATATATATATATATATATTCACTGAAAAAACCATAGGTTATAGACCATATATAGTTAGGAATTAGCATTTACAAAACCTTGAAAATTCACTGAAAAAACCATAGGTTATAGACCATATATAGTTAGGAATTAGCATTTAAAAAACCTTATTTTACTCACACAAAACCATTGAAATTCCATATATAGTTAGTTGCACTAACTATATATCGCGCACCCGCAATCCACTGCTGATGATGTCACATATTACATCATTCATGACATGGTCAGTGACATCACTGATGACATCACTGATGACATCTCAAATGACATCACTGATGACATCATGACACACCAATACCAGTTACTACATACGCACTCACTGATTCCTACGTCTACACACACATTCACTCATTCACCCATACAATCACTCATACATACAGTCACTCATTATTACAACACTATCATATGCACTCATACACCTATGCAGACACTCACACACTGCCACTCATCCATGGAGTTACTCACACACCTAGTCAGTCCTGTAAAGAATCAATCACACTTCCATTTCCTCATCTATACAGTTAAACACAGAACACCATACTTCATTGACATCACTGATGACATCACTGATGACATCTCAAATGACATCACTGATGACATCTCAAATGACATCACTGATGACATCATGACACACCAATACCAGTTACTACATACACACTCACTGATTCCTACGTCTACACACACATTCACTCATTCACCCATACAATCACTCATACATACAGTCACTCATTATTACAACACTATCATATGCACTCATACACCTAGTCAGTCCTGTGAAGAATCAATCACACTTCGATTTCCTCATCTATACAGTTAAACACAGAACACCATACTTTTCACACATATACTAACACATACTTACTCTCTTATACAATCACTGATACAAGTACACATTGATATGCACAGAGTCACACACCTCCCAGCCAGCCACACACACACTCAGTCTTCCATACATCCACTCATTCTTCAATATGTAAAACATATTTAAACTTTACAAAAACACACAGACACTAGATGATGTCATCAGTGATGTCATTTGAGATGTCATCAGTGATGTCATCAGTGATGTCATTTGAGATGTCATCAGTGATGTCATCAGTGATGTCACTGACCATGTCATGAATGATGTAATATGTGACATCATCAGCAGTGGATTGCGGGTGCGCGATATATAGTTAGTGCAACTAACTATATATGGAATTTCAATGGTTTTGTGTGAGTAAAATAAGGTTTTTTAAATGCTAATTCCTAACTATATATGGTCTATAACCTATGGTTTTTTCAGTGAATTTTCAAGGTTTTGTAAATGCTAATTCCTAACTATATATGGTCTATAACCTATGGTTTTTTCAGTGAATTTCAATGGTTTTTTAATAGCAAATATCATAAGCTGTCGAATGTCAAGTACGTGGTAAGTGAAAACATTTTCGTGTTTATGCACACTGATCTGCTTTGAATGGTGCCCCCCCCCCCTCATTTCTATTACGAGTACTCTCTCTTTGCAGATAGTGAAAGGTAGTTAACGCAGGCCTTTGCCCCCGTTGTAATCCGTCGTGCCTGCTTCTCTCTCCATTTGATTGATTGTTATCCAAGTATTTACTGTTTTAGAATTAGTTCTCTTTGGTTCATTCTCTATTTACAAACAAACACAGAGTCGCAATACTCTGTTTAGTCTTTGCAGATAACGAAAAATCGTGTAAAAAAAAAGAAAAGGAATCGAGCAAAATCAGTAGGCCACTAATGGGATCTCTTTTTGACCTCGCTAAAATAGAAACATTAGGAACAACCCCTCATGACAAATACAAAACTACTGAGATGAACTGAACTCCACACAATGATGGCTGCAAAACAGCTCGGCTCCGCCACCCACCCCGCCCAAAATAACGATAAAGAGCGGCTGCCATGATTGGTTGCGGAATGGCCACAACGGAGCTACGAAATGGTGCTGCTCTCATGCTAACCCCAGCTTCGGTCTGAAACATCCAGAAACACTGTAGACTACCAATTCGATCAGTTCCGGTAGCGCCCCAATGTAACCCGATAGAGAAGAACTAGCCCTCCCCTCTTTGACTGATGGTTCTTGTTGCCTGTCCTTTCTGTTGTCATTTAACAGAACTATTTAGCCTGCTGAAAGGGGTTGTGTTTCGACCGCTGGTTGGTGGAGACATTTTGACTATATTCTGGACCTGCGTTGTCGCGTAATGCGTCATATGACGCGCCGCGTTAGCGCATCCGGAAGTCATCCGGGGCGCGCAGCGCGTAACGTAAGCATAACAAGTCATGTGACTTGTTAATAAAACTTTTCATTGGTTCATTTTACTTTTCTTATTCTAATGATGAAAGCCTTGGTCATATCACCTAAAAATTACGCTTTTAATTACTTCCGAACATTATTTTCTCTTAAATATATGTTATAATGTTCCAGGCTAATGTACTTTCCCGGAAATTTTACAACTGTCCTGCAAGTAAAATATATTCTTTTTTCGAGAAAAAGAGCGTTTCTTCGTCCCATGACGGAGCCGTTGAGCAAAAGAGGGTCGACCTGCTGTCTTAGTCGCCGATACGCCTGAATATGAGATTCTTATCGATCACTTTATGTTGCAGGAATAGAAAACACAACAGCCCTTGACCATTTATCTTTACTGCGTTCCTTCGTATTATACCTTTTACCCTTCATGTAATTGGTCTGCTTTATTTCACTTGCCTTTTAATGATTCTAAAACAGTGACTATTATTAAAAACTTTACCAATGTATACACTACTACCATGTTTTCTTTTAAAAACCTTTATTGTGAAAATTTCATTATACAAATACGAGCCTATAACCACGTGGGCCTGCCACGGAGCAAACTGTAATCGTATATGATGAATAGACATTTACACTGTAGAGGAACGTAACGGGCGGGCCATTAGGTTGCAAAAACTAAGGTGTCTAACAGTTACGGAATCGGTGGACGTACATTTTATAATTAAAATACGACAGGGCCAGTTACAATAAAATTATCTAGATATACATTTGCGGGCAAGTACCATGGGTGACGTTAATTCGAATTTTCAATAGTACAGTAATCAATAACACATCAGAACTTAATATCAATAGGGATGTCGAAATATTCAATCAATTCTCGTCCCCGCCCGCCATGTGCTTCAAAACTGCATACGTATCTCGTGATTTCAAGGTTCTGCAACCAGTACACAACAAGGAGTTACGAATCCCATTTATTCCGGCGCCATTTTGGGCGAGGACGGGCAGGTCCAGGATATAGTCAAAATGTCTCTACCAACCATCGACTATGATGATGTTCATATGCTGTATTTATTAGAGTAACACTCATCTGCCCACATGAAATTAATTTACCACAATCTAAACATGTCATTTTAATCTTTCCAAAGTTCTTCTAAATATTTGGGACCGTTTCCCTTGCCTCTGAAGCTCTCAGTGCCACTTCTTTGATGAATGTACTAGCAGGTCAGGGGTTCTCCTCCAAATCTCTCTTTTATGCAGCACTATAATTAATTGGTGCCACCTCTCCATATGACGATGCATGGTATAGTTACCATAACTATATATTTTTTCGGTTCCTCTGGAGAGTTCATCGTGGCAGATGAAGCGTGTAACATACCGGGCATTTACCTTTTTTTGCATGTACAGGAAAGGAAAAAAAAATCGAGCGTTCGAGTTCTTAGGTGTCCCAGGGCCATTTTAGTGGACCAGGCCCAAATCCAAAGAACAGCTATCTCACAGGCTAATGGGGCGACCCACGCCGAGTTTCAGCATTGTAGGATGACCACACAAGTACAGCAACTTGCTAGACATCACCTCGGTGCCATCCGGATCTCGGCGCCCCACTGCAGATGAAGTGCCTCTCAACTATGAAACCACCACGGTGACATCCGGATCTTGGCGCGTTGTGCTGCCTTCGGCCTATTCGCACATCGGTCCGCTACTGACGCCATCTCACAGGCTAATGGGGTGACCCACGCCGAGTTTCAGCATTGTAGGATGACCACACCAACTTGCTAGACATCACCTCGGTGCCATCCGAATCTTGGCATCTCAACGCCTAGTGGTATCTTCCATACAGAAAATATTGTTACGCTGCCTTTGGCCCCATTCGCACATCAGTCCGCAACTTAGACATCACCTCAATGCCATCCGGATCTTGGCATCTCAGCGCCTTGTGGTGTCAGTCAGAAAATATTGTTGCGCTGCCTTTGGCCCCATTCGCACATCAGTCCGCTACTGACACCATCTCACAGGCCAATAGGGCGCCCCACGCCGACTTTTACCATTGTACGATGGCCACACCAGTGGCACAACTTCCTAGACATCACCTCGGTGCCATCCGAATCTTGGCATCTCAACGCCTAGTGGTATCTTCCATACAGAAAATCTTGTTACGCTACCTTTGGCCCCATTCGCACATCGGTCCGCAACTTAGACATCACCTCGGTGCCATCCGGATCTTGGCATCTCAGCGCCTTGTGGTGTATTCTCTTCAGAAAATATTGTTGAGCTGCCTTTGGCCCCATTCGCACATCCGTCCGCAACTTACACATCACCTCGGTGCCATCCGGATCTTGGCATCTCAGCGCCTTGTGGTGTCTTCTACTCCGAAAATATAGTAGAAAATATTGTTGCGCTGCCTTTGGCCCCATTCACACATCAGTCCGCTACTGACATCATCTCACAGGCCAACAGGGCGCCCCACGCCGACTTTTACCATTGTACGATGGCCACACCAGTGCCACAACTTGCTAGACACCACCTCGGTGCCATCCGGATCTTGGCATCTCAGCGCCTTGTGGTGTCTTCAAATCAGAAAATATTGTTGCGCTGCCTTTGGCCCCATTCGCACATCGGTCCGCTACTGACGCCATCTCACAGGCCAACGGGGCGCCCCACGCCGACTTTCAACATTGTAGGATGGCCACAGAAGTGCGACAACTTACTAGACACCACCTCGGTGCCATCCGGATCTTGGCGCGTTGTGCTGCCTTCGACCTATTCGCACATCGGTCCGCTACTGACGCAAACTCACAGGCCAACGGGGCGCCCCACGCCGACTTTCAGCATTGTAGGATGGCCACACCAGTGCGGCAACTTACTAGACACCACCTCGGTGCCATCCGGATCTTGGCGCGTTGTGCTTCCTTCGGCCTATTCGCACATCGGTCCGCTACTGACGCAAACTCACAGGCCAACGGGGCGCCCCACGCCGACTTTCAGCATTGTTGGATGGCCACACCAGTGCGACAACTTACTAGACACCACCTCGGTGCCATCCGGATCTTGGCGCGTTGTGCTGCCTTCGGCCTATTCGCACATCGGTCCGCTACTGACGCAAACTCACAGGCCAACGGGGCGCCCCACGCCGACTTTCAGCATTGTAGGATGGCCACACCAGTGCTGCAACTTGCTGGACACCACCTCGGTGCCATCCAGATCTTGGCGCGTTGTGTTGCCTTCGGCCTATTCGCACATCGGTCCGCTACTGACGCCGCCTCATGTGCCAACGTATTTTCTCCTAATTTTACACCCTATGCCGCATAACAGGTCATGTGACTTGTTTATAAAACTTTTCATTGGTTCATTTTACTTTTGGTTTCCTAATGATGGAAGGCTTGATCATGTGACCTAAAAACAACACTTTTCATAGGATGAAAACTTTTTTTTTTCCCCAAACGATGAAAGCCCCACCTTGTTTCTGGATGTTTCAGACTGAAGCTGGCGTCAGCATGAAAGCACCACCATCTCGTAGCTCAGTCGTGGTCATTCCGCGAGCAATCATGGCAGCCGCTCCCCACCAGAAGCCTGCAGGAGTCGGAGCCCCCAAAACTTTTGATGAATTCTCAAGGCGGAGGGGACGCTTTCGAGAATGAGGTCCAAGACCTAGCAGACAAGCGTCCGATTTCCAAGGTGTCCCAGGGCCATTTCAGTGGACCAGGCCCAAAAAGGAAACAGCCTGCCGCCATTTTGAGAGTCCTGTGACAGACGCCTATCGCTGCACCGCAAGAGTGGGCGCAACTCAGCTGAAT
Source organism: Lissotriton helveticus (assembly GCF_964261635.1). Classification (NCBI taxonomy): domain Eukaryota; kingdom Metazoa; phylum Chordata; class Amphibia; order Caudata; family Salamandridae; genus Lissotriton; species Lissotriton helveticus. The sequence continues at coordinate 305,820,877 of NC_136063.1, forward strand.
TGCGGCTTTTGACACAGTGGACCAAAAACGGACGGAATGGCAACTGAAACGGTAAAGGGGCGCCCCACTACAACAGATGACACTCCACCTGGAGAGGCCCGTTCACGCCGCCTCCCCCGGGGCGCTCCACGCCGTTATTCGGAGCAGCATTGTAGGATACCAAAACCAGTGCGGCAACTTACTGGACATCACCTTGGTGCCATCGTTCTGCTGCCTTGGAACTATTCGCGCAACAGTTTGCTACTGATGACCCACCCCCCGCGACGCCCCATGCCGTTATTTGCTGGGTGGCAACTTACTAGACATCACTTTCGTGTCATCTAGATTTCAACGCGTTCTGCTGCCTTGGAACTATTCGCACAACAGTTTGCTACTGATGACCCACCCCCCGCGACGCCCCACGCCGGAAATCTGGACGTTGTGCTGCGTTGGGACTATTCGCACAGCCGACCGCTACTTCGTTGTTTTTCCCTAAAAATGTTTATATGTTATTACTATTTTTGTTTTCTTGTATATATTTATAAATTATTAAAGTTTTATAATCTTACTACTTTGTCGGAGTGCTATATATTTTTAATGTGACACATAATTGTAAAAACTTTGATGTACAAACAGTCATCCCTGGAATCTTCCGCTTCAGGCTCGGTCCCCTCCCCAATCACAATACAGGATGGTTTTCAGATAATAGCAACGCTTCTGCTGTGACGAATCTCATCGAGTGTGGGCCTTGATCTACTATAACTCCTTTGAAGAGGGGTGATTCTTTACAGCTGTGGCCATAAACTACATCTGCAGGGCTAGCTGATACCCTAGGACCAGCCTGGACAATCGGACACAGAGGAAAAGGAGTGTCAGAGGGTGCGGTAGTGAATAGGGCGAAAGGGAGGTGTCGGGCGGGCACAGGGTGTGATTCTCAGGGAACAGCAGCGCAGATGGGGGAGGTTTATTACCCATGCATAAGACAGAGAGCGGGGGTGACCACTGCCTGGGGGAGATGTTTGCGAGGGTGGGGAGCCATGCTAAGGATCGACAGCGTGCACAGAGTGGGTCTGGTCAAGGCATCTAAAATGGCTGCCGTGCACGACAAAAGTGTGGCATTTGAAAAAAGACAAGATGGCGCAGACAATGTTTTTCAACACTTCCTGATTTCCTTCGAATCGAACGTTAACAGACGTTGGGGCATATTACCAAAGTTAAGCGATATTTATCCCTAACGATGCTTAGCAACGATTTTTTTACCGTCAGAAATTATCGCAGATAAACCTTGCTATTATCAAGGTTTATCGGAAATACGATAAAAAACGACCGCAATGCATTAATATCGCTGAAAACTCAGCGATATTCATGCATTACCGAGCTAATGCTCTTAGCCATGTTATCCACCTCCCATTGGATAACATGGCTAAGAACTGCTCAGGGCAGGTGGTAGCTTTTAGAGATATTCGCCCTTATCTCGAATATTTCCAAAAGTTGATAATAGGAGATAGCGATGTTAGCGACTGTTTCCAGTCGCTAACATCTTGGCATGCCCACTTTGCATGTCATTAGTGATAAATATCACTCACATGCAAAGTGGGGCCCAAGATGGTCGCTATCTTCTACTAGCCGTCGCTAACTGGTGTTAGCAACAGCTAGGTAATACACATATAATTTTATCTCCGCGAAGCGGAGCGCTGTTACAGATATATATCTTGTTTCTGAACGTTAATTTCTCAAAATGCACTGAAGCACATATATTGAGACCTAGCAAAGGCACATCGGGCTACCAGTCCCTACAATTTTGCCAAGTTTCGTGCAAATCCATTCAGCTGTTCGATCCTACCGAGAGACAAGATGGCGGCCGCTACGGACTGTTTGGAATGTTTACAGACACCGGAGAGCCAATCAGCTTCGCTTCGCAAAGCTCCGTAACGCGAAAAGTACGCGAAGCGGTGCGCTGTTACAGATATATACCTTTTTTTGAACGTTAATTTCTCAAAATCCACTGGAGCACATATATTGAGATCTAGCAAAGGCACATCGGGCTACCAGTCCCTACAATTTTGCCAAGTTTCGTGCAAATCCATTCAGCTGTTCGATTATTATTATTTTTATTTTTTTTTGCCCCGCGGGGCCCTTTTAAAACCTCCACATCAAACCTAGGGGGTGAGCGACAATGTACTATGCCCCCTTATGGTCATTTGCCCCTTCGCTTCGGCCTCCTCTTGTCTCTCGATCCTACCGAGAGACAAGATGGCGGCCGCTACGGACTGTTTGGAATGTTGACAGACGCCGGAGAACCAATCAGCTTCGCTTCACAAAGCTCCGTTGCGCGAAAAGTCCGCGAACCAGAGCGCTGCCCGGTCCGCTGTTACAGATATATATCTTTTTTTAAACGTTAATTTCTCAAAATCCACTGGAGCACATATATTGAGACCTACAAAAGGCACATCGGGCTACCAGTCCCTACAATTTTGCCAAGTTTCGTGCAAATCCATTCAGCCGTTCGGGCTAAAAGTGAGGCCAACCGCCCTATGGAAAACTCAATGTTAAAAACACGTTTTGGGACCCCCCTTTTTTCTCGGCCCCCACTGGACGAACCCCCCCCAAATTTTCAAGGGCTGCTCAGAAACAAAATGTGCCATTTTCCTGAAAATTTCAGCCAATTCCGTCCACAAACGCCAAAGTTATTAGACATAGAATTTTCAAAAAACCCATAGAGAAAAAATCCTAACTATATATACCTACTGGCGACCGCCAGTAGGTAATATATATATAGATATATATATATAGATATATATATATCACACAGTTCCGGTATTTGGCCAGTACCCGCTCACGAGTGGGTCGTTGTTAGGGTCCCGGAAGCCCAAATCTGCATTAAAAAGATTCTCCCATGAGAAGAAACGTGCAACGACACTCAAGGAGTTGCTGTGCTTCAAAGTATTTATTCGGCAGCAAAAAACAAACTTGTTTTTTGCTGCCGAATAAATACTTTGAAGCACAGCAACTCCTTGAGTGTCGTTGCATGTTTCTTCTCATGGGAGAATCTTTTGAATGTATATATATATACTTCCAAAGAAATTACAGAAGGATATCGTTTGGTTCCACATTCAACCTCAAATCCTGAAGAATGGTCTGATGGTCCTATTGCCAACACAGACCGAAACGTCGACTGCAACATCTATTTCTTCACACATTCGTTGGTTTTAAGGAATTGTGTACTGTTTTGTTCAGATCATTTTCCTTGGTCATCATATGGAATAGATGTACGCATAGTTGCTTTGTAGGTTAAGGTGTCATACCTCTAGCGCTATGTTCGGTGGATTCGGATTATATCCCCGGTTTTCATTTGTGTATATATATATATATATATATATATATATATATATATATATATATATATATATATATATATACACACATACACAAATGAAAATCCCCGGTTTTCATTTGTGTATGTATATATATATATATATATATATATATACACAAATGAAAACCGGGGATATAATCCGAATCCACCGAACATAGCGCTAGAGGTATGACACCTTAACCTACAAAGCAACTATGCGTACATCTATTCCATATGATGACCAAGGAAAATTATTTGGATCCAAAGGAGTCAAGTTAGACGGAAGCATGTTCTGCGACCGGTAATATTGCACATGCTCAAATGGATCATGCAAGCGATAGCTGAAAGCAAAGGTATGAGAGTGACTCTACATTTCGCACAAAAACGGCTAATGGTCAGATGGGAAGACCTCATAGGACAAACAACCTTTGCTTTCATGCCTGTGTTTAGAGCGGCTTTGACGTGTAATCCTCACTTCACACAACTTCTTCACAAAGCGGGGGTTCGCCCCAACTGGAAACTAGCAGACCTGTCTGATTGACTTTCCCTTGCCTGTTATATAAGACAACTAAAGCCAGTTCCCAAGCCAACAATGGGAATCTTAACTTTACACCGGATAATGCCCATCACTGATCACACATATATGACTTGCACAATTAAGTATGATAATGGACGTGGCATAATGGCCTGAGCTGCCGACTTTGCAGGAGGGGAACCAGCTTTGAGCCTCAGCGTCAACTCAACATCCTGAGATTCTGGGCAAATCACTTAGGCCACATGCATCAGTGTTGCCGTTTGCGATTTCTTAATTGCGAAAATTAAGGAGTCGCAATTAAGAAATCGCAAAAGGCTATGCATCAAGAAATCGCAATTTTTTTTCGATTTCTTAAAATTCCTTAATTGCGATTCACAATTTGCAAATCGCAATTAAGGAATCCCTTCACATTGATTCCTATGGCCCATAGGAATGAATGGGAAGTCATTCCCAATTTGCGATTAGCAATTTGCGAATCGCAAATTGAGAATGCAATTTCAAGGGTGCAGGGGGGTCCAAAGGACCCCCCGCTGCACCCCTGAAATATAACTTTAAGTGCATATTTCACACACACATGCCCCAAGGGCATGTGTGTGTGTAAAATGAAACTTTCAAAAGTGCACTTTTGTGCATTTTTGAAAGTTTTCGCAAAGTACCATGAAGGTCAACTTCATGGTAATATACCTCTCCCTATTTGCGAATTCGCAAAATTAAAATGTTCATGCATTGCATTTAAGAAATCACAAATTGCGACTTCTTAAATGCAATCGCAATTTTAGAAACCGCAACATGATTGCGATTTCTAAAATTGCAAAACACATGATGCATCCCAATTTTGTCAATTGCATTCGCAAACGGCAGAAAATTGCGATTCGCACAGTTTGCGAATGCAATTGACAATGATGCATGTGCCCGTACATCTCCTTGTCCCTACCGAAAATAAATGTGTTCTTGTGTAATGTAACTGGTGCTCTTGTAAAGTGCTTCAATACCTTCGGGTCAGGGTTTGCGCTAAATACAACTGCAAAAAAAAAAGATTAGTTGATCAAGCCATTAATTACAGGGAGCACTGTGTTACCTGAAGATCACTGTGATTGTGCCTCACATTTCATCTTTCATTGGTCGATAAAATGGGCACTATTGAGATAGGTAATAAAACCAGTTAATAGCGCTCAAACTCCAACCAAATGGGAGTGTGAGCTATACAAGTGTAATTGATTCTGTTATATTTCTTAGGTATAGGATCTTTTCCTAAGGAGTATGTCACTGCGTACTAAAACTTGAGGATGAGTGGGGCACCATTGGGGTTGCCTGCTCCCTGCGAACACCTACTACCAAAACAAGGTCCTTAAACTGTTTGAAACGATCAGGAAACCTTCCTTCCATGAATACCATTTAAACACTTTTAAATTCTGCACTATTTAAGGACAGAATTCTTGGTGAACAAAACTCTTTTTTAATCGGAGCCAAAAATGCATTTGCTCAGTCCCTTGGTTTAATTGGTTTAATCAAAGACGAGTAGTTTAACGAATTTCATCAAAGCAAAGTTTTTCTAAAACCTCTCTTGGCTATCTCAGTCCAGAGTGATACTTCCACAAGTCTGTATAAAAAAAGTAATTCCGTAGGGACAGGAATAAACTTGCTAAAGACCACATTTATTTTCACTTATGACCTACAGTTAAGGCATTTTCCACTCAATATGAGGCGCCTTTACAAAAAAAATATATATATGTTTCGCAGTCGTAAAAGATCAGATGAATATATATATATTTTCGATCAGAAGAACGTAAACAAAAATCAATTTTTCTTTGTATAGATGCAAAGTATTTGAAGGCCACAGAAAACAGCTGTTGTTTAAATGAAACTGTTAAAAACATTTTTTCTTTCCAGACTTCTCCCACACAGGCCTGTCAATGCTGATGCCCATTTCGAAATAATACAATTATGGCCTCATTTAGATTTCAGCTGCCAAGCTACTGGGTTGTGGGAGGTCATGTCACCTCTGGCTCCACGTGCTCAGACTTCACCGATCAAACGACGTGAGTAATTTCATTGAAATTGCTTAATGCCCCCCAAACTACTGTGCCAAGGCAGGGTGGAAATTCTTGTATCCTTCGACGTGGAGTCATTGTATACCTCGATTCCTCAAACAGAGACACTTGAAGTTGTGGGCCAGCTTTTGGAACAAAGGGACCTTCAATCCATCACGCCTGTATCATTCATCATGGGCTTGGCAGAAATAGCGATGAAGGACAACTACTTCCGGTTCGAGGACACTACCTACCTACAAACATCTGGGACCAGTATGGGTAGTGTCTTCGCTCCGAGTCTCGCTAATTTATATGTACACAACTTCGAGCAACAGGAGGTACTAACACCTACAAATCCATATCTATTATCGCTTTATGTTTGGAAGCGGTATATAGATGACATATTGGTCATCTGGCATGGGTCCGAAATAGATCTGTTGTCATTCCACCAATGGTTGAATACTCGGAATGCATACTTGAAATTTACTGTAGAATACAGTAGAACTGATTTAGCATTCCTGGATTTGAAAATCTCAGCGACTGCGAATGGCCTTGAATCTGAACTTTATTGGAAGCCAATGGCGAAGAATGCCGTACTCAGCTATGAAAGCTGCCACCTGCGGGCCCTGAGAAACAATTTGCCGCTTGGCCAGTTTCTCAGGGTCCAAAGGAATTGCTCCAACAAAGAAGCATTCAACGCCCACTCAAAGTATCTGGAGGTACGACTACATGAGAAAAAATATCCGAAGAAAATAATTCGACAGTCCAAGAAAAGGGCATCAAATAATAACAGAGAGTCCCTCCTGGAAATACATCCACCGAAGGAGAAAAACAATCGTATCACTTTTGTGAATACTTTTAACACGAGATCAAATCAAGTCCAAAAAATTGTCAGAAGACACTGGTCGATATTGAACACAGGGGGTGATGAGATTCCTTTACCCCTGTTTGCGTTCAAGAGAGGACAGAGTCTAAAGGATCAATTGGTCCACACACGCCCAAAGAACAAAGGACCTAGACAGGTGGGCACCCTATGGGATCTACCACCAGTACAAGGTCACCATCCCTGTGGGGCTTGTTCGGTGTGCCCTCAAACCTGCAAATCAACAACTGTGGACATAGGTACAAGTAGATTGTGGGAACAACGCAGATTCACGAACTGCAATAGTGAGAACCTCAACTATTTAATAACCGGCCCATGTCAGAAACACTATGTGGGCATGACAACGAGGAAGGTCCGGATAAGAATACAGGAACATAAGAGCACGGTACGCTGTGGAAAACAAGCTACCCGCTTGACTGCCCATTTCCTAGAGGTTGGACATGGTCCAAATGATCTTCACTGGACTGTGCTTGAACAGCCTTTAATACCAGAATCATGCCCAGATGTGGGCCGGTTTTTATTCAAAATTGAACAGAAGTGGATCTACAAGCTCAACAGCGATAAAGATGGGCTCAACGAGCCGATACCATGGATGTCCCTCTGAAGATTTTTCTGAATCACTATGCATGATCTGATTGCCCGTGGACATCAATATCACATGACTACACCAGGGATATAGAACCACTTTGGAGATCTAGAGAGGTAGTCCGAGTGGGGTGTATTCGTTTGTCCACTGATTGTTTCAATATCAATCTAATGGTTTAGCTTGAATGCTAGTTTAACAGTAGACACACTACGGTTGAGGACGGATTGAGGTTTAATACAAACACCTACCATATCCTTGAGTGTAAAGGTTATGGCTGCATATCCGTGTTTAAAAGCCTAATAATTGGATATGGATATGAACTAGCCTGTTCTTGCAGAAAACCAGAAATAAATAAAACTAGGACATAAGAACTACAATCATGGGGTCTACCAGAGAGTCATGCGGCTCGAACTATATATTAATATAGTGATATGGATAAATACAGGCATAATTAGTGTTGTTGTTGACGATATTCGAAAGATTTGGATCTATCATCAGGTGTAAATCCTTCTGCTGTTACGAGTATTAGTAAAGACTACAAAAACGGGATTAAAGAACTACAATTCCCGTCTTGCCCATGAGTCACGTGCTTGACGTCACGAGCTCTGTGAATCATTGTAGTTAGTAATGGCGCCTTTCCACTGTTCGGCGCCCTCCCAGACAGTTTGGATGACTGCCGGGAGACACCGACGGATAGGTGAGTGACGCCGAGTAAAAGCGAGAGATACATGTAATAGCGAAAATAACTTGAATTGACATACCGAGGCGGCGTATCACTTGTGACACGCGCCAGACAGTTATGAGATTATCTAGGCGAGTGTTGTGCTTATGAGACAAGATTTGCTACGAGCATGCTTTGGAATGAATTTTAATATTTGAATGAAAATATTAACACCACAAGTCAGTTTATAAAACGTGCATGGAGACTGGACTTAACAACAAATACAGTCCCCCGGCGCATATTCACTGACATAAAAAAGCAACCATTGTCCTCTTTACTTGCACACCTTTTTTTGATTTAGAGCGGTGCTCCTCTTAACCTGAGCTGCAGCCAGGTGGGGTGAAGCGCAACAACCACGACTAATGGGTGAGTGGTCACAATTAATATATACATGTAAAAGATATGACTTAGACATAATGGGTAATGAAAGGATGTAATAAACTAACAGGGACACCTTTCCTTGAATGCGACATAATGTTGTCATTTGTTGTTTGTTTTTACATGTTGTTCCTGTAGGTGTCGTATTACCAACATGATGCGATGGTAGTATGTGGTTGAACACACAACCTGAACGTTGCAGGTGATATCTTTTAATTCTTTCACTTATAAAAGCAGTAGTTAACCGACAACGGGTCCTGATAAATGCATTGAAATTATTTCATTGATATGCTGAAACTTGTTGACCACTACTAATCACAGATATTATGTCAAATCTGTGTTTGCACTTTGTTTTTAAATTTGGGAGACTGAGAGATAACAATAAACTATCGACATCTACTCAGCCTATCCAATTTTAGTTTTTCCTTCACTTTTCACTTATCTTTACACTGCTTTTTTCAGTAGGCACATTAACACTAAGAATTTTCTGATAACCTCCCTTGCACTGTTATACTTCATGCACATTTATAGACGGTCATAGTAACATTGGCAGACCGTTTATTTTGCCTCCTGAATAAGGGGTACCCAAATGATGCGAAAGAGGGCGGTACAGTGTGGCCTCTGATGGGAATTTTTCCCTTTGCTCTTGAGTCTTAACTCAGCAGTTTTTACACCTAGTTACATTGTTTGTTCCCACTGTATTATTATATGTATGGTGTTGGGATCTGCATCCACAGTTGATTGACAGATATGCTTTGACCTCTAGGTACTCTTTGTGGTATGAGTTATAATGTAACTGGTGCTCTTGTAAAGTGCTTCAGTACCTTCGGGTCAGGGTTTGCGCTATATACAACTGCAAAAAAAAAAGATTAGTTGATCAAGCCATTAATTACAGGGAGCACTGTGTTACCTGAAGATCACTGTGATTGTGCCTCACATTTCATATTTCATTGGTCGATAAAATGGGCACTATTGAGATAGGTAATAAAACCAGTTAATAGCGCTCAAACTCCAACCAAATGGGAGTGTGAGCTATACAAGCGTAATTGATTCTGTTATATTTCTTAGGTATAGGATCTTTTCCTAAGGAGTATGTCACTGCGTACTAAAACTTGAGGATGAGTGGGGCACCATTGGGGGTGCCTGCTCCCTGCGAACACCTACTACCAAAACAAGGTCCTTAAACTGTTTGAAACGATCAGGAAACCTTCCTTCCATGAATACCATTTAAACACTTTTAAATTCTGCACTATTTAATGACAGAATTCTTGGTGCACAAAACTCTTTTTTAATCGGAGCCAAAAATGCATTTGCTCAGCCCCTTGGTTTAATTGGTTTAATCAAAGACGAGTAGTTTAACGAATTTCATCAAAGCAAAGTTTTTCTGAAACCTGTCTTGGCTATCTCAGTCCAGAGTGATACTTCCACAAGTCTGTATAAAAAAAGTAATTCCGTAGGGACAGGAATAAACTTGCCAAAGACCACATTTAATTTCACTTATTATGACCTACAGTTAAGGCATCTTCCACTCAATATGAGGCGCCTTTACAAAAAAAAAATATATATGTTTCGCAGTCGTAAAAGATCAGATGAATATATGTATATTTTCGATCAGAAGAACGTAAACAAAAATCAATTTTTCTTTGTATAGATGCAAAGTATTTGAACGCCACAGAAAACAGCTGTTGTTTAAATGAAACTGTTAAAAACATTTTTTCTTTCCAGACTTTCTCCCACACAGGCCTGTCAATGCTGATGCCCATTTCGAAATAATACAATTATGGCCTCATTTAGATTTCAGCTGCCAAGCTACTGGGTTGTGGGAGGTCATGTCACCTCTGGCCCCACGTGCTCAGACTTCACCGATCAAACGATGTGAGTAATTTCATTGAAATTGCTTAATGCCCCCCAAACTACTGTGCCAAGGCGGGGTGGAAATTCAGGTTGTTTTTTTCACATTTTCACAAGACCCCCAGAGCGGAGGAGGTTGCAGGGTGGCTTATTTCATGGCCGCTGTTCAGGCAGTGTTCCAAGCGCACTGGGAGTATTCTTCCAGCGCGTGCTTTTTTTGCTGTTATGTATATGGCGCAAACTCGGCCCGGAGGTATTGGAGCTCTTTACTTGAGCATCAATTACATTACAGGGACACATTCATTTTTAGGTCGAGCCTAGAGGCAGTGCGAATGCGCTGTTCGATCTGCGATGCATGCTGTATTGGAGTATGCACTGGAAGATCCTCCCACTCTCCTCCCATATTTGTCATTGGCTTGTGTCAATTTCCGTTGTAAATGCTGGCTTCTGATTTGTGAATAGCCTTGTTAGTCCTTCCTTGGCAACGCCTTGTCTGCGCTTGTTACCTCTCATAAGGACTGAACCTTTTACTAGGCTTGTTACACACTCTGTGTTATAAGTTTGTGAGCACTATTTTGTTTATTCGCTAATGAGGACAATGGCAGCTGCTGTTTTTTTGTATTTTCAGCGTGCCCACTGGACAATGGTGGACGCTTTTTGTATAGAGCGCTATGCCGCTCTAATTTCAAAAGTGGCTGACCCCTATCCCCACGGCACTCACGGCACAAAGGCGACGTTCTTTCACCTTTTATTTACCCCAGCAAATCTGGGAGTGAACCATTCCCTTTCCCAGTCTGGAAGGGGAGCTTCTCAAGTCATTGGCTGAAGGAAATCTCCAAGCATTCCAAGGTTGAAAAATGTCGGATCTGGGTTTGAAATACATTAGCAAAGTTGCAAAGAAACCATGCCTTGAAACGCTCCCTTTCGACCCATTTTGTGGCTGCTAATTTCTTCGAACTTGTGGAGGAGAAATCCACAGTAGCAAATGCACTGATGTCTGCCAGGAATCCCTTTTTTTAATTTCTGGAAAAAGTAAATGAGGTATTTTCAGCTGTAAACGTAGCGAATAAGCCCCAATCTATTCATAAGAAACAATAGGAAACAGTGAAAAGAGAGATATAAGAACTCTCAGCAGAATTTAATTGGAAAGCTGTTTTCAGTTCTCATAAAAAAGCAGAGATAAATTAGTAATGGGGGAGTAGTACGGGAATGGCTCCATGTGCATGGACTGAGCTAGAAAGAAGTAATTTAGTAAGGATAGTATACTGAAACATCAGCAGCAAACCTTTTCTGAAGCGGGCCTCTCCAGATGTAGCATTTAGGCCTCGTTCGATTCAACTCGTTTCAATATTTCTTTTTTCGAAAGTGGTTCTCTGCCTTGCACAGTTCTCATTGCGTGTGCTTTTTTGCTCACTAGGCGACGTTGGAGGAATGTTTATTTCTGAGAAGTTCGGGACAAAAGACAATTTTAATTTACGTTTTGTGCGGAACCCTGGGCATAATGAGAGTACTAATATAGATGTTCTTAAACTGGCTTTAACAGTTTGTGCATAAGTAGAAGAGGCCGACGGTGTACCCCGGTGGTCCAGGGGAATTCAGGTAATTTAGTTTTGTGACACAACTTTACCACATTACTGATTGTGAAAAGGCGACGAGATAGAGACAGGTTTGAAATTGAAATAAAACAGTTACTCAGTACTTTGTATGTTGTAGCAAATTGGTTTGTACCAGTTATAACATTTAGAAAACACAATCTGTGTATTTTTTCACCTTTATGTGTTACTTATTACTACTAAACCTAATGGTGCTGATTTTATTGGTTGCAAGTTATATGTAGATTTTGGCAGCGGGTGGATAACCCCCAGATTTAGCGACTAGGATTGTTAAACCGGTAATCTGCGGGTTGCACCTAGTAAAGATTTACTATTTCAATTCTGACTGCTCAATGAATTCACCAGGATTGTAGGTTCTTGTTTAAGCACCTGAGGCGGAACCTATGGGGAATCGAAGAGTTCATCGCACCGTTCCCTTCGCGTGACTCAATATTCTTCTCATGTGGCTGCCACCATAAGCCTCTTCCCCTTGCATGGAAGTGCCCAAAGTACGCAGCCAACTGGCCAACAGGCGAAGGGGCAGAGGTTATATATATCACCTCTAGTGGTATTTTGGGTGAATTGGTATCAAGGTAACAGTGAGTAGGGCCCAGAGGTGGGAGGGGCCCCTTGACCCTGAGAGAGCACCTGCTATAATAGGTGCTGGAAGTAGGGGTGCAGTGGGGGTGGTGCTGCAGCACCCTTGTATGGTCCAGGCCCTTGATTATCTCCTTCTGCCCCAACAATGTCAAGTAGTTCTTGAGAATTTGATCACCGCTGAATGAAAGGGCAAGAATGCCATCTCCTATTTGTGTTGGAGTATCCTCTTCCTTCCTCTGAGGGGGGCTGAAGGTCTATTGTGTAACTGGGCCCTCTCACTAGGAGGCATCTCAGTCTGTCAGCTGCCTTAGACATTCCTCAACCTCCTTAGAAATAGTCTGCATCTGCCATATCAGAACTCACCATCATTCTCCTCTGCACACTATTGTATTTCCACTGCCTGCAAAGCTATTCTGCACGTTGTAGCCATAACCCTAAAAAGCATTACCAAAGCCAATAGGTTTGGCCCTTATAAAGTGCAAGCACACAAAGACATAACATGCAGGGACTTCACGCTCACACTGCAGCCCTCACATAGGCACCCCACTCATATTGCACTTACAAACAGGCAATTTCCTCACTCTGCACTCACACAGACACAACTTTCAACCTGTAGACCACTTACCCTGTACTTATAAAGGAAAATGTTATTCACACAAGCACACCCCCTCACAATGCACTCACAAAGCATGATGACTATCCTGCACTCACAAAAGCACACAGTACACACACAGGTACACCACCTACTAGTAAGGAACAGAGTCGGGATAGGGGCCACAGGGCCTTTTCAGGTTCCGGAATTGGGGGCCTCTCCCCCCTTTCTTCATGAGTTCTGCCCCTTGTAATGGAATCCCCAGGGCCTAATAAGGCTCAGGAAGGGGAGTTGCATGCCCCTCTTCCCTTAATTAATGCATTGAGCCACTGTGGGATGGGGTCCCTGGGGACATCAACTGCTTGGGTAGGTGGTCCACATGACCCTTCCCTTATTTAAGCTACCCAGCCCTGGAGGATGGGGTCCCCTGGGTTCAAAATGGGCACGGGACGGAGTCCTTATTCACACCCTCCCACCCCAAATATTTTTTAAACATGGCAGGATGCCATTTTGTTTGCTTTTCCACCATCCTGTGGGAGTTGCATCATGGCAAAACCAGTTGATTTTATCTGTAATTTGGCACCAGAGGGGGTCCCTCTTGATCCCCGTACATGCCTAGGATCGCAGGCTATTCCAACCTTGCCCCCTTATATTATTTTTACTTTTAAACTTCAGGACAGGGGACTGAGTCCTGTAATAGCTGTCAGCAACCTTTTTCTGATGTTGCTTGCAGTCAATCAGAGGGCTGCTTCCGCAGGATTCTGACTCCCATGGGAGCAAATTGGTCCAAGGGTAAAATTGCTCCCTGGGTCAATCAGAAGGTTCTATTCTTTAGAATAGTGTTTGAGGGACTCTTGCGAGATTCCAGTGCAGTTCACCATCTGCCACTTTTATAGACATATCAATATCTTTATCTTGACATTTAAACATAATTGCTGTTAGAGAGCAACACAAAAAAGTGTGAATTGCATGCTACTTTGATCACATCAATTTAAAAGCCTTTCTACTATTACATAAAAAAATCACCCCCACCCCATGTCTGTTAAAGTAAGGCGGGATACAAAAGTCTTTTGCTTTAAAAATGGAGTTGTGGTTATTAAAGGATTGGCAATACCTGCTGTTATAGATGTTAGTCATTCTTTCTCAATTGGTAGTGGTCCTCGACCCCATCTTATTCTTTTTTCGCTAGTCAATTTATGAATGGCCTTGAGAAACATGACCCAGTACAACCAAAAGTGGTCTGGAGTTGGCTTTTTGCCAACATTTTGGATCATGTCACAACTCTACACCTATTCCTCCCAGTAGGTGTACATCAGCGGGTACAGCTGCACCAAAGCGGAAGTAGTACATATTATGGTGATGGCACCTAAAGGACATCAGATGTATGTTCAGTCCAATGGATTTTAAACCAGCTGAGTAAGAGTCTGTGTAAAACCCTTGAAATGGATCAAACAATGTCCTGTTCAAGTTCACTTTTTGAGTCTGTGTACACCTGTATTGCCATACTTTGTCATCTTTGTTCACTCCTAGATCTTTTTCCCACCTTTTTTTGTGCCAATTTCTGATATTATCCTGATCTTGGCTATTTCGCTTTAGAGTTTAGTTATCAGTTCTTGAGGGGCCAATCTTTCATGTACTAATGTAAGCGCCAACAGTGTCTGGAAGTCAGGGATGGTTTATTTCAATGTTTGTTGGAGCTTAACATATAGAAAAATGTCCAAGATTGTGGTCCTGCCATTTTTCTTAAGGCGCTCTAACTAAGTGAATTTGTTGTCCACAAATTAATCATCCAGTGTCCACAATCCCACATTAAAAAAATTGTCTCTGGTTCATAAAATATAAATATCAAAGGGTTGTTAAGAGTCAGGAGCCAGGGAGAAAGAAGCCTCAAACAGCAACCACAATTCTTGTTAAAGTGAAACACAAGTAAACCCCAAATAAACCCGTGCTTAACCCTCTGGTTGCTTGGAACAAAGCAATAAAGCTTAACTTAGAGTAAAGGATCACTTCAAACAGTAATAAAGTGAAAACACAAAAAAAATCCCAGACCAATTTAGAAAAATGGGGTACAGACAGCGCCTAGACACCTACGAGTAGTAACGCACTTCAGAAATCCTAATTTCATTTCATTTCAAATTAATAGATTATTTGAGACAAAAACAACAAAAATCAAATCAGCAGAACCGGAGATATGCAGTATTAAATATTTAAGTGAAAATAGAGTCTAAAAACACAAAGTTCATAAATTCATTTTACTATCAAGATGTCACATAAATAATTGACTATATGATGAGCAGTTATCAGCAGATTTCAACAGAATAGCTAAGTTCTCTTCTCTCAGAGAGAGAGGCAGAAACCTCTTTTGCTGGACTCCCCATAGACCGTTAATATTCTAGGAGCTAATATATCCAAGTACTCTTTTTTTAATTCTGCAGTCATCCTGGGCAGCCTGGATGCCCCTCCTCAGTCAAAGATTTAATAGCGTCTTTAATTTTCTCTGCAGTCAAAGGTGCGTTAATGGTCTCCCGTTTATGGGCGACACTAACGTGGAGAAGTATTCAGTCATCTGTGCCATCCAAGTCTTTCGCACTGTATAGTTATGTATAAAATTTAGAGAATGTGGCTAGTATGTATGGAGTGGCTGAACCTCTATTTCCGCCAGTGTCCGTTATGCTTAGTATGTCTCTTGAAGCCCATCTGCAGTTCAATAATCAAGCAAGTGAATGACTGAGATGTTCACCTTTGCCGTACAGTCTGGCATGAGTTTTCGTGATCAGAAATCTAACCTCTCAATCATACTCATCCTTGAACATGCATAATTCTATCTGGATCAGAAATGTGGCAGAGTATTACTTTCATGCATCTGTGAATAATCATTCTCCAACCCCGTCAACCTCTGTGCTAACCTATGGAGAACCTCCCATATATTCCTCAATATACCAGATTAATTGGAAATGCAAAGGCCTCCCATATGGGCCTTAACTGCCTCCTAAAGCACAGAGGTGCTGTCCAATAAACCTCAATTTAATGCAAGGTACTCCACAATTCCCAGCTGAACTCTAACAATGCATCAGAGTTGAACAACCAAGACCTATAACCTCTGCTTGCTGGTGATACAAATAGTTTTAACACCACCGCACAGTGATCAGACAAAGTTGTCTTGAGAATAGTCACTTCACTGCATTTACTGCAGGAGTCTCTGCATGTCAGCCATAAATCGATGCGTGAATGTGCATCAATCACTGAGAACTAGAGAATATTGCCCCTTCCATTATTGTAGCTCTGATGCCATACATCTACCAGGGAGGGGTTGTAAATTATTCTATGAAGTGCTTGAGATGCACAAAATAGAGAATAGTATGCCCCATGAAGATCTATCCTTGTGGACATTTTATTGAAAAATCCCTTGCCACATCACAGTGTGATATTACAGGGTATCGGATTGTCAAATTAATGCAGTATAAAAAGATGGAGTGCCAAGGTTAGGCCCATATATATTTATAAATGTAACCCAATCACATTCAATGGTTCCTTGTACCAGGGTGCACCTTCCTTCATTATTGGCAATCATGGCAAGATGTCTAAAGCTAACACTACACCTTATTAATATTAACACATTAAATACATCTTTATTCGGTTTCATGTATTAAAACCATAAAAGTGCAAGTTAAAATATAATAAATACGACCCACAAAGGGAACATAAAACGATTAGCAATGATATGTACAGGTAAACACGCAGGGTTACCAAGACTCCAAAAACACACAGAAGGTACCATATAGATGAAAACACTCAAAAAAGTACAGTGGGTCCCCACACATGATCTAGTTGATGGTTGAACAGGCAAGCTATGCAAGGCAAAGTGCATGGTGCCAAGGAAAGTATTGAGGGTCAAGGTAGTTAATCACATCTAGCTCTGAGCCAGATAGCAGATTAAAAAAAATTAAGCACATTAAAACAGTGCTACCCGAAAGCATTTGTAAAAATATAAAGGCGGAACTTACTTGCCTAAAATTGGCCTTTTTCAAAATAGGATTTAAAAAAGACTTTCTGGAGGAATCCTAAAATGGGCAAAACATCTTAAAATGAACCATTACCTATGGATATATTCCATCGCAGCAAGAGGTTGGCAAAAAGTGTCTGTTGTTCTGGCCCCTGGGGTGGGCGGGTAGAAGGGGGAAAAGATTGAGCGGGAACCTTCTCAATAAAAAGTACTCATATGAGTTCAAGAACCCAGTATGAACGGCTAAACCCTCTGGGTGGTCCTTAACATGATGAAGCAACGTACGCTGGGCTTCAGTAACCCCTTCTCCTTCCTTGCCATAATCTGCTGCTCAAGGAAGGAGGCCTTGACAAGTTTCAGATCCTTTGTATTCTTCACTTCAGGGCTAATAAAAAGATCTCTTCTCCCCATGCTTGTTAAACTCTTTTCAACATAACTGAGCCACAGCACCTGGGGGGGCATGGTCAAGCCTAGCCTACACTACACCCATTCATTACCCTATGACAACAGAATCTTCAAGCTTTTTCAACTCCATAGAGTGTGTGTTTTATCACTACTCAAATTGTCATGGTGTAGTAATTTTGTACTCTAAAAACCATCAGAGGTTATATCCCACCCAAAAACCGCCAAGGAATAGTGAAGAGTGTGGAAAATTGTGGAAAAAAGTGTGGAAAAAGAGAAAGAGTACCTCACGGTACAAACACCCGGGGGACTGCTGGCTGGTACTCGCCAGTGTGCCCACTTGTCGTCATCGGTCACTCTCTCTCTCGGTGTGGAGAAAAGATAAGTGCAAATTCTCATTTTGGAAGAATCTCAAACCAATAGGTTAAGAGTGAGGAAAAACTGTAAACAATCAGTGCTTAGTGTTTTTCAGATCTGTGCCCATTGGACCCCTGTGAGAATATGAAAATATAATTCTCACCATTAAAAACCAGTAAAGCTTACTGGCCTACCACAACTTTATTCGATGCTGCAAGCCTTCCCAATTAAAAATGGTTTCCATCAAACCATAATCAACTTTATACTGCCAACATGTTTCGTTGCTCAATCGTCACGCAACTTCTTCAGGGCTGTAAGGGATTCCAATTCTCGACTTCAGTCGAGATTCACCTAAAACCTGTGATGGTGCCATAAAAAACATACATAAACAAGGCGCTAGTTGAAACATCCATCTACCTTCCATGCAGGCAAAATGGAATTTAAGAACCTTTTTATTGAAAACTTATTAGCCAAGCGGTTAGTTGCAATTAATATACATAAAGACATTTTTACCTAGCGGTTGCTGAGCCTCCTCGTACCTGCAACCGTCTTCACATCGGTGCATGCATCATCAGATCGCGTGCACCTAGGGTGACTGCACACTGTCTAGACCCCTACATACATTCAAAAGGGATTTGTTGTTTTTATTCTTTAAAGTATCCAGCATTATCCCATCTTTCTTGCCATAGAAACCCACAACCTATAGCCACACACACTATTTTGCCACATGGTGAGTTTTATGTATACTCAACCATCACACTCCTTTCCCAAGCCTACAGTTCTCCAGGGCAACATTTCAACACAAAGAAAGTTTTCAACCAGCGACCACGAGGTGGAGGTCTTAAGACTTTTGGGTGTCCGAACGGATTATCATCCTTTGATGCGGGACTCTACACCCGAACTCTCTGATACCATCAAGACCCTGGTGACGGACGCAGTAGGTAAGAAATGGATAACATCTAAAGAGGAGGATATCATTATTAATCAGAAACCGCGGGTCCCGGCATTTTACATTCTGCCTACGATCCATAAAAGCCTCAGCGTCCGCCACTAGGGCGCCCGATTGTGTAGGGCATTCAGTCAGTCCTGGAACCTCTGTCCCAGTCTGCGGACTTTTTCTTACGGGAGGCAGTCATTACGCAACGCTCATAGGTGCAGGTCACGACTGATATATTGAATATCTTCGAAACAGTGGAGTTTGACCCTGAGAACCAACTGCTGGTCACTATTGATATTGAGTCATTATATACCAACATCCCCCAGGATGCCACGCTGGTGGCAGCAGCGCCGGCCCGGGGCGCTCAAATGGTTTTATGACACTCCCCAGTCATTTATCCTGCAATGTATTGAGTTGGCGCTCAAAAAATGTTTGGGGAGTATCAAAACCAACTGTACCTGCAAGTGTCGGGGGCTTCGATGGGGCCTCCATTTGCCCCAAGTTTGGCCTGCATTTATGTTGGCCAGTTTGAGGAGAATGTTATATATCACACCTCGAATCCTTTCATAGGGAATATTTCCCTGTGGAGGAGATACATTGATGATGTCTTCTGTATCTGGACAGGTACAGAAGACCATCTTTTGACGTTCTTGACATGGTTGAACCAGGCTGATGAATGTCTCAGATTCACGTGGTCGATTAGTAACACATCTGCTACATATCTGGATGTGGACATCACAGCTGTGGACCAGAGGTTAGCCACTACTGCTCATCATAAGACAACAGATAAGAATTCCCTCCTCCACTATCGCTCATTTCACCCATGAGCTCTGAGGGATAATCTCCCGGTGTGCCAGTTTTTGCGTTATCGGCGTACCTGTTCCACGACAGGTAAATTTATGGAACAATCGGAAGAATTGGTATCCAAATTAAGGTAAAGGGAATATCCTATCAAAGTCATCAAGCAAACACGCAAGCGTGCTTTGAACACTCCACATGAAGCTCTGTTGGAGAGGAGTGTCAAAGAAAAGAAAGAGTGTCTCCCAGTTGTTACCAGATAGTGAGGAAACACTGGTCTATTCTTGATACTGCCACATGCAAAATGCCACCTCCACATTTTGCATTTAAAAGAGCATCTAACCTGAAGGACAAACTTGTCCATACCCGAACCCCCACAACAACACAGTTAACCACCCTTCCATCTGGTCATTATCCATGTAGTGGCTGTTCGGTATGTAGTCTGACTCAGGTGACTAAAAGCGTGATCTTGAACAATGGTAGAACGTGGTTCATAAACAAGTTCAGCAACTGTAATACATCCAATGTTATTTGTAGACTGACTTGTAGCTGTGGGTTGCATTACAGTGGTCTGACCTCACGGAAGGTGAACGTGTGCATACAAGAGCACTTGAGCACCCTCAAGGCTAAGAAGTTGACAACACGGTTAGTACAACATTTTAATGAGAAATAACATGATCCCAGGGACTTGAAATGGACTGTTCCTGAAAGAGTTTTGGGTGAAACATACAATGTTGAATCCATTTTGGCCAGGAAAGAAGCCAAATGGATCTTTTCAGAACGAGTGGATCATAACGGTCTAAACGACTCTATTGAATGGAATAAAATCAGCAGGCGGTAAAGGGTATATGTCTATCTAGATGACTTTAAGACACCTTTGACGGTCTCCGCCTTATTCCACTAAGGGGGTATGAGCTAATGGTGTATGAACTAGACTAAGAGCAGTGATACAGAGATGGAGCCTTGGGTTTGGTGTATCTAAAGGATGGTACCAACTTAAAATGGGCTGTGTTCTGGCCTGGCCTCGTTTATGATCCTCCTGTGCTTGTATATACTTTTGTTTGGGGGTTGAATATAATGGTGTATCAAGAGGACTTGTCAGACCAATTATCTGCGGTGATACATGCGGCAACGAACACTAGATGTGAACACCAGTTGGTAATTTCTCTCTAATGTACATCACACTGAGTATTAACGGATTAGTTTAGTTTTTTTTTAAAAAACAAAAAAAACCTCGTTTAACAGTGACTACGTGTAGAGAATAAAAAAATGTTTTAAACGGGGGTTACTGCTTTTTGTGATGAATAACGAGGAAAGCATGTGGGCCCCATATAGATAAACACCCGAGTCGTAGTTGAAATAGAGTAATAGAGTAAAAATTGTGGGGATAGTGTTCAATTGCAGCATGTCCAGTTGAAAACTTTATTGCTGCTGCTTTGTCACTCCACTCTAAAATGGCCACCATTTACGATTAGCGCTAGTTCACCCCGGATGTTGATGTGCTGGAGGGGTGTGGCTTAGAGTGCTTTTTATCCGGCTTGGCTTGCAAGCATGTTGTCGGAGCTCCTAACACGCCGGTGGGACACGGCAGCGGTAAACGGGTTTCATGTGGGAGAGAGTGAGGAGTTATTTGTCGGACACCGCCGAATAGTCTGTATGTAGTCTATGGCATATCACGACAGTAAAACATTGTCGCTTTTTAACGAACTAAAACCTGGGTCTTTGACAGATTCCTTCATGTCTTTTAAGGCCACCTATAACTTCGAACTAACTTTAGACAAAGTCCACCCTCCTCTGCTCAGGAAATTATACTTGCAGGGGAGACACGGGTCTCTCCCCATTCGATCACTTACAAGCAAATGGAGCAAGGATGCAATTAGTATTTGCCCAGCATGCAGAGCCTCTGACGAATCTGAACTTCACATTCTCTTCTTTTGTCCTGCTTATCAAGAGATTCGTAAACAATGGATAGTCCCACTATGCAGAAACCTGGGATTTGTAAAGTGTTTGGCTGCTTTTAGAGTTTTGAAAACCAATCTGACTGATTACATTGTGTTTGCGGTGGCCAAATACTTGGGTGCTATCTGGAGTATCAGAAGGAAATGCCTTAGGGATGGCAACTGATTTTTATGTTTTTTTAAAAACTGCAGTGTAAATTGCGACTGTGCGACTGTCCGACTCTTATATTTTATACTGTATAAACTTTCACAAAACCACAGTTTTAAAATGTATGTCTTAAATGTCTTTTATGGTAAATTTTTACCGAAATAAAGATTTTTTTAATTGAATTGTATGTAGTTTATGTCGCGCACTGCTAAGTGCGAGGGCGCGCCGTAAGAAGGTTGAATACCGGCTTTTGTTGCTAGCATTTTGGTGTGCACTGTGCTTGGATAATAACGTAACTGCACACGTTATTATGTCTATGCCGTGCTCTGACAAGTGGGAGGCCGTGTATTTAGATGGTTGAATCCTGGCTTTCATGTTGACTTGACGGTGTGCATAGTTTTTGAAAAAGGACGTAACTGCACAAGCGATTACATGCTGTTATATTGGAACAAGGGAACATGGTGAGAAACCAGTGTTTTGAAAACATTGTGTTGAAATGTTGCCCTGGAGAACTGTAGGCTTGGGAAAGGAGTTTGATGATTGAGTATACATAAAACTCAACGAGTGGCAAAATAGTGTGTGTGGCTGTAGGTTGTGGGTTTCTATGGCAAGAAAGATGGGATAATGCTGGAAACTTTAAAGAAAAAAATAACAAACCCCTTTTGAATGTCTGTAGGGGGCTAGACAGTGTGCAGTCACCCTAGGTGCACGCGATCTGATGACGCATGCACCATTGTGAAGACTGTTGCAGGTACGAGGAGGCTCAGCAACCACTGGTAAAAATGTGTTTATGTATATTAATTGCAGCTAACCGTTTGGCTAATAAGTTTTCAATAAAAATATTTTTAAATTCCATTTGCCTGCATGGAAGGTAGATAGATGTTACAACTAGCGCCTTGTTTATGTATGTTGTTTATGGCACCATCACAGGTTTTAGGTAAATCTCGAGTGAAATCGAGAATTGGAACCCCTTACAGCCCTGAAGAAGTTGCGTGACGATTGAGCAACGAAACATGTTGGCAGTATAAAGTTGATTATGGTTTGATGGAAACCATTTTTAATTGGGAAGGCTTGAGCATCGAATAAAGTTGTGGTAGGCCAGCAAGCTTTACTGATTTTTAATGGTGAGAATTATATTTTCAGATCTCACAGGGGTCCAACGGGCTCAGATCTGAAAAACACTAAGTACTGATTGTTTTCGGTTTTTCTTTCACTCTTAACCTATTGGTTTGAGATTCTTCCAAAGGGAGAATTTGCACTTATCTTTTCTCCACACCGATAGAGAGTGACCAATGATGACAAGTGGGCACACTGGCGAGTACCAGCCAGCAGCTGTGGTACTGAAAATTCTGAACCCGTGTTATGAACATTTTCACATCATAACGATTTTGGTATCAGAAGACCGGAAATGACGAGTATGCTATGTACAAGCATTTTCGCCGTGTTCGAGTGACGAGGTCACCCTCAAATCAGAGATTCCGTTCTGAACCCTTGGGTTCCATTTTGTGTACAGCAGCCATTTTAGGTGGTTGCCCTCACATAGGCCGATAACTAGGCCAAAACGAGTCTCAAGGACACGTACACCTTTTCTGACTTCACTGTGACCTGGGCAAGCTGACTCCACTGCCCAAGGCCAAACCTGTTCGGTCAGTTCCTCTCCCAGTGGCCGAATGAGCTAGTATCAAGGCAGAACATGCCATAAACCTTTCACCGCACACAAACCCTGCCTAATCTTACACACACCTGTCCCTGTTTCCTACTTTATGAACTGCTTTACGATGAGGAGGTGCCCGTTTTTATTAGAGGTCCGTCGATATCGGATGAAAATACTGGGCCTTGCCGGGTAATTTGTTGTGGGCTGGACGAACTGAAAAATGGGCTTGTCATCATGACTCTGCTTTTCCTTTGTAGTGAAAACATGTGAATGGTCAACTAAAATGTAAAGAATGTTTGCCTAAAGTGTAATATTTTGTATAAAAAGAGAAGCCTGGCTTTGTAAGATCGAGCAGTCTCCTGAGAATATACACTGTGTTGTACTTCTAGGTCGCCTGTTACTTGGTTGCAGCCAATAAATTCGATCTTTGACTTCACCTAGAAGACTCTGTGTTTCTGTGGTCTAAGCAGGAAGGACTCGAGGTCATAGGGTGTCTCCCTGGTATGCCGTGCTCTGACAAGTGGGAGGCCGTGTATTTAGATGGTTGAATCCCGGCTTTGATGTTGACTTGACAGTGTGCATAGTTCTTGAAAAAGGACGTAACTGCACAAGCGATTACATGCTGTTATATTGGAACAAGGGAACATGGTGAGAAACCAGTGTTTTGAAAACTTTGTTTGTGTTGAAATGTTGCCCTGGAGAACTGTAGGCTTGGGAAAGGAGTTTGATGATTGAGTATACATAAAACTCAACGAGTGGCAAAATAGTGTGTGTGGCTGTAGGTTGTGGGTTTCTATGGCAAGAAAGATGGGATAATGCTGGAAACTCTAAAGAAAAAAATAACAAACCCCTTTTGAATGTCTGTAGGGGGCTAGACAGTGTGCAGTCACCCGAGGTGCACGCGATCTGATGACGCATGCACCATTGTGAAGACTGTTGCAGGTACGAGGAGGCTCAGCAACCACTGGTAAAAATGTGTTCATGTATATTAATTGCAGCTAACCGCTTGGCTAATAAGTTTTCAATAAAAATATTTTTAAATTCCATTTTGCCTGCATGGAAGGTAGATGGATGTTACAACTAGCGCCTTGTTTATGTATGTTGTTTATGGCACCATCACAGGTTTTAGGTAAATCTCGAGTGAAAATCGAGAATTGGAACCCCTTACAGCCCTGAAGAAGTTGCGTGACGATTGAGCAACGAAACATGTTGGCAGTATTGTAGTGTAGTTCCTATTTTCCCAATAGGCTCTGCGCATTGGAATAATACCTTCAATAGTATAGGCCTAGACCAGACGTTAACTAGGTCTACTACTGTCGATATTAGACTTAAAGTTTTGGGTTTGCCAGCTAGCTCAGAGTTCACTAGAAACTTTCTCGAATAGGCAAGGAGGAGTTGAACCTCCCTGGATAGACAAGAAGGGATTTAGTTTCTGACAACCATAGAACATGACAACTTTGCTCTCCCCTAATCAAGAGTGTATCTCTAGAGTCGTGTGAAAACAAAAGACAACTTATTTTACTCAGTCGGTACGTGCATTCTTAGTTTCACCAGATTGTAGAGAAAAGGAAGAGACGGGCGTGTTCAATAAAAGATGTTATTTATTGATCAGTCTCTTTTCTCATACAAGAGAAATGGATCGATATTATCGCAATACTTATGGTTAAGTAAAGTGCATACAATAAAAGCAGAAGTATAAAATAATACTGTAAAAACATTTATATGGTTTCTAAGCCATATGGTGGTTTAAAATGGATAAAATAGATACATACACATATACATTTGACTAATCGTACTCAACTGGTGTTTCTAACTACGCCTACCCCAGTGTACCTGACCTAAGCCTAATACGTGGGCGGGAATAGAAAGTAGCAGTTTAAGTTAAGTTTGTTTTGCCAAGTGACTGACTCAAGAATTCTCTGCAAGGGGTTATTCAGTTCTGTACCTGGAATCTAGGATAAATGAGGGATGGTATCTCTCGTCTCTGGTCTCGATATTCCAAGCTGCCTGCGAGGGCTGCTCGGAAGCGCCGGAGCTGGATTTCTCGGGAGGAGAAATCAGTGTTTCGTTCTCAGCGCGTCAGGAAGGCGGGGCTGCGCCAGCGGGGTCTGCTCTGCTCTGGGCTTCGGCAAGTCTGGCTGCTCCGATCTCGTCACCACCGCGTGTGTTTGCTTAAGGCAATACCGGTAATATTTATACCTGTAAGGTGCCGAGATTGACGTAAGGATGGACATAGATACGTCAATAAGGATGTCATACGAGCTGGTCGTTAGCACATTCTTTTGCTGAAGTTCTCGATGAAATCAAAACAATGGCCGCAGGGTTTTTCCCAGGTTGTCATAGGTTTGATTTGTTTTGAGAACTCCGTATGCCTTATCAGGGGCTGGAGGAATATCGCTTGTCTAATTAGATGGCAAGCGTTATGACCTAATCAGATAACACGTTCCTGTGCCGTGGTGTGGCTTCATCAGATAACGGTTTCTGCATCATGGGATGGCTGCTAGTTAACTTGTTAACCAGAACAGGGTCAGGAATAGGGGGATCGATACAGAACCTATAGGAATACATCACACCCACTCCACGCTAACTATGGCCATGTTTACGAATCTAGGCATAGTAAAACATACTGTAGAGTATTGTGTATACCTTACCACCCCAAAATACATAAAATGCATTTTGAAATTATCTAATATACGGAAAAAACAGTCACATGTATTATATGTACTCAAGCTGTAGAATAATGCTAAAGTAATCACGCATATGTATACATTATTGCTAATTGGTATATGAGAATTTACACATGAAATGGCTCTTAATACAGAAGAAAGGTTCGAGACCACTTCATCACAGAATAAAAATAATTACGAACATTCCAGCGGTCAGCTAATGTCTATAAAGTTTCTAAAAATAGAAATTTTAGTTCTCTAAGAATAGTTCTTACTTTAAGCAGAAGATAAGTGTCCCGAAAAAATCGTAAAAATATTTTGGGGCTGCTGAAAAAATCGCTGTCCGTGAACTGGAGGGGAAATTGTTCATGTTATTTTGCTATTCTAGTTGAAGGCCAAATTCAGGGTGTTGGGAACGCCGTGTGCTAGCTTGCTCAAAAGTCGTTATTTCTGCTCTGGTGAGAACATCATATCATTTAGACTGTCGAAAAAGTTGGCAACAGCTTCCTGGGAGAGTTCCACTAACTCGGAAAAAGGTGTAACCATGCATTTGTGTGCATGATTGTCTCCATTGACGTTTTGATTAGTATTGCTGACAGAAGGTCGTACCTGATCGATGCTGCTTTCATCTTGCACTTCACTACCCCTTAATCGTAGTGGTGAAGTTTCCACGAATGCCGTCATCAGGATTGGTAGCCGTTGAGGGCAGCACAAAGCATGAGCCTTTATTGGACTCAACAATGTTTCTGCATTCATTGGCGCATCTGATTGTAGCGTCAGACAGGTGTCCAACACGCATTCTTCTCCGCACAGCAGGCACCTTAATACAGGTAAAACACATCGATGCCACATTGGTCGAAATGAAAGAAACCAAGTCATGTTCAGGTCTCTAAGCCGGGATAGTCCCAGGATTTTTGATATCCGGTCCCGGTATCCAATGGCTCGGATTGTTTCTTCCCTTGTCGCAGGTGTTTTGTTTGTGACACGGTTTGCCATAACGAAATATAAGGACTATGAATAGGATTCCTGCAATTAGTCCTAAAATGAGGGGAAGTCCGCCAAAAATCGAATGGACGAAATCTGGAAAAATACCCAGTATGGCTTTGAATGGTGTTAATGCCATCGAAAATACTGTCTTAAATACTTTTGAGACTCCACTGGTATCAGAAATATTTAAGATTTCATTCAGGATTTCTGCGAAATGTATGGGGGGAATTAGTTGATAACAATGAGTGAATCTCTGCAGTCGTCCTTGCGACTAGGAGATCATACGTTTCTTTTGATGACGTGAGCCTGGTCGGCGTCTGAAGAAGCACTGTTTTCATTCTGCTTAAAGTATCTACTCGAATAGAAGTAATTTTCAAGTTAGGCCATGCCCTTGCCTCCCTGTCTGGAAAGGAGCTGGGGAACAATAAGCGTCCACAGCACTTGACCTTCGCAGTCGTAGTTACGAGATAAGGAGTCCCGGGCATAAGACTACAACATCTGCGATCCACAATTAGAATGTAACTCCCATTATAGAGTCTTTGAAAAAATGGTTCTATCTTTGTTGCAGGTGTGCCTAGCTGGTGACATGAAAGG
Organism: Lissotriton helveticus; assembly: GCF_964261635.1. Classification (NCBI taxonomy): domain Eukaryota; kingdom Metazoa; phylum Chordata; class Amphibia; order Caudata; family Salamandridae; genus Lissotriton; species Lissotriton helveticus. Next base: position 305,848,483 of record NC_136063.1, read on the forward strand.
TTATTTGAGTTCCCTTCACAGGCTCCATGCAAACTAATTCCATTACACAGAAGTGTACCGCTTAGTGACATCGCACAATTATTGCCACTAAGAAACACTTTCTGTCCTTTATTACTGACACATGCATGTGAATAGGGCAAGTTCCATGTTGTCTTAATGTACCCTTTTCCCAATTTTTCGTACATGCCAGCCTGTATATATTTTTGGCAGTATTGAAACCTGAAGGTTGATATTGGAATATTAATTATCCCATGTATTATCCATTCACTGACAGGTCGTTCTGACATTGTCACTGGTAATCTCTCGAGTTTCTCAATGCTCAGGATTGTATAATCAGCACCCTTCTGTGCCATACTGATCTGTTTATCCGTAAGGTTAAAGATATTGAATAGTGACGTTGTGTTGATTAAACGCCAAGGCACATAGCCTGAACGCAGATTTTGTAACGTCCAGCCAAACTGTACAATAGAACGCAATTGAGACTGACCGTGTTGTAACAACAGTAAGTCTTGCGATATTATGTCGATTGCTGAAGACACAATGCTGTCCAAAGAAAAAATTCTGGAGGACAGAGTCATTAACCCATTGTCCACTACAGAAAGTGATTTTTCCAAATTAATACGGTCAATTTCCCGTATACTTTCTGCTGTCTCAATTTGAGTCACCTTCCAGGCCTCGTTGTAAGCTGCATATACAGAGGCTGCTATGAAACGTTTCTGACGCTGTTTGCGCGGTCCCATAATGAAATCACGCAAGTCAGCACCATCAGTAAGTAAAGTTAGGTGTTGCTTAATTTCTGCCAGTGTGGAAGTTTGTAGCCATTGAAGGCAGAGTTTGCCCACACTGTAGGTGGTTACTATCCCTGGGTGTTGTCTTTGGGAATATCTAGGGTCTGGCCTGGTCAATTTGAACCCCTGTGTTTTGTTCAGGAATCTGTCTTGGCAGTTATTAGTATCTGTGGGCCAGATCAACCACTGTTTCCAATCAGGATGTGTTCTGTTTTGGTTTAATACATAGTTTACGTCTATCTCTTCATCTGTAGAGCTATTGCTGTTCATAGTTGGCTTTGGAATAGACGGTTTATTTAAGTCTTTGATTTTGGCTAAGCCAAGACAGGTAGTTTGTTGAACAGTGTCATTCAAAAATATAATTTGTTCTGGGATCATGCAGGCTCTAAACAATGATTCTATACCTTGTACTTGCCATTCTTTTGTACCCCAAACACTTTTTACTTCAACATTTTTGTCCCAATAATCAAAACCAAAAGTATTCATTTGTTCAAAAAATGAGTCTGAATATATCAATTTCGTGTTTGTTATCATGATCTTTGTCCCTGTCTTATTTGACAATTTGAAATAAAATGTTTCAGCATTACTTGTGTTGAACCCTGAAAAGTATGAATATTTGTCATAAAAGGTTCTTGAGCTTCCTTTTGGAGGGGTTGCACAATGTTCCCATTGATTATAATTTAAAACATTTCTAGGTTGTGCAGATTTATGTAGAAAATGGTTACCATAGTGGTTGTAACAGTACATACTATCATAATTAGACGAACCCTGCAAATAATCATGTTTGGTAAATTTAGCAGACATCACTAGGTCAGACATCATATTATTTATACTTTCAAAGTCCCAATCATCAGCAAATGAGCTTGGTTTTACAAAGTCACTCAATGAGATCTTGATTTGGTGTGGATATTTCAGGATTTCAACCGGACCATACATTTCGTAGTCCGTGTTGTCCCATGCTACCCCACCCGGTATAGGATTGGCTGTGAAGTTGACTGAAGAAAGTTCTCTTTTCTCGACGTGTGAAGATGAGTGTGGCTTGAGGATCAAGTTGATTTTCTGACTTGCTGTGTCCATTTTAGCATATTTTCCCTCAATGAAGCGTCCCAAAGTTAGTACCATGATGAGCCAAAGTATGAGGATAAATGCACCAAAGCCCACCCAAAATTCAATCCATGGAGAAATTAGATATGTTTCTTTCAGTTGTTTCAAAAGTTCTTTAGCTTTATCTTTAAAGGTTTTTGTTGATGGCTGTGTTTTTGATTCACTGAGGTCTTCAGAGGAATCATCGAAGTTTATGAAGTAGCCGGATGCAGTTCTGTCAATTTTTCCAATTGCTTCAGGATTACTGTTTCTTGCATATTCGTTTGTTACTTCATTGTAGGTTGGTGTGTCTTTACTAAATGTTTTTATTTGGGTTTTCAGAGGTTTGAGTTCCATTGCATTGTTGCACAGTCCTTGTTGTTCTTCTGTAGGCGTTTCGAATGTGATTAGCCTCTTAGTTTGGACCTCTGTATTGGTAGCAAATCTTGGTGTTCTACTACTTATCGGGAGTCCACTTGGCCTACTGTTTGTTATCGGCCACATGATTGTGGTTTTACCAGGTCGATGGATACAACTCGGTTCTCCTTTTTACCAGCAAGCGGCGGTAGTACAACTGATCTTGTCCCGTTGATAGACAAGACAGGAACTGCTTTTCTGTAAGAAGGCCCAAATTCCTTCTTTACCGCGATCTTTTCTCTGACTAGATCCCCGACTTTTGGAATCCAGACAGGTCTTGCTGGGACAGGTGGTGGTTCTTCAGTGGTTGTTGGCTGCTGTTTCAACTTTATATTGCTCAGGTCTTTTCTTGTTTCGTTTAAGTCCTGCACAATAGCCAAACGATCTTTCATATCAAAGTTTTTTTCCTTCACCACTGAAGTCTGACTGTCGAGATCTAAGACTAACATCCTAGTTCCAAACAATAATTCGTACGGACTGAATCCCTTCAGAGAATTTCTTGGCAGGTTATTTAGACTACGTTGGACACTTATTAGATGTTTGACCCACCCAACTCCCGAACCTAATATCCTTTCCGTTCTAGATAGCTTTATGCCTTGGTTTTTTCTTTACACCATCCCGTATCCCTCAGGAAGGAAGTGAGAAGAATCCCGCTGTGCTATGCTCATTTGGCCATGTTTCCCCACAGGCTTGAGGGCTAAAGTGAAAACATTGGTCAAACGTAGCATGCTCCTAGCGTATATGCCATTTAGACTCGCAAATCTTTGTATAACAGTCCAGACGTCAGCCGAGTGCTGGGGATCTACATTATAAGTGGAAACTAGCCTGTATATGTTAATCGGACGCTTTGCTTTTTACTGTTGATCCTTTCTGGAGTGAAACGCCACGGTAGTATACCGTTTCTCTCGCCACTGCGATCTCTGTTGCAGTCCGGGCATTTTTTTACAAAAATGTGATGCTGCAGGCTCATGCCTGGCCACCAGTACACTGATTGTAATTCTTCCAGAGAATCTTTTAGTTTGAGGTGTCTGAGACCCTCGCCCATATGTGTGTCTGCGATTAACAAGCCTCTCCTGTCCGTGTTTGGAATTACTCTATCCCCCACTCCAGGGATTCGAGCAAAAGGGACGGAGTTTGCATCGATTATGTATGTATAATTGAGTGGATAGTTGATCGGTAGCGCTGAGCAGTCACCTTTTGATGACGTTTTCACCGCAAGCACTGTTTCACCGTCAATGTATTTTACTGTACGCTTTTTTCTAGCTACGGAAGCCGATTTAGTTGCTACCGCTGTGGCTGTCTCAGCCAATGAATTCCCTGCAACGTGAACGCCATCACGCTGATGACTCAGTGAGTGTGTCACGTGAGTCTTTGGTAGTTCTTTTTGTAACAGAACTATTTGTTCCCAAAGCAGTTTTTGCTTTATTGTTGCACCTGTGTCATCTTTGTAACCATTTCGAATCCATGTCTGCAAATCGTTGTTATATGATTTGACGCAGTAATATGAATCGGACACTATAAGTGTCGGGAATTCGCGATCCGCATTATCTAGCGCCATTTTCAATGCTATTATTTCAGTCTGTTGTTCTGAATTAGTTTCTACTGAGTGTGTTTTTGTTAATAGAGGTCTTAGTTTACCTCCGCGCCACACTTCTTTTGTAATCTCACATGTGGGGTTGTATGCTTGTTCTCCCCAAACGGAGGGTTGAGCATGTCCGTCTGTATAGATTACACATGCGTACTGTCGTAACGGCAGAATGTCGATTGGCAGAGGGAATGTTCTTTCATATTCTAGGTTTTTTAGTTCCTCTAGTTCTGGATCAAAGTAGTAGTTTACTTTGTCCATTGTAATTGAATTCACCCATTGTATCCATTCCGGATTCAATGCTGTTGTTGGTAAATTACACGGTGTTGTTAATGCCTCAAAGGCTGATTCTGCTGTTCTGGCTGTGATATGTCTACCGTCAGCTTTATCTTTTTCTCTAGCTATTGCGGTTTGAACTGCATGAACAATGTTTTCTTTAATGCTGAACTTCTTTTCAGCTTCTGTGTACAAGTGTGATTTGAATGCAATTGGTACCTTTTCTCCCTCATTAGAGGTCAGGTATGTGAATCCGCATCTTCCTGGGATGACTCGAATCACAAGATTGCGTGTGTTATCACGTGTTTCTAATTTTGTTTTTATTAACATGTCAGTTTGTAAGGATCTCAGAATTTCTGTGTGTATTTGAGTCCAATTGGTTCTTTTAAAATCTGGTTTTATTAGATCATAAAGGGGCTTGACCCTTTCTGCGTAATTTGCAATGTATGTTCTTCCGAAATTTAGGAAGCCTAGAATTGACTGTAGGTTTTTTAGTGTTCTAGGTGCTTGGAGTACGGCACATTTCTCTAGGAAATTGTCTGCCAGGCTTTTGCCTTCACTTGATAATTCATATCCTAAGAACAGGACTGTTAGATGGGCAATTCGAGATTTTTTAAAGTTGAATTTGTAACCCTCTGCTGCGAACCCAAGTATTATGGTGTTCACTCTCTTCAAGTGAGTATCCAAGTCATCATCTGTTAGGTATATGTCGTCGACATAAGATAATGCTTCATCATCATATGTTTGTAGTAACTCTGTTACTCTCGCTGAGAATAATCCTGGGCTGTTCTTGAACCCCTGAGGTAACCGACAGAATTGTTTTTGAGCGCCATTTATTGAGAATGCTGATAAATATCTGCTCTCTGGTGCTATGTTTTGACAAAAGAATCCATTAGAGATGTCTAATGTTGTTTTGTATTTTTTGCGCACTATGTTATTCATTAGTGCAGCACTATGCGAGTTTTGCACTGCAAAAGTTTTGCAACATGAGTTAAGGTGTCTGTAATCCAAAACTAGACGATATGTATTGTCTGGTTTGGAGACAGGAAACAAAGGGTTGTTCATTTGTGAGGTGCAAGTTTCAATCACCCCCTGGTATTCTAATTGATCTAGGATTTCTTTTACCTGTTTTTTAGCTTCTTGCTTAATTGGGTACTGTCTTTGTGCAGTAGGTTGTGATTTTAACTGGATTTTGTGAGGAGGAGAGTCCTCATCCCATCCTACGTGATTTTTATATAAAGCAGGAGCTTGAGCTACTGCCCACTTTCTAGCAAGTGTGTATTTTCTATGAATTGGGATATGATTTGAGAAGGCAGGCATAATTATTTCTTCGCCATGAGGGCAGTCCCTGACAAACTCTGGTGGCCAGTCTTTTTCAGCTAGAAGGATGTCATAGCCCTTGGAGAGATTATCCCAAAATAGTCCCCTTATTTTTCTAGTCTTATCCCCTTCTATACGTAAAGTTATTTCATATATTTTGTGAGGTTTGCTAACTCTGGTGTCTGCAGTTTCCACTTGAAGATATTCATTCGTGTCCACTGTCTCCAGATGATTCATAAGGACTTTGCGAGCTATGCTCACTTCTGCTGCGCTGTCTAGCATTGTCTGAGCCCATTCTCCGTTTTTCAGTTGTGTCCTCAGTATTCTCGGCATTGTTAACTACTTTAATACTGGCTACCTTCTTTTTTGGAAATTGTAATTTCTTTTTTAGATGAGCAGGTTCCTTGTCTTTGGACTTGGCGTGCTCTTCTCTTTGTTCTGATCGTCCTCTTCTTTCCGATTTCTGCGAGGAAGTCTGAAAAGATTGAGAGGGGCGTGTATCAATTTCTTGATATCTATCAGGCTTCTTTATATTATCCCTATTTCTAAGGTTGTATTTTTTCCCAGAGGGCTCACTTTGGGGAGACCTGTGTCCTTGGTTTGGAGATCTTTCTCTCCGCCGAGGAGACCTTCCTCTGGACTGGAATTTCTTTTCTTTAGGATTGGATTGTTTGTTTCCATCCCAGCTCTTTTTTTGTAATGTTAAATTATTATTAAAAAATATTTTTTCAGGACTTTCAATCAGTTGTGGTTTTACTGGTATTCCACCTAAACTATCTCTACCTAGTTCCTCATAGGATTTTTCTACAATTCTGGCAATTTCAGCTGGTTGGTCTGCTATATCTGTTTCTTTTAACCTTTGGCGGATCGCCACGTTTGCTGCTTCTCCCTTTATATTGGCTAGTAATATAGCCGAGACCTGCTTGAAGTCTTTCAGTAATTTCATACCAAGAGTTAAAGCGGGTTCTGGACCGTATTCATCTTGAATTTGTTTTAGCACATCTGGTATTACCGAGATGGATGGAACACCATGTGTTTTTGTGTAAATGGAAGCAAAGACTGTACGCCCAGTCATGCCTGGATGTGGTGTGTATCCGGCTAGGACCGGCCACGTTGCTCCTGGTCTACCTAATGGACCGAGCCTGGTGATGTGATTATTATGTTTTAGGGCGCCATTAAACAAGAGCGGGTGCTCTTGAAATTTAAGTGGTACTCCCACCTCCTCGAAAGGAGTGTACTCATTAGGAGGTTCCTCTGTTTTGTAATAGTGGAAGACCTTTGTTACAGCGTTTGCTGCTGGAAAGTGTATCCATGAATAGAACACCTCTGTCTGCCGATATTCGTGTGCCTCTATTACGAATATGACTGTGCCACCTCTAGGTGTCAGTCCATTTTCTATAAGTTTTAAAGTTATAGATTTTCTTATGTGGACCGCGATGAGTATTATATTCGGGTCTGTTTCTTGCATAGCATTATCAGCTGCTACGAGTTCAGCTGCTATTCTAGCTGCCTCTCTTTCTCCTTCACTGTCTGACATTGTACTGTCCAGAAGGTTATTCCGTTTGTTTGCAGATCAGGTTTCTTATGGAAACAAAGATTAGATGCACAATATTTTGGAACAGTGTATCCTTCAACGTTGACTAAACCAATAACCATACATAGGAGTTTCCTCCTGCGAGGTTTGGCGGGTATGACCTTTCACCCACTCCAGACGTCTTTGGAGTATTATGGGAAAAAGGGGTCTGAGTGAAAAAGCACGACTGAGTTACTCTAATGTCTTGCGTTAGTTTTATCGCCTTTCCAAACGTTTGGGCGCCATGTAGTGTAGTTCCTATTATCCCAATAGGCTCTGCGCATTGGAATAATACCTTCAATAGTATAGGCCTAGACCAGACGTTAACTAGGTCTTCTATTGTCGATATTAGACTTAAAGTTTTGGGTTTGCCAGCTAGCTCAGAGTTCACTAGAAACTTTCTCGAATAGGCAAGGAGGAGTTGAACCTCCCTGGATAGACAAGAAGGGATTTAGTTTCTGACAACCATAGAACATGACAACTTTGCTCTCCCCTAATCAAGAGTGTATCTCTAGAGTCGTGTGAAAACAAAAGACAACTTATTTTACTCAGTCAGTACGTGCATTCTTAGTTTCACCAGATTGTAGAGAAAAGGAAGAGACGGGCGTGTTCAATAAAAGATGTTATTTATTGATCAGTCTCTTTTCTCATACAAGAGAAATGGATCGATATTATCGCAATACTTATGGTTAAGTAAAGTGCATACAATAAAAGCAGAAGTATAAAATAATACTGTAAAAACATTTATATGGTTTCTAAGCCATATGGTGGTTTAAAATGGATAAAATAGATACATACACATATACATTTGACTAATCGTACTCAACTGGTGTTTCTAACTACGCCTACCCCAGTGTACCTGACCTAAGCCTAATACGTGGGCGGGAATAGAAAGTAGCAGTTTAAGTTAAGTTTGTTTTGCCAAGTGACTGACTCAAGAATTCTCTGCAAGGGGTTATTCAGTTCTGTACCTGGAATCTAGGATAAATGAGGGATGGTATCTCTCGTCTCTGGTCTCGATATTCCAAGCTGCCTGCGAGGGCTGCTCGGAAGCGCCGGAGCTGGATTTCTCGGCAGGAGAAATCAGCGTCTCGTTCTCAGCGCGTCAGGAAGGCGGGGCTGCGCCAGCGGGGTCTGCTCTGCTCTGGGCTTCGGCAAGTCTGGCTGCTCCGATCTCGTCACCACCGCGTGTGTTTGCTTAAGGCAATACCGGTAATATTTATACCTGTAAGGTGCCGAGATTGACGTAAGGATGGACATAGATACGTCAATAAGGATGTCATACGAGCTGGTCGTTAGCACATTCTTTTGCTGAAGTTCTCGATGAAATCAAAACAATGGCCGCAGGGTTTTTCCCAGGTTGTCATAGGTTTGATTTGTTTTGAGAACTCCGTATGCCTTATCAGGGGCTGGAGGAATATCGCTTGTCTAATTAGATGGCAAGCGTTATGACCTAATCAGATAACACGTTCCTGTGCCGTGGTGTGGCTTCATCAGATAACGGTTTCTGCATCATGGGATGGCTGCTAGTTAACTTGTTAACCAGAACAGGGTCAGGAATAGGGGGATCGATACAGAACCTATAGGAATACATCACAGTATAAAGTTGATTATGGTTTGATAGAAACCATTTTTAATTGGGAAGGCTTGAGCATCGAATAAAGTTGTGGTAGGCCAGCAAGCTTTACTGATTTTTAATGGTGAGAATTATATTTTCAGATCTCACAGGGGTCCAACGGGCTCAGATCTGAAAAACACTAAGTACTGATTGTTTTCGGTTTTTCTTTCACTCTTAACCTATTGGTTTGAGATTCTTCCAAAAGGAGAATTTGCACTTATCTTTTCTCCACATCGATAGAGAGTGACCGATGATGACAAGTGGGCACACTGGCGAGTACCAGCCAGCAGCCCCCCGGGTGTTTCTACCGTGAGGTACTCTCTCTCTTTTTCCACACTTTTTTCCATAATTGTACACACTCTTCACTATTCCTTGGGTGGTTTTTGGGTGGGATATAGCCTCTGATGTTTTTTTTTAGAGTACTAAGTTACTATACCATGACAATTTGAGTAGTGATTAAACACACACTCTATGGAATTGAAAAAGCTTGAAGATTCTGTTGTCATAGGGTAATGAATGAGTGAGCCCAAACATTTAACCGGAGAGACACAGGGCAAAATGCTATCAAGTCGGTAATAGAGGTCATACCAAGCTCCTCATGTGCAGCGAAGGAGGGAATACCCTGAGGAACAGCTAAAAGCTGTCTCAAAAAATGTGCTTTCCATGGGGGCGTGGCTTGACTGGCAGCGATGGTGGTCGTGTAGAGCGCGAGCTCCGACCAGCCATCTTTGATCCTGCTTCTTTATCCTGCCCCTGAGCATCGGCAGTGGCTTTAAACGACTCCTGTGGTGCCCTAGACCCAGGGTTATAATCCGGTGGCGGCAGCGGTGTGTGGCCGGGCCGGGGGCAGCAGGGAAGCCCCGGCGCGTGGTGTCGGCCTGTGGAACCCGGTGAGGCCTGAAGCCGGGACCTCAATTTACGTGACGCCGGCCTTGTGCGCAACATTGGCGGACCTCTCGAGGCAGCGCGATGGACCCGGACCGGGTGTGACCTACCGGCTGCCCGGGGCCGGGCGCGCATGTAGCCCAAGTAGCGGTCTAGATATCCTGGCAGCCGGACAGCTGGTAGGGGCGGGAAGGCACCCATAGACAGCGGGGGCAGCCTTTCTACGAAGAAAGTTGCGGGAGCAGCCGCCATTTTGCACCGCTGGCACATCCCTCAGTGGCCCTGGCGTAAGGAGGAGGCCTGGACATTGCTGCTTGGGGATCTTTGCCGGGGCACGGCGGTGGCGGTCTGGTGAGGCCGGGGGGGGTCCCCGGTGCTGCGGTGAGAGGAGGAGGTGACAGGGAGCGGCGGGGCGCAGGGAAAAGCCCCCCTCATTCTCCCCTTCCCTCCTGCCTTGGGTCTCCTGGTCGGTGGCCTTCCCCGTGATTGCTGCGCTCTGGGGCTAGATGGGGCTCGGTGGGAAATTGGCTGACCTCTGAGCTGTTGCCTGGGCTGGTCGTGTGGGCCCATCGGAGGGGGGACCAGATACCCGGGGACGCGGCCCCATGCGCACTGAACCCTGTGGACCTGCGGGGAGTCTGCTGTCTGCGGACAATGGGGCTGAATCACCTGCTGCTCTCTGTAGTTCGACTTCCCTGCTGGGGGCGCCATACTTGCCTACACTTGTGGCGGAGGGCGTCCGGGAGGGGAACACACAGCCTGGAGTGACCCCTATTGGTACAATGACGCGGAGCCATGCTGGAGGCGGCCACACTAAACAGGGGACTCTGGACAAGTTTACAGAGGCGGGCCAGGGGGCTGGTGGCGGCGTTGGTAGTTCGCAGGCGGCCGCCCCGAACGCGGCCATGCTGGCAGCTATAACGCAGTCCCGGGACATGTTAGATGCCAAGATCGGGGCTGTTGGGGCGGATGTCACCCTGCTCCGTCAGGATCTGCGGAATGCGGTGGAGCGGATCACTTGCGCGGAGGCCCGAATATCCGAGGTGGAGGATGACGTGTCCGCCTTGAAGAAGAAAGTGGCGGTCATGGAAAAGGTACAAAAGGGCCTGGCAATGAGGGTGGAGGACGCGGAAGGGCGCGCCTGACGGAATAACCTCCGCTTCGTGGGATTTCCGGAAGGCTGTGAGGCGGACAATGTGGAGCGCTTCCTGGCCCAATGGTTGGAGGGCTGGCTGCCCTCGGACTCGCTGTCACGCTGCTTTGTCGTGGAAAGGGCCCATCAGGCGCTCATGCAGAAACCCCCAGTTGGTGCTCGCCCGCGACCGATAATTGCCAAATTTCTGAATTACTCTGATCGGGATGTCATCCTGCGGCAGGCGCGTGTGAAGGCCTCTCTCACGTGCAACAATGCCACTATCCTCATTTTCCCGGACTACAGGTGGATGGTGCAGCAGCAGCATCAATCTTTCCTGGATGCCAAGGCTCGCCTTCGTGGCCTCAAATTACAATATGCCTTGCTCTATCCGGCGCGGCTCCGTGTCATCTACAAATCCCGTACCTTGTTCTTCGACACGCCGGAGGAGGTGTTTCACTGGACGGACGAAACGGTGAAAATCCGAGTCAACAAGGCTCGGGGGGAGAATCGAACTCCTCTTCGAGCGGGAAGGCCCGTGAGGGGCTCAGGAGTCAGCAGAGTCATCGCAGGCGGTCGAGGTCCGTGCGCAGTTCGCGTCCTGGCTCGGTGCCTCGACGGGAGGACCCGGAACAAAAGGGGGTGGTGATGGACGGAGCATCTGAATCAATCAAACACTCACACCCAGTCAAAAGATCTGGGTTTAATCCATCACCGTTCTTTAGCCCACTGCCACCCCAGTTCAGACATGGCTATATGCAAATCATCCTGACCCTGTGCCTCATGGGAACAGTCCAGCCCGAACTGCCAAGCCATGTCTTCCCTGGACCGGAAACAAGCTTCCGAGGACCAGTTTCTGGCATTCCAGCCGTCTTCAGCCCGACTTGCTTGAATCCAGTGGCAAAGTGAGCAAGGGATTCACGTCTGAGCTACCCTGCCACACTTCTGGCGGCCAAAAGCGGTACAAAAGGGGGTGGTGATGGACGGAGCATCTGAATCAATCAAACACTCACACCCAGTCAAAAGATCTGGGTTTAATCCATCACCGTTCTTTAGCCCACTCTGCCACCCCAGTTCAGACATGGCTATATGCAAATCAGCCTGACCCGGCGCCTACACAGCAATTGGACGAATCGTAAAGTTTGGGACTGTCCCGCATAACTGTATGTATGATGTAGATTGATGCTCAGGTGCTCCGTTCTATGGGCTGGGAGCCTGTCCCCACAGGTGTCGGTGGGAGGGAGTGAGAGTCCTGTTTATGGGCAATCGCTGGGGGATCCATTGGAGGGTGTGGTGCTTGCTCCTCTGTTGGGGGCTGGGCTGCGATCCGACCGCGACACGTGCTTCCATGTTTGGGAGGTACGGGGTGGGGGGTAGAGGGGATGGTTGGGGTGGGGACTTGGGGTTGGGGGTTTGTTTGCGCTCTGTATGCTGCTATGTATTTACTACTGTTTTCACATGCCGCTTCATGGGGGCTTTGGTGGTCTGCATTGTAATGTTGTGATATGTCTGCTGCTGCGACGGGAGGGCGGGTAGGCCCGGGTGCCTTGCGTATCTTGAGTTGGAATGTGCGGCGGGTGTTGGAAAAAGTGAAGCTGGGGCGGTTCTTCAGTATGCCAAGAGGGCGGGCCGATGTCTTACTGCTTCAAGAGACTCATTTGTTAGGTACCAAGGCCTTATGTCTCCAACCGTTTGGGTACACTCAAGTGTACCACTCTGGGTTCACGAGGGGATCTAGGGGGGCTGCTATCCTTATTCACCGGAGGGTGGCCTATATTCACAACAGGCTTTGGGTGGACCCGCAGGGCAGGTATGTCTTTGTGCAGGGTAGGGTGGGGGAGGACAGAATTACCCTGAGATGTGTGTACGCCCCACTGCCACTACAGTGGCCGCTAGTGGAGAAACTCCTGTCCCTCTGGTGTGCCATACCTGATGCCTTATCGATAGTAAGAGGGGACTGGAACGACGTCATGGATCTGGATAGCAACAGATGGTGGCGTGGGGCGAGGGAGGAGGGGGGTGTGTTGGGGAGGGGGGTCCATCCACCAAACTGCATGCCCTGGTGATGGAACTTGACTGGACGGATGCTTGGCGCTATAAACATGGCTCACGTAGGAAATACACATATCTCTCCTCTGTCCATGACTCCTTTTCTAGGCTGGACTACATCTTTGTTCCGCGGGGGTTGGCCTATAGAGTGATGTCGGCTGATATCCTGCCACGAGCCCTGTCCGACAACTTCCCGGTTGCTCTTACCTTTAGTGTTGGCCCGATCAGGCAGCCATTTAGGTGGCGGCTGTCTGGATGGCACTTACTGCAGGAGGGTTACAGGGATAATATGGCCAAAGAAATGGATAACTACTTGTCCTTTAATACAGGCTCGGTGGCTTCCCCGACTACCCTTTGGGAGGCGAAGAAGCCCACTCTGAGGGGGGTGGACATCTCATGGTGTGCGGCAGCCCGTAGACAACGGCGTCAGGCATTAGTGCAGCGCGAGGCAGCCCTAGAGGAGCTAGAACGTAGGAGCCGCGAGGGGGGTGGGGGCCCCGCTATAAGACAGTTGGTATTATCCCAGCATCAATACAAGGCAGTGTTGATGGAGGAGGCAAGGCAGGCTTGGCTGGCCACGCGCAGCCGAGTGTATCAGTGGGGGGGACAAATCATGTAAGATGCTACACCGCCTGTGTCAGGGTGCTCTCCATGCTCAGCCGCTGCCTCGGATTTTGGATTCTGGGGGAGCGCCCATACTTGAACCCCCGGCGATTGCGGAGAGCTTGGCTGTATATTATGAGGGGCTCTATGCCTCCCAGGTATGCCTGGCGGCGAACGTGGTCCAGCGCTTTATTGATGATCTCCCCCCGCGGACTGTCTCGGACGAGGTGCGCGATAGTTTGGATGTCCCTCTAACAGATGATGAATTGGGTGCAGCACTGAGTGAGCTGAACCCTGGAAAGGCGCCGGGCCCAAATGGGTTCCCGTGTGAATTCTTCTAGAGATTTCACGTGCAGCTGGGTCCTCGCCTTCGTCCGGTCATTGAGGAGGCGTGTGAGAGCAGAGCTCTCCCTCCGGATTGGCGACATGCGGAGGGGGTGGTTTTCTTGAAGCCGGGTAGACCTCCTGAGGCCCACGCATCATACCGCCCGATCTCGCTGCTTAATACGGAGGCCAAGGTCTTGGCCAAGGCCTTGGCCAATCGACTCAAACCCCATATTACAGATCTAGTACACCCGGATCAGGCGGGCTTAATGCCTCGACGAGCTACTCGACATAATATTCGGCGCGCCCATGTGGCTTTATCGGCTTGGAGGAGGCTGGGGGAGCAGGCCGCCATATTTTTGGCGGACATGGACCGCGCGTTCAACTCCCTGAGCTGGACCTACTTGTTCGCCGAAGGTGTGGACCCGTATGCCACTGTCCATCTATGGTAGGTCCGCAATTTTCAAAATGGTGGCGCTTCCTCGTCTGGTCTATCAACTCCAAAATCACCCGTATCGGATTCAGCCCCGCTGGTTTCAGCTGGTCAATTCGGCGCTGGGGGGGATTTCTGTGGGCCGGGGGACCGGTGCGCGTGACGGTGCGAACGTGATTTGTGTCCTCCTTTACTGGGGGGCTGGCTACATCCGATGTGCTCTCCTACTACCAAGCGGCACACCTGATGGTCCTCAATGATTGGTGGTATGGCGCTAGGAATGACCCGGCCTATGCAGTTTAGCGGTTTTTCATGGGCTCTGCGTCCGTCCATATTCTGCTGTATTCGGCACCGCTGAGAGGGTGCCTTCCTTGCGCCCCCCAAGTGGTGTTTCATGTTTGGAGGGCTGCGCTACGCAGAATAGGATGGTGGAATGTGCTCACTTAGGAGACCTCCCTCTGGCGCAATGGTCGCCTGCCCCAATTGGACGCTCTGTTGGGCTTCGGAGGGTGGGATGCGATAGGTATCTCTACGTAAGGGGACGTGATGTAGGGCCTGTCCCTGAAGTCATTCCAAAATTTCCAGGATGAGTTTGGGATGCCCCGCTCACAGTTCTTTAAATACCTTCAGTTCCGGCATGCTTTGATACCCCACTTGGCAGATCTGGAGAGCCTCCCTGAATTCAGTCCTCTAGAGGCCAAGCTGTTTAAGGGGGAACTGCCAGATAAGAAGCTCTCCCGTATATACCAGACGTTAGTACACCACTGCTCTTCTGACTTACACAGACTTAAGGCCGTGTGGGAGGGGGACGTGGGAGAACTGGAGGGAGAGGATTGGGCAGAGGCCCTGGCAAGCCCAAGGGGGCTGCAATTTCTACGCGCCTGCGAATTATTCAGTTTAAGTACCTACATCGCACTTATTTCACCCGGCAGCGTTTGTGGAGGGCGGGAATGATTGGTTTCCCTGACTGTCTCCGTTGTGGATCGGAGGTGGATACGTTGTTACACACGGTATGGGGGTGCACTGCGCTATCCAGATTCTGGGCCGGAGTGTTTAGCTGCTTATCTGAGGTGTTGGCCTGGGAGCTTCCGCGGGACCCCAAATTGGCTTTGATGCATGTAATGGCGGGGATTGGGGGCAACCTGTACAAACATCACCTCTTACTCTTGGGACTTACCCTGGACAAGCGAGACATCGCCAGGGCTTGAAAGGTGCCCAACCCCCCGCCGCTGGCTGCCTGGAGGAACGGCATGAACTTTTGCATGGGATTGGAGCAGCCTGTGTTTTTGGCCAGAGGGTGCCCTCGCAAACACTTTAAAATTTGGTAGAGGTGGGCAGATTACCGGTGGCTGGACCTGGATCCTCCGCCCGAGAGGGATGCCCTCCCAACGCTTTAATAACTGGAATAATGGTCAACTTGAGAAGTGTCCTACCGAACTTGGCATGCTTTGCATAGATTCTTTCTTGTATATGTGCATTGGCAGCGGCACACTTGGGGGGGTGTGGGTTGAGGGGTGTTAGTGTTTTAGTATAAGTCTGCTGCAATTATTATTGTCTCCCATTGTTGCTGACGACTCCGGGTCTCGGAGCTCTGCATAATATGTAGTTACAGACAAATAAAATCTGTTTAAAAAAAAAGTGCTTTCCACCATTTGAAGATCAACTGTATTAATGTCACGACTCTACATGAGTGGGGATTGTAGGACAAAGAATTCCTGTGGGTACCCCAACCCACATCAAAGTATGATTCTGTGCATTTTGATTAGTGTGTTTCTTGCAAAAAACGATATCCACACCATGCCTCTTCAGATGTGCTACTATTTGTCAGCTATCAGGATAGTACCTAAGAGAGTGTTGGAGGCATTACATTGTGTCATATAGAACGCTATAGCTCCTCAACTTCCCAGAGTCATTGATTGTCATTCAATGATGAACGGCTATAAATGCAAGAGACGCTTCCGGAGCCTTGTGATTGTTGGTAACACTCAGTTATAACCCTATATAACCCCCCAATCCACACTGTAAAACCCAATAAACAGTGAATCAACTTTTCCAAAATACACTCAATGTGATTCCTGTAAGGAGGCTCGAGGAACCAACCAAGTTAGGAATTTGCTCAAATAATATTCTCTATCCATCAGCATGATAATTAATGATAATCCTTGCCGGCTGAAAATTAACACGTTATTACCATTGTATTTCCCTGCTCCATATAATCACAAATCAGCAGATGTAGTATCGGTTGCCCGGATATTGGACCACCCAGTTTCAGCAAGTGGCATTAGTGGTAAGTAAGGGTCTCCCAAAGGTCAATTGCGAGTTGGCAGCAGCTTGCAGGCTGCCTTTGAGTAACACACACATGATAATTGCCTGTAAGTTGGCTTGAGATATTCAGCTGTTCACCTGATAAGGCAGCTGTTTAAAACATTGTGCCCATTTCTGGAAGGTTCGAAAGCTGACAGTGCAGAATGATGCAGTCTATCTTCTTCTAAAAAATTCTTTCTTTAGTTATTTTTCTCTTTTCTTTCTTGCCTCTCCTTTTTTACTTTTTTCCTTGCTTTCACTTCTTTGTTTCCATTTTAGGTTTCTTTTATCCCCACTTTCTTGGTTTCCCTCTTTCTTTCTTCTACTTCTTTCTCTTTCTTACAATCTTATTGCCTACATTCTGAGGTTCTGTGATTTTCGAACCAGACTCCATTTTGTTTGCGTTGTCCGAGACGCCATTTTGTGTTGCCCTCACGTAGGCCGTGGAGGTAACCGAACGAACAAAGTTGCATGGGCTTCGCTGTTCATGTACATATTAACTAGGCCTTTTCTGACTTGTGAGTGAACTGCAAAGACGCTAACCTCGTTCCCTGAAACTGACCCTTTGCGAGGTCAATTTCCCTGGCTGATCATTGTCTGAAATTGCCAATCACTGTTCAGGACATCGTTAACTCTTAGTTCGCTTGCACATATCTTATCCTACTCAGCGTATGAATTGCTTCTTTCCTTATGTCTTTTCATTACATGGGTAGTGCTTTCAATTATGGGTTTGTCCGGCTCATGGTAATTGAATTTGGGACATTCCTAATAATTAACTTGTGGGTTGATACAATGTACAGTGAGCTTTTTATGATGTGATAATGCATGGGAAAATGTATTCTATTAGTCAGAATTTGTCGCAGTGAGTGTGCATTAATAATGAGCGAAATGTGGATAAAAGGTGATGTCTTGCTTTACGAAAATTGAGCAGTTTCCTGAGTTGTACACCGTGTTGTATTGCTGCGATTACTGTTACTAGCTGCAGCTAATAAATTTGATCTTTGACGCCACCTAGAAGTATTCCGTGTCTCTGTTTGCCAAGACAGGAGAACCCGAAGACTTTGGGCGTGTCCCTGGCGCCGCTGGGTTCTAAAACCCGGTTCTTCAGTTGGCGCCCAACATGGGGCGACTTCAGCGGCACCGGTCCAAGCCCGAGGATCATGAGGAGCCACGTGAGAAAATTCTGGAGGAAGGCCGCCACTTCATCGACCCCTGTATGTCGACGTGGACCGAAAGTTTTTGCTGCGAGGCTTCCCGCTTTCCGACGGCTACGAAGGACTGCTGCCCTGACTGTCGCCCTGTCTTGGACCCTTGATTGATCCTTTGTAGAGCGAGACAATTGACGGTCTTCTGCTGGTGTGACAGATACTTTGGTTAAGTATAAGTGGGTCGCTCGCACGATCTTTGTTTTGGTCCTTGGTTTTGATTCAGATATTGCAATAGCTGAAGCCGAGGGGCTCGTATATTTACGAGTGTATCGATAGTTGATAACCCCTTGAAGTTTGAAGCTAGATTAGTGAGCTATAAGATGCCTGGTCTTAGCAAATTTGGGAAATGGTTTAGTTGTGGTTGCAACAGGGATTCCCGATTGGAGGATTCGTGTCCGATACCTCTGGTTGGAACTCCAACTTATGAGTTCTATTAAAAAAAAAAGTGGGTCCCATTGCTTATAATGAAGTATGGGTTCGCTATACAAAGAAAGATGGTGTTTTACGATGGCCCCAACATGGTAGTTTCAAATTAAATATTTTAGATAATCTGGAAGTTGCGCTATTTAAGAAGAAAGCCCGGCCGGCGATGTTTGACTCTTTCCGCCTTTGGCGTAAGGAAGCCAAACAGCGAGAAATTAAGCAAGCAAAGAGAGATAGGAAAGATAAGAATATGTCAGTACTGCAAGCTGCGAGGCAGTTTAAGGAAGATGGAGAAGAGCGTGCGAGTGAAGTCTTAGATAAACAGCGTTGCATGGCTATCGATAAATGTTATCCGGCCTTGCCGCCTTCTCTTCCAAAAGTAAATGAAGACCATGAAAAAGATCCATTGATCTCTCATTTACTGAGATTGCCACCTCCTTATGTGCAGGGTGCTACTGCGCCTCCATTACCCCCCATTGTTGCACCCCTTGTTGTTCAGCCTCCTGCTGTTGTTCAGCCACCCGTTGCTGCACAGATGGTTCTCCCTCCTACGGCGCAACTCCCTCTAGGGTCGCCAACTTTGTCATCAGCTTTGCCTCGAACTCCTTTGCCTTCTACTTCTGTATCTCCGACTCCTGCTACTCTTGTCCCTACGCCTCTTTTGCCTCAAAATACTCTTTCTCCTGTTCTTATGGCTACTTCTTCTCCTTCTGCTCGAAAACGAATGACTGAGACTGTTGCTAATCTTTTGACTCCACTCTTTGCGTCATTAAATATGACTCCTGTTTTGGAACGTAGGCAGAGTCGAAGTCAGTTTCCTAGTCCCGAAGAGCGGGCAGTGTTGGATCTTTTGGCTAGAAGATGGGTTTTAAATGCTTCAAGGTATAATTTACAAGCGATTATGGATGTTTTCTTTCAGTGGGAACCACCGAAGCAAAGGTATGTGTTTGATGTGATGTGTACTTTTCTTCGTCAGGAATGGGAAAATAATGAGTTGGGTCCGATTCCGCAGGAAGTGCTTGATGTCCAGTTAGAATTTGCTCAGGGGACGATAGTGGAGTCCGATGTTACAGATGCCGTAGAGACGATACTTGTTTACAGGTCTAGGCTACCGCCTCAGACATTGTACGAACCGGATTCCTTCGTTAGGAGGAAAGTGAAGCAGTATCCCATGAGAGAAGTTCCTCCTGTATGGAGAGAGGCAGTTGCTGCTAATGTAAATTTGGGCATTCAAGCTGAGCCAGCTCATTTCCAGAGCGTATTGGTACATGTCCCTTGGAAAAGAGCAGAGGTCTTGGCTCTTAAGCAGACCTTACCGGACCACCATAAAAATCCTGCTGGTTATTACAAAGAGTTGTCTCAGACAGTTGATGCGTGTATTATGAATTTAGCTGATATAGATATGTTGATGGGTAATGTAGTCCCTCAACCTTTGAGGGCGAAGATTCGTCATGAGAATCATGCGCAAGAATTAGGAGATACGTGGGCTAATATTGTTGCTGCAGATGGTCGACAGGTAGGAGGTGCCAAACCTGAACCTTTAGTTGCAGAATTACCTGGTAGAATTATTAATTTGATGAAAACTATGATGCCTCCTTTACGAGTGAATTGGGATAAGTTAGCAGCATTCAAAAAAAAGAAAGATGAGAGTGTGTCTGATTTCTTCACTAGGTTTGAAGAAACGTTTATCGATCATAGTGGTCAGGATATGAGCACCGAAGGTGGTCAAAGGTTGCATGTGGACAAATTTGTGTTTAATTTGCTTCCCGAACTTTGTAATAAATTAAAGGATTCTGAGAGTTCATGGGCTGTTTCTTCGTTGGCCCAGATATTGGCTACTGCACAATATTATGAGAATAGGGATAAAGATGAGAAGGATAAAGTAGAGAAGAAGACTAAAGAATTAAAGAATTAAAGACGAAAGTTCTTTTGCAGCAAGCTTATCCGCCTCGTACGAATCAGCCTCAGTTTCAGCAACCTCCACAGTTTCAGAGATTACTACAGAAGCCCGAGTATTTGCTCCGCGATTTTTGCCAGGCCCTAATCAGTGTGCTTATTGCAGAGAAGAAGGTAACTTTAAGCATAGTTGTGCGGTTCTGCTACAGCGTGCGAATGGTATATCTGATCAGAGAGGTCGTGGTGGTTTCCAACAAGCTCCTAGGGGTAGGGGACGTGGTGTGTTTCCTCGGAATGAGCGTTCCTTTCCCCCTCAGAATTCTGTGAATTGTTTTGATAGACAGAATGTTCCGACTGTTCAGTCTGCCCAGTACTATGCTGATGACTACTGTGTCGAGAGTGAGAATGCTGGTTACAATGATTGCTAGGACAGCCATGGGCAAAGCGACTAGAGGGAGTAGTGTCAGTTCCAGTAGACCAGAGTGGACCTTATGTTGAAGTGGTTACATTAGGTGTGGCAGAACCTTTTCTTTTGGATACTGGTGCGACGAAGAGTTCTATTATGCACTCTAAACTTCCTGGTGCACCTTTGTCTGGCTTGACCAATGTTTCAGTAGGATTTTCTGGCGCCCCAGTTCGTAATCCGGTTTATAGTCCTTTGCCTCTTTCTATTGGTCCTTGTGAATTGGAAGCTCCTCTTATTTTAACGACTTGTTGTGTTGAGAATCTGTTGGGTTTGGACTTGCTGAAAAGATTGCATGCGACATTACATTGCTCTCCTTCGGGAGTACATCTTACGATGGGTAAGAAAGTGATTTCCCCGATGTATTTGTCTAAAGATTGTCTTCCACTGGATATGCGTTCTCTTCCTGATACACTTTGGGCTACAGGTCCCAATGATGTTGGTATCTTGCAGATTCCACCCTACGTTGTTACTCTCAAGTAGAATGCTAGGCTACCTCGTATTCCCCAATATAAGATCTCGAGTGATGGCGAGAGAGCTCTTTTGGCGATCATCTATGATTTGGTTGAGAAGGGTGTCGTTGAAGAAACGAGAGGTAACGTGTGTAACAGTCCTGTTTTGCCTGTCCTTAAGCGTACTGATGCTTCTCAGCCACCTGTGTATTGGTTTGTGATCGACCTTCGGGAGGTCAATAAGATTGTTGTACCACAGTTTCCTGTTGTCCCGGATATTACTGCTTTGTTGACTTTGATTCCTGCTTCAGCTGCCTGGTTTTCGGTTATCGACTTGAAGAACGCTTTCTTCAGTATTCCGATTGCTGAGGAAAGTAGAGATATTTTTGGCTTCTCTTTAGGAGGCCGAAGCTTCCGGTTTAAGCATGCTCCTCAAGGTTATTGTGAAAGTTCCTCAATCTATAGTCAGGCATTGCAAACTCAGCTTGATAATTTTGTGTTGCCTTCTGGTGCTACTCTTATCCAGTATGTTGATGATCTGCTGATTGCTGCTGATGATGAAGAGATTTGTAAAGAAGCTACTCTTTCTTTGTTACGACATTTGTCTGACCTCCATCATAAAGTGTCGCCTTCAAAGTTACAGTATTGCCGCCAAGAAGTGACCTACTTAGGTCATCTCTTGTCGAAGGAGGGACGACGATTGACCCCAGAACGAATTCAAGCGATTGCCCAAATGAATGTGCCATCCACGCAGAGAGAAGTGCGCGCCTTTTTTAGGTATTACTTCATATTGTAGGCAATGGATCCCCAATTTTTCCTTGCTAGCGAAACCACTGTTGGCATTGACTCTTAAAGATACTCCATATCCTCTCCCTTGGTCTGATGAATATCAGAAAAGTTTTTCTGAATTACGTGATGCATTGTGTTCTGCTCCGGTGTTGGGTACTCCGGACTAGAGTAAACCTTTTACATTATATGTCCATGAGAGAGAAAGTTGTGCGTTGTCAGTATTGACACAACTATTTGGAGACAAGCAGCGTCCATGTGCGTATTTTTGAGCGACGTTAGATCCGGTAGCTAAGGCATTGCCGAGTTGTCTAAGAGCTACAGCGGCAGCGGCAGTTTCTATCCGACAGTCTGCTGGTTTGGTATTGGATAATACATTGATTGTGATGGTCCCACATGCAGTGGATACCTTATTGAATAGGACTAAGACACAGCACCTTACTAGTGCACGTTTGTCAGGTTATGAGTTGACGCTTTTGGCTAGCCATGTACACATCAAAAGATGCAATGTGTTGAATCCAGCTACGTTGTTGCTGGTTTCTGTAGAGACAGATGCTCAGGAACAGCATGATTGTTTTCTTCGGACAGAGGAAGAAACAAAGGCTAGAGTTGATTTAAAAGATACTCCTCTTTCGGATGTTGATAGTACCCTATGGGTAGATGGTTCATGTTTTAAGCTTCCGAATGGAGAAACGACTGCAGCATATGCTGTCACAACTCTACATACAGTTGTTGAAACAGCACGTATTGCACAGAATTCTGCGCAAGCAGCCGAGTTAATAGCATTGACTCGAGCGTGTGTGTTGTCAGAAGGAAAGCGAGTGAATGTTTAAACTGACAGCCAGTATGCATTTGGCGTGGCCCATAGTTTTGGACGCTTGTGGAGAGAGAGAGGATTTCTGACTTCACATGGTACGAAAATTCAGCATGGGCAATTGGTGAATGAACTTCTTGAATCACTTACTTTGCTGAAGCAGATTGCGATTGTGAAGTGTAGCGCGCATAGAAAGGTTGTGGATGATGTGGGTCGAGGAAATGCGTTTGCAGATGAAGTTGCGAAAGAAACGGCGAGAGACATGGCGAGCCGAATGTATGTTGCGGGCCCTGCAAGATGGGTTATGGCGAGTGGAATGTGTGAAGACACAATAGAAAGTGTGAAGTTGATTCAGGCTGAAGCTACTGAGAAAGAAGTGAGTACGTGGAGAGAAAGTACGGGTATGTTGGATTCGACAGGTTGTTGGGTTGAGTTGTCGGAGCACCAGCGATGGTTGTTGCCTGATGCGTATGTGCTCCCAGTGGTTACTATGGCTCATGGAATGGCTCACATAAGATCGAAAGGGATATGTAAAATGTTGGCTCCAGTATGGCAGAATGCTGGAATTCCTAAATGTGCTGAGAATGTGGTGAAGCATTGTATGCTTTGTCTGATGTATATTCCTGGAAAGGGAACTCCAACTCCAGCTGGTCATTTTGCTCCTCCAACGTATCCATTTGAAGTGATACAGTTAGATTACATTCACATGGAGAGATGCAATAATTTGAAGTATGTCCTTGTGGTTGTTTGCGCCTTTTCCAGATGGATAGAGGCTTACCCCCTAAAGGATAATACTGCCTTGTCTACAGCCAAGGTTTTGCTCAAAGAGTACTTCCCTAGGTACGGATTGCCGAGAATTGTATGGAGTGACAATGGGAGTGAATTTGTGGGCCAGATCATGAAGAAAGTGTGTGCGGGTTTGGGTATCAATCAAAAATTCCATGCTGCGAATCACCTCCAGTCAGCTGGACTTGTCGAGTGCTACAATGGCACTTTGAAGCTGAAGTTGGCTAAAATACAAGCAAGCTCTGGTCTTACATGGCCAGATGCCTTGCCATTGGCTCTTTTGTCAACAAGGACGACAATACATTCTCGTATGGGACTTAGCCCATATGAAATTGTGTTTGGTCCTGGCCAATGTTTGGGGTGTCCCAAGGCCCAAAAAGTACAGCGACATCGAGTACCCTATGTTGGTGGATCACTTACATGACTTGACTGCTAAATTACGTGTTCTCCACCAACAGGTCTATGACAGTTTGCCGACAGAGACTGCGGATCCAGGCCACACGATTCAACCTGGCGAGTACATCTTGCCGCAAAATTTTCAACGAACTAAGAACTTGGAGCCAAGGTGGACTGGAGCGCATTTAGTCTTGCTAGTAACTCGAACTGCTGTTAGAGTAGCTGGCAAGAAGAACTGGGTGCATGCCACCCATTGTAAAAAAGTTCAGTTGCCCTTACCGTATGACAAGTGGGTGAGGGGAGGTATAGCCGATTCAGAGTGTGACAGAATTCCTAGATTCATACCTTTTAGTGATGCACATTTGGAATGGACTCAGTCATAACGTGCGGATGATGAAATCCTACAAGTTGGAGTGCCTCCGCATCAGAGACTTGACACTACGGATCCAGAAGTGCTTTTTCAGGAACAGACTGTGTCTGGGAAAGAACGCTACAATCTAAGACCAAGAAAGGATAAACAAAGTTTGAAAAAGGACAAATAAATGGACAAATAAACTTAAATTTTCTTTTTATTTGAGTTACACCTTTTCAGATCAAGAGACTTTTTTTTCTTTTTTTCCTTTTTCGAGTCACCATCCGGACTCAGCTGCAGGGTCACGGTATAAAGTTCTTAAGGAGTGAGCCGCGTATTGACGAAAGGTCTGTGGTTCATGGTCGTTAGTACGATCTTGACGCACACTTAAGTGAAGAAGGTAATAGCCGTGAGCAGCACGTTAGAGGATGGAGTCTTTTGGATCTGATAAGAGTGTTGAGAAAAATTGTTCTAAAATGAAAATGTGTACATTGGTCCGTAGCAAATGTTTTTTAATATTGTGTTTCTTGATGCTTTTGAATATTATGTTGGGATGTGTGGGTTGGATTGTTTATGCCATACAACATACGCTTACATCTACGTCCCAACCTACTCTTTCTTTTTCTACTGTTTCTCCACATGAGTTTCATACGTTGCCTGAACATGAACAGGTACGAAGATCAGAATTTGTTAACAATTCGTTTATACAGTTGTTGCATCAGCATCAGCTAGTCGTAAATACTAAGAACTGCTGGGTATGTGGTCTTATGCCGCATACGACAGACAAGGGAATGCCATATTTGGTTTTGCCTTTTTTGCCTAATGGGTCAGTATGGGCACTCCAGTCAATGTTTATCTATGCGAATGAAGCATCTCCTGTACGTTCCGTCAAAGATAATGTGAGTAATAATGCCTTGATACAGGGAATAGTAGATATGATCAGAGATATCGATGCGTATAATGCTATCCCTAAGGATGAGGTACGAGCATATATTGGTTGGAACAAGACTGAATATAGCATTAGTCTGACAGAGAAGGAGAGACGAAAAAGGTCTCCCCTTATTTGGATTGTACCCCACCGAGGTCATTTTTGTCTGCAAGGTAATGGTCAGAATCCGAGAGCTCAGCTTGGTAAGAGTGTGTGTGTTCACACCTATGTTTATACGTCCCAGAATTCTCCACCGTTCGTGCCAGCTAAAGGCACGTATTTTGTTTGTCACGACAGAGCATATACATGGTTGCCATCTGACTTTTCAGGCACATGTTATGTGGCATTTTTGCTTCCCCCTACATACACTGCTGTTTTCAATTACCACAAGACCAGATATGGTAGAGGTGTTATCGATGCGGAAGATACTGTCCCACAAGAAGCTGGAGACTTCTTTAAGGGTTTTGTGCCCTTTTGGGGTCCTATGGCCAATAGCAGGAATATTCGACAGCTTACGAGAGTGGTCGAGGCTACTATAAATGAAACTGCTGGTGCCCTTAGCAACATTACAGCCGAGCTTCAGGCGGATCGTCTTATGACGTTACAAAATCGTATGGTTTTAGATATCATACTTGCAGATAGAGGTGGGGTATGTAAATTGATCGGGTCTAGTTGCTGCGTTTTCATACCAGATAATGCCCCGACAGTGTACCAAGCCATCTTGAGGTTACATAAGTCCACTGAGTCTATACATGTAGACGAAGGGGACTGGTCATTGACAGGATGGATTTGGGAATTGTTGTCCAAATGGGGATGGAAGGTTCTCATGTTCCTTGGTATGGCGTTAGCTATCCTTTTCTCGTGTAGTTTATGCATCCAGTGTGGTCCCGCCATTCGAAGTCTTTGTGCTACGATCTGTGTGAGAAGACCAGTCCCGAGAGAAGTGAAGGATAATAAGATGATGTTACAGCAACACCTTGATGACCTGATGAGAATAGATATAGACCTGGATTCAGATTGACGTGAGTTTAGGTTATTGCCTACGTAATGGCAAAAGGAGGGCCTGAGGATCTGTGATTTTCGAACCAGACTCCATTTTGTTTGCGTTGTCCGAGACGCCATTTTGTGTTGCCCTCACGTAGGCCGTGGAGGTAACCGAACGAACAAAGTTGCATGGTCTTTGCTGTTCATGTACATATTAACTAGGCTTTTTCTGACTTGTGAGTGAACGGCAAAGACGCTGACCTCGTTACCTGAAACTGACCCTTTGCGAGGTCAATTTCCCTGGCTGATCGTTGTCTGAAATTGCCAATCACTGTTCAGGATATCGTTAACTTTTAGTTCGCTTGCACATATCTTATCCTACTCAGCATCTGAATTGCTTCTTTCCTTATCTCTTTTCATTACATGGGTAGTGCTTTCAATTATGGGTTTGTCCGGCTCGTGGATATTAAAATTTGTTGAAGACATTTGAGAGATGCTAGCTGTGCCTATCAAACCCCTTTCAAATGTCACTGCATTTAAAAGATGACTCATGCAGAGTTTTTGCTTGGAATAATAAATAATGATAATAATGATAATCAATGAAAACCGTAATCCTTGCCTTTATGATAAAGGACTGCAAAGTGCTGTTTTATAGTATTATACATTTTTGATTTGCAGTTTTTTTAATAGCATGACCAAAGTCAAACATTATTGGAGCCCTTTGCACTTTTTCCATGCACATGGATATTGGACGATTTGTCCAGAATCACCGTATATATCACCGAGGCCGGTATTCGAGCCTTCCTGCCCATGTTCCAAAGTCAGCAGCTCTAGCCACTAGGCCACTTCTCCTCCTCTCGCATGCTTATTTTGTAGTGCAGGGCTAGATTTTAAGAGCTTTTTCGAAGGTAGTGATGTAGCTGCAACTTTGTTGATAAAGGCAAACTGTCTGAGGTCCAACTAGTTTATGGGTGTTTTTTTAATTATTCATTTTTTTAATGTTATTCATTGGCCCCCTCATCTTTCTGAAACAAATCTTCTTCTGGAAGTTTACAGGGACTTTATGGATTTTTTCTGTCAAATGCTTGCTCACAGACGGCTGTCAACATTTATTAGGAGATTAAACTCGGTCCAAGACAGAGGGTGAAGTCAGAGAGCTCCAAACCTCAACTACAGTGGAAGGTGGAGACTAAGAGCGAGACTAGGGTGTGAATCGAAAAATCTGTTTGGGGCAGAGAGACTGTATTTTTGGTGAAAAGAAGTGACTGTGCCTGGGTGTGGAGCTTACACATGACGTGCAGTATATGCTATAAAAGGCTCACCATTGGCAGCCATCAGAGCCCGACTCTCCTGCTGTAACGTTACATAACAGTCGCCTGGTCCCATAGTTTGTTCCAGAGACGTTATTAATAGTAGGAGTGGATGAGTAATACTCCACCCGCTCACAGAATTTGGCAGAATTTTTTGGTAACTCCGCAGAATTTCACGGAGTGAAACTACAAGAGCTCCACCCAGGCCTAGAAAAAACATGTTTACTGTTGGGCTTCATCCACAATTTAGCAAGATACAACATCACATTTTCCAGTCACAGCTTTTGCAAGTGTTTCTTTGCTGGTATAAAAGCTGTATTGACCTCCTGAACGGAAAACGTAAAATGAGGGGAAAAAAGATATACTAGAGCCCTCATAATTTAGGTCTTGTTTCTCTCTTGCCAGCCTCA
The DNA here is from genome assembly GCF_964261635.1 of Lissotriton helveticus. Lineage (NCBI taxonomy): Eukaryota > Metazoa > Chordata > Amphibia > Caudata > Salamandridae > Lissotriton > Lissotriton helveticus. The sequence goes on from NC_136063.1 coordinate 305,876,081, forward strand.
ACACATTGTGATTGTTCCTATAATTAAGATCTCTGGCTGTGCTGGGTGCAGGTGCAGCTCTCGGATGAAGGTGCACACTCGGAGTGCAATATGCTAGTTCCACGATTAGCATGGTTGATAAATTAGCCATCCCAAATAAATCTGTTGCAGTCATCAACATTGTCAAAAAACCATTGTGTTGAGCAACATGTGCCCCAGAGTCTTATCTCTACTGTATATGCTGCTGTTGCAGTTGTAGGACCAAACAACAGGAGTTCCTACACACCCTGGCCCATGTATCAAAGTATGGGCTCGAGGAAGACTTGTAAACCTTGAAAACTCCCCTGGTGCATTCATGCAACCCTGTAGGACAAGACGGAAGTCCTCATCCTGGGATCCTCACCCTCCGCCTGGGACGACTCCTGGTGACCCCCCGCCCTAGGCAGCGCACCCAAACCAACAGACCACGCACGCAACCTGGGCTCCATCCTGGACTCCTCCCTCTCCATGACCAGACAAGTCAATGCCGTCTCCTCGTCGTGCTTCAACATCCTGCGCATGCTACGCAAGATCTTCCGGTGGATCCCCACCGAGACCAGGAAGACGGTCACCCAGGCCCTCGTCACCAGCCGTCTGGACTACGGCAACTCCCTCTACGCCGGAACCACCGCCAAGCTCCAGAAGAGACTCCAGCGGATCCAGAACACCTCAGCACGTCTCATCCTGGACATCCCCCGTCGCAGCCACATCTCCGGACACCTGAGAGACCTGCACTGGCTCCCGGTCAACAAGAGAATCACCTTCCGACTCCTCACCCACGCACACAAAGCCCTACACAACCAAGGCCCAGGATACCTCAACAGCCGCCTCAACTTCTACGCTCCCAAACACCAGCTTCGATCGACCGGCCACGCCCTCGCCGCCGTCCCCCGCATCTGAAGAGCCACCACAGGGGGACGGTCCTTCTCCTACCTCGCCGCCAAGACATGGAACTCCCTCCCGACCCACCTCCGCCTGACCCAGGACCACCTCGCCTTCAGAAAGCAACTCAAGACCTGGCTGTTCGAGCAGTAGCGGACCCCCCTCCCCCAGCGCCTTGAGACCCTCTGGGTGAGTAGTGCGCTATATAAATGCTTTGATTGATTGATTGATTGTAGGAGACTTAGGCTGACTTTTTGAAAAACATTTCTAGGGTGCTGGTGCAGTTTCTGGAGCCCCTGTAAACACTTAAAAACAAACACTGCGGTGTCGCGACACCCCATGGTGCCACAAGGAGCAATATGCAAATTTAGCAGTCCCTCCCAGAGGTTTTTAAATTTCCATCCTCCCTGCCCTGGGCCTAACTAGTCCAGGGGTACAAAGCACTAGGGTGAAAACCTTTGTGAGTGTGCTGAGGCAGAGTCTTCATGATGTGCTAGTGTGTTAGGTGACAGCTCAACCGCTCACTGTCAGGGAGCAATACAAAAAGATCAACGGCCAGCTACACCTAGTCATGGGATCCAAGATACAGACACAGGCACCGAATGTTAGTACAAAAAAATGACAACTTTCTAAAAGTGGTACATTTAGAATTGTGACTTAAAGTCCGACTTTACCATTAAAGAGGATTTAGTTTTCCTTTTTCTTAGAGACAGAAATGTATTAAGGCTACCCATTGTTATCTTATGGGAGGGGTAGACATCACAGCAGTGAAAAATGAATTTAAAAGTTTTTTACTACCAGTACATTTAAAAGTTAAAAGTTCATGTCCAACATTTTAAATACACTGCACCCTGCCCTATAGGCCATTTAGGGTCTACCATAGGATTCACATACATATTATAATGGAAGGTATTGCGCTGGCAACAAAGACTTATTTTGCCAGGTCGAATTAGCAGTTTAAAATGACACACATAGGCTGCAATGGCAGGCTTGAGCCAAATTTTAAATGGATATGTAAGTGGGTGGCACAATTAGTGCCACAGGCACACTAGTAACATTTAATTTACAGTCCATGGGTACACATACTCCACTTTACTTGGGATTTACATGTAAATTAAATGTGCCAATTGGGTTGTAAGCCAATTTCACAATGTTTAAAGTAGAGAGAACAAACGTTTCAGGAATGGTTAGCAGCGGTAAAGTGTGAGGAGTCTAAAAGCCAACAAAATGAATTCAGCAAAAAAAAAAACAGTAGGAGTAACGCAAAACATTTGGGGGAAGATCAACACAAATGGTGAGAGGTCTAACACACCAGAAGGTAAGATATGCTGAAAATGTTTAGGTTACAGTTAATCAAGAAGATTTATAAAGCTATATGTAAATGAAAGACATTTACATATAGCCATTTAGGGAAATGATGGAATTAATTATTGGAAATCATAGAAAAAAATAGATGATCATCGATTTTGGCTGTTGCTTTGTCTACAATGCTGCAATTTCCATAGAAAATTCCATGTGAATATGCAATTGAGCAATATAAATAGGAAGAATATATTTTATGGCTATGCAACACACCGTAACTATCCCTACCTTGAAATGCCCAGCCATGTTGGTGCAGCTTCATTACTCTGTTCGCTAATGTTCCAGTTTCTGACTTCGCTTTAGTGCAAGCTATGTCTTTTTCATTTTCAACATTAATATACATAGATTCTCCAGAGAGGACAAACCACATTTTTGCACTGATTATTCTGTCAGAACGTAGGTTTGAAGGAACGATGACCCCAAAGGCCCACTTTCCAACAGGGAAATTTAATTACACCAGAGAATCAGTGTGGCTAAATGAGGGAAAGAGAATTTGGGAGGGTACTGAAAAGGTCAGAAAAATATGCTATTCAAGAATTGCTGCCAGCTCAAAGTAGGCTACATGACTGAGATGATAAAACAGATAAAGTGATCCATTGGCTGGCAAGCAGGAAGGAGTCTAGATACATGGTGCACCAGCAGGAACCACATCGACTAGCCACCTATAAATCAGCTATCAGCAACTACCACTGCCAGCTCAAAGGGCCTGACCTACCAGATCGAGACCAACACCAAAACAAACCAAGGAATTCTTCACCATCATAGGAGAGTTCACCCCTTCATCAGCCGACGAAAACTCTATCCCCTCCTCACAAGAACTCTTTGTTGCCCTCACCGACCACTTCCACAACAAGCCATCTATAGAGACTTCAAACCCTAACCCTTCAACCTCTTCAGCAGCCTACAAACCAACACCACTGACCACCTGCTCACAGCATGGGAACAACTCAGCACACAGACCACATCCACTCTTATGAACTCCATCCACTCTGGAGCACCCACCGACCCATGCCACCACCAACTCTTCAGCCTCAGAAGAGACCAGATCAGCCACCAGCTCACCAGCAGGCTCAGTGCCTCCATAACCACAGCCACCTTTCCAGATGCATGGAACCACACGGAGGTCAGACTCCTCCTCAAGAAACCTTTGGCAGGCCCCAGGAAGGTCCACAACTACTGTCTCCTCTCCCTGCTCCTGTTCCTCACCAAAGTCCTGGAGAAGGCCATCAACTTCCAACTCACCAACCAGCAGGAGAGAAACAACCCACCAGACCTCCCCAATTAGGCTTTCAAACTAACCACAGCACTGATACTGCCCTGATCGTCCAAACGGGGTGACATCCGCACCCTACTCAACAGAGGAGACTCAGCTGCCCTTATCCTCCTGGACCTGTCGGCAGCCTTTGACACCTTCTTCCAGCACACACTCATTGATCAACTATGCCAGATAGGAATCACAGACAATGAGCTCAGATAGATGGCATCCTTTCTCATGGGACGGCAAAGCTTGGACCCACCCCATGCCGAAAAATACCACCTGCAACCTGGGCATCACCTTGGACAGAGAACTCTCCATGAAGCATCAGGTCAATTTCTGTTTCTTCATCCTGCTTCCTCATGCTTCACTTGCACTGCGAAGTCTTCAGGTGGCTCCCTATCAGCACCATGAAAACAATGGCACAGGCCCTCATTATTGACTCGACTACAGCAATGCACTCAATGCAGGAACCACCACCAAACTCATGCACACTCCAGACAAACCAGAGCACAGCTGCCAGACTCATGCTCAATCCTGCCCAAGAGGACACTCATCACCCAGCACTTGAAGGTGCTCCATTGCCTCCCCATCCAGAAGAAAATACCTGTTCAAGCTTTCGACCCATGTCTACAAAGCCCTCCATGACCACGGGCTCACATGCATGAACCACTGTATATTGGAATATTGTCCAGAAGAAACAATTGAGTATAAAAATCACTTTTAAAGTATAAAGATTTAATTAAAGCAGCTAAGACCAAGGAAAAATACGCTCAGCAACAAATTCTACCAAAGAACTCTTTAAAACTGTTAAATCTTTGTCCAAATGGAACAAAAGTAAAATCTTTAATCCTGACGAAACCTTTTGTAACCAGCTGGCTGATTTTTTTCAACTTAAAGTTTACTCTATCTTTACGCGTTTTCCACCTCTTTGAACATGCATAGCTTTGATGATGGTTCAGTGCAGGCTGAGGTATTGAACCTCGGATTAGATATTGGGCTTTCAGATACACCTCAATTTGAAAGGTCCTCTCTTCTAACTAAGGATAAAATAATAAATCTCATTAGTTCAATCAAATCCGGGGCCCCTTTGGACCCCTGTTCTCCTCAGGTAATTAACTCAGTGGCAAGTGCTGTGGACAGACCACTTATGGACTTATTGAATGAGATATTGGCTTCAGAGCTTTTTCCGATTATATGGAAAAGGGCTTCCATCCTTCCGTTGGTGAAAAAACCTTTTTTGGATCCAACCACTTATGGACTTATTGAATGAGATATTGGCTTCAGAGCTTTTTCCGATTATATGGAAAAGGGCTTCCATCTTTCCGTTGGTGAAAAAAACCTTTTTTGGATCCAACCACTTATGGACTTATTGAATGAGATATTGGCTTCAGAGCTTTTTCCGATTATATGGAACAGGGCTTCCATCCTTCCGTTGGTGAAAAAACCTTTTTTGGATCCAAAAAAGGTGGAAGGTTACAGGCCCATATCTCGCCTCTACTTTCCAGACAAAATATTAGAGAAGGCAATGAATGAGGAAATACGAACATTCTTAGATGCTAACCAGTTGCTTGATTCTTCCCAATTTGGTTTTAGAGCAGACCACTGCACTGATCCAGCTCTGGTAGCCACATCAGAGGAATTTAAAAAGGCAGTTGACAAGGGAGGTAGAGCTGTACTGATTTTATTAGACCTCTCTGCCTGCCTTTGTTACGGTTCACCGCACACTTATTAAATGGCTCCACTCGCTTGGTTTCAGGAACACAGCTCTAACACTGTTGAGTTCCTTCTTTAATGATAGACTACAAATGGTAGATATGGGAGACACAAGCTCCAGGCCTTTCTCTCTTCCCTTTGGTGTGCCACAGGGGTCTGACTTTTGCCCCACATTTTATAATGTGTATGTTACTCCCCTCGTTAATCTTATTTGCAGTTATGGTCTGGCTGTATCCTCTTACTCCGATAATACACAAATAGTGATATCTATCTCATCGGACGTAAAAAAGGAGGCTAGCAGTTTCTCTTGATGTATGTCTCATGTCGCTAACTGGATGCAAGGAAACTGTCTGAAGCTGAACGCTGAAAAAATGAGGTTCTGCTTTTTGGAAATGAGACCACCTTTTGGGATGTTGGCCTCAAGACCTAGGTGCGTTACCGAGACCAGCTCAGAAGGCAAGAAATTTGGGGGTAGTTTTTACACCAAATTATGTTTTTCAAAACAAATCTAGGCTGTTACTTCATCGGGATTCTTTATGCTGAAGGTTCTTAAAAAAATCCTCCCAGTTATTCCTTTTGATCTACAAAAGAGAGTGATGATGGCTCTTATCTTTTTAAAGATAGATTACTGCAATGCCTTGTATTTAGGTACTCATAAACATCTGATAAAGAACTGCAGTCTTTGCAGAGGACGGCAGCAAGAGTGCTGCTGAAAGTTCCTAAGTTCGCACCTATATCTCAATCAATGCACGGATTGCACTGTCTCCTTGTGAAAAAAGATTACGTTTAAGGCTTTGTGTGTAATCCATAAGGCCCTTTACCGGGCCGGCCCTACCTACTTCCAGGCCCGGTTCTCCTGGTATAACCCCAGTAGCAACCTTAGATCAAGCATTGCATGAAAGGTCATTGTCCTGAGAATAAAGCAAGCAAAATGGGGTGGAAGAATGTTCTCCTACTGTGGAGGAAAACGCTGGAACACTTTGCCTCTCGCTTTACGTTCTCAGGCAGTTGAAGACCTGGCTATTTACACAATTGATTAAGTGCTCCTTCTAGATTTGTCCATTGTTTGGCAGAAGGTTTCCACCGTGTGGTCCACACATTACTAAGACACCTTCGGCTATTGCTCACTCTATAAAATTATTTCATTTAATTTCATTACACTGCCTGCATTTCCACTGACCGACCAAGAATCTCTGCTCCGCACACCTTGCCATCAGACAGATACCATATATCTGCCACTGCCGCTCTAAAGGACCTGGCCTGGCAGTTCGGTCTGGACTGTTCCCATGATGCACATGGTCAAGATGAATTTGCATATGGCTGTGTCTAAACTGGGGTGGCATGGTGAGCCAAAGAACAACGGATTTAACCCAGATCTCTTGACTGGGGTGAAAGTATGATTTATTCAGCATTCTGTCCATCATTTTTTTGTGTACCACTTTTCGTCCTAAGTGGGATGTATGCCCAGACGTGAGACCCTTGCTCACTGTGCCACTGGATTCAAGCTAGCCTGGCTGATGAGGGGTAATACCCCTAAACCAGCCCCAGGATGCCTGTTTCCTGGCTTGGCAGTTCGGTCTGGACTGTCCCCATGAGGCACACGGTCAAGGCTGATTTGCATATGGCTGGGACTAAACTGGGGTGGCATTGTGAGCAAAAGAACAATGGATTTAACCCAGATCTCTTGACTGGTGGTGGATGTATGATTTATTCAGCATTCCATCCATCATTTGTTTGCACAGCACTAACCTTAAGTTAAGGCATACACAATATATACACATAGGGCTGATTCACAAAGGTAAACTTACACTTTTGTGTAAGGTTAGGTTTGTTTTGGAGTTTACAATCTCTTTTTATGACTGCAGAGACTCCGCAGACGGGGCAGGGAACTCTGCACATTAAATGATATGATATGCCTATCTTTGTATGTGCGAAGTTCTCTGCCCTGACTGTGGAGTCGTCAACCTACTATTAAATCAGAGTTTGTGAATTCCAAACAAACATACACAAAAGTGTAAATTTACCTTTGTGAATCAGGGCCATAGGGTCTTACCCACTATAGCAGCAACGTTGCTGTGACTAGTCCTCCTATTACCTGGTGATGATTGGAGAATAGAGCAGAAGCTGCATGGTCGGTACTGCCAACAAGGAAGTAAGGAAGAAGGTAAGGAAGGAAGAAGTCAGAAACTCACACCTTCAAACTAAGACTGTAAGACTGAAGCAGGAGAATAAATAAGCAACAATGCCCTAACTGTAGAATTGCACTAAGGCAAAAATAAAAAGCAAAAGGAACAAAGATGGGTGTGAACTGAGGGGAACAAGAGTAGCCTGCCAACCACTGTTGCCATGCAAATGTATTCTGCCAACATAGCTTCTTATATTGACGCTTCTCTTTCTACCCTGGAAATCTTCCTGTGACTTCTGTGTCTTTCTACACTTCCCTGAGAATGCCTTAGTCTGAGCATCTGCTGCCCCGCCTAACACCAATGACTGGTGTGCCATCCTCCCTTTTGCCCATAGCGTCCATTGCTGTCAGCTGATTAGACCAATCCTCTTAGTCTGCCATACTGGACGTTAGCCTCGTCTTAGCAATGATGACAGATATATGAGGGACTGGATGTTCTTATCTTTCCTGGTAACACCCACAAGCTCTTTAACTACAACAATTCTCAGAAATCTATTACACATCTGAGAAAGTACTGGATATTGCTATCTCTGCACTAACAAGAATTCTTGATGTAATATTATTAAGTAATTGTACACTGCCTGGTCAACATCATGTGTCTCGGCATCAATGAGCAAATCTTTGTCTTTGCAGAGTCTCTTTTTTTGTTGAAACCCCAAATCGCAACTATATAGTTCTCAAAACCTTGGTAATTCTGATATGCAAAGTAAAAGTTTATGTACTGTTGCTAATCGCACTTCTCACTGCTTCCAAAGGTATTTTCAGTGGAATACAATTTCACAGTTTTCACAATGTCCAACCTTCACTGCAGTCTACAATTCAGTGCTAATTGTACCTGGTCACATTTCCCAAGATTGTTGCAGTAAATTCAATAGCTGCTGTTGTTTAGCCAATGTATAGACATATGCCTCCACGGTCACAATAGAAGTTTCAAATTGACAAGCACTGGAGTTTGGGCAAGGCCCTAAAATTATGGACCAAAATTACACAGCAGTAAAAGTTTTGTGGGGGGCAGATTTGTGATATTCACATGATCAAAAAAAAATAAACAAAATATGGCTCAAGGTTAAACGTGCAAAATGTTCCCTACTTTTTTCATCGTTACACTAAGCAAAATGCTCTGTACATATTTGTATTGTTGTCTTTTTATTGATGTTGTGTGCAGAGTGGGACACCAACCAAACAATAATGGCTACGTTTAGACTAGGCCTGGATGGAGTTAGCGGAGTTTTGCTATGTGAAACTCCGCAAAGTGCCGATAAATCTCCACCACCCTCCGCAGAGTTCGGCAAGTCGCGGAGAGTGGTAAGCCATGAAGCTCATGCTGAGTGTTAGCACTGGGTGTTTGTCCCATGCTGTAAATTCAGAGTGTACTTCACCACGTGCAGAACAAGAGGGTACTGCTTCTTTTTGCAGCTCAAGTAGATGTTCTACTTGAGCTTCCTCAACACGAGTGGCAGGTTTCTCAACTCGAGCGGTAGTGACTTGCCGCAACCGCCCGTGTTGAGAAATCTCACCAGAAGGTGATCTAGCATATGATTGTCCTCACTCACGCTCAGCAACTTAATGCTGACGAGCCTCATGAAAGGAAAAACTGCTGCCTGTCGATTCGGGGAGTTTTTGGGAACTCTGAGCTCTATGTGGAATGTGGAGTCAGCCAGCAGAGCGGAGTTCACCGCCAACCCCTATTTTAGACCCACAATGCTGACAGGGACACAAAGAGCATGGAGGTAAGGGGCTAAAGGACCTGACAATCTCAACTCTACTGTTGCAATAGGTTAACATGATCATTAATAGTCACTTGAAATCAAAATACCTTCCACCAAAGCAAATGAAAACCGTTTGCATTTTAGTGATGATCAGGTTGGCTAGCCTCAGTGGCGGTTTTTGAGCAGTGCGAGTGGTGCCACCGCACTGGGTGCAAAGGTCAGGGGGGGCCATTTGTGCTCCTAAATCGTCACCAGGCACATTTCTGAAAAGCCTGCACTGTTGAATAGTGTTTTCCCTCTTTCGTTTCCACAATGTTTATCTTCATAGAAATAGAAGAGAGATAAATTTGTTATGTGGATGTACGTTGTTACGACGCGTGGCATTACCACGCGTACCGTTACAATGCGTATTTTACAACACAAGTCGTTACCACGACTTGCGCTGTAGGGGTGCGGACTTACGCGTTGTAACGGTACTGCGGGGTAACATCTGCGTTGTAAAGGATGTTCCCCGTGTTATGCTTATGCCCGCCCATGCACAGTGTTTCCACCACCTGAGGATGAAAACCAGCTTGTGTGGGGTTCCAGGGCCATCAATCTGGTAGCGCAAAAGCGCTACCAATGACGGCCGTGCAAACAATATTGTCCTGAACCTGCCCCGTGGCATTGAAAGAAGCGCTGAGTCGGAGTGCTTTGGAATTCGAGAGGAGTCAGGAGTGTCAAGGCAAGGGCTGGGTGGCCTATCCTGCAGTCTGCTTCTATTGCGTGTGCTATCCCTGGGTGCCCAGCAGGTTTATTAAGGTAAGATTAGGGGTTGAAGTGTCCACTTCTCCTGCTCTGCCACTGTCAGCTGCCCCCCCCCTTTCTTCCTGTTACTCTGTTTCCCTCTCTGTCTATCTCTCTCTTGCTGCTCCTAACTTGCTGAAATTGTGACTTCAATAAACATCTCTTACCCTCTGTTTCCTCTACTTTCCTTCATTTATTCCCCTGTGAAATGGATCTAAAAAGAAACAATTTTGCAGGAAATGTATTTTTCTGACATTTTTCTGTTCCAGTGCAGCCTTGGGACGAAGAGAAAAAAGTTTCAAAATATGAAAAATAAATACATAACTAAATCAAGCGTGACAGAGCAGTCGCAAAGTGGCCCGATTGCTTTTCTTCACCCTCAACTGCAAACCAGGATTGATGGGCTTGAAGAGGAAATAAAAGAGCAGGATGGTGATTCCCGGCTGGGACACAAGATGCGAGAGGATATGACCATCAGATTAGCAAAAGAAGAGGAAAATATAAAAGTGCGGAAGGCATATAAATTTAAAAGAGACCGGGAAGACCATGCCAATGGCCAAATATTCACGTTCGCCAGGCGCTATGACTCGCTGAGGGCGGCCACCGCAAGTAGACGCACCCAAAGAGGCAATAAATCACAGAACCAGCGGATTGAAGCCTCTTTTCTCTCGGATGTAAGTTCAATCCCAGAGAGTGAATCGGACAGTGAAAATGCTAGGAGAATTGTGGAGCACGGAGGCATTAAACTGTCCTTAGGGGAAGAATTGGACATTTTAAAACAGGGCAGACGGGACACCTTGAGGCCACGAAATCAGGGTTTTGTGGAAAAACAAAATGCCAGAGGAGAAGGGGGAGACGCCAGGCCCACAGGAAATGGAGAGCCCAAAAAGAGGGGGCGTGGGCGGACCTACCGTTGGTGTATACCCCCAATAAAGGACTGTCATATACTGGCGAAGGACCAAACAAAGTTGACGACAACACCATTGTCAATTTAGCCAATGTAGATCTTTCAGTAGCAGAAACACAACTGCTATCTTTAGGATTGTCCTACTGCCCTGAATCTAATTTTCAATACACCAGAACTCGAGCAGATGTCTATCAGTTCATTAGAAAACTGAAATTGAAAAAATTCCATCAACAAAGGTCTTCAGCTGACCCTATGGTCAATACAGTATCCAGCATTCCTGACATGGATTTTCCAGGGCTAACGGTATCGGATATAGGTCTATACCAGTATCTATGTATGTTGCAAAGTGACGAACAACCCAGTAGTCAGGAACCACCCTTAATAGGAATGCATGCAATACCAGAGACACCGTTCAAGCCAAAATCCAAATTTGTCCCCCTAATGGGCAGGGATTGCCTGGATTCATTCAGTGAACATGTGGTGAGCCAAATCAAAAAAACTGAATTTTGCCATAAATAGATCGCACAAATCTTACACTAATCAGGAAAGGAAATATAACCAATTGATTGTTAAATTGCAAAAAGAAAACGTGGTAATAAGAACCTCTGACAAAGGAGGTAACATTGTTCTTTGGCCCAAGGAAGACTACACGAAAGAAGCATACAGTCAACTAAATGACATTCAGTGTTATAGAAAGAGTACTCCACTAAAATACAAGAATATTCAGGACTCATTGTTAAAACATCTTGTAACCTGGAAGAGTATGGGGCTTCTTAGTTGGGACGAGTACAAATTTATCAAAAATGAACATCCTTTGGTCCCAACTATATATTTTATACAGAAAGTCCATAACAATCTTGAAAAGCCTCCAGGCAGGCCCATCATTGCTGCTTGTGATGGGCCCCTAGAAAATCTATCCAGGTATATATATTATTTCTTGCAAATACACATGAAGCAACCCAAATCCTATGTACAAGATACAGCAGACTTTTTTAAAAAAGATTAAGGATTTGAGATGGGAGTCTGATGTGCTCCTTATAACATTGGATGTATGCGCACTATATACCTGTATAAGAAATAAGGATGGCCTAAGGGCGGTGGAGTACTTTTTGTGTTCAAGACCAATGATGTTTGCACAACACACAAGAATGTTACTTGACATGATACTCTTTTGTTTAGAGAATAATTTATTCCTTTTTAATGGCCAAATGTTCAAACAGATCCAGGGAGTTGCAATGGGGGCCAGTTTCTCCCCCAGTTATGCCTGTTTATTTATGGGCTGGTGGGAGGAACTGGTCCTCATGCGCAAATATGAAGCAACATATGCCACCAATGTAGTGTCCTGGTTACGTTTTATAGATGATCTATTTATTGTATGGAAAGGCAGCGAGGAAAGTGCACTGAAATTCATAGATGAGATCTATAGGAGTGGTGTGGCTCACTGGTTAGAGGCGGCAGACCCGGGAGCAGAGGACGGCCCGGGACCAGGGTTCAATTCCCGACGCGGCAGGGTCTTGGACCAGGGTCAACGGACTCGATAATTCTCGCCTCGGTGCCTACTCTAACTAGGGATCACACTCGGCAACTCTGGGCATTAGCTTGCCTCATCTCCACAACGGCCCCCCACATACGCCGGGATGCCTGGTTTCACCTTGGAGATACCCAGTAGGGACCATCTCACAGGGAAAGCCAGGACGTGTTCCCCAGCGGTCTACAGCGCAGAGATACTCCTTCGGGAGTCGATTTGAGCGCTTTAGAAACCCACAATCAATCAATCACATTGATTTTAATCTGAATTTTACATTAACTGTCAATAAACGCACTGTGACCTTTTTAGATGTCCAAGTTTTAGTGGAGAATGACATTTTAACCACTGCTCTGTACAGAAAACCAACGGCAGGAAATACAGTCTTGCATCTGTCTAATAACAAGGATCAAAACTATCCGGTGGCTCGCCACTTCCAGGCTGTTCATGACAGCAATCCCAAGCATCTGAAATACTATGCTATAGAAGCTATCCCTATTACACAAAGAGGGGGGGACAGAGAGGCTAGGCTAAGACGATTGGAAACTACTTACATTTTTGAATTTGACTGTAAGTTTCCGTGTGGACACAATACAACGGAGGATCTGCACACTTTTTTATAGACCTCAAGTACCTAGCTCTCATATCTGCAGCATAGTCTCAAACAAGGTCATTAGTATATTTTGATTAGAATTTTATGAACTATGATTGGAGAATTGTTTACAATATATGAATTCAAATGTGCTGTTCTTGAAAGAGAGATTTATTTAATAGAATGCAGATAGTTTTATATGGATCCTGGTTTTAATGATTGGTCTTAGGCTTGGTTTTAACTCCGATCATTTTTTTACAGGGTTTTTATAATGTGTTTATATGTAATATCTTATGAATATTTATTATTATCTCTTCTTTTAACAATAAGATCTAGGATGTTTCTAATCATCGATTTTGCTCATTTGTACGTCCTCAATTGTAATTACCCCCTCATTGGCTTTTGCACTTTAATGCATTGATGTATTTTGTTATCCAGCAATGGTACATAGTCACTTTAGAGTTGTATGATAAACCACTGCTAGGAAATTGCTACTGTGGGTATAGTGTGCCGATTATAGACATTATGTCATCATAATATGCTATATGCTCATCATTACATGGAGGTAAACATTGATATGGCGCAATTTGGACACCCAGATGTGATTGTATTAAGCTACAGCAACCATTGACAAAATGCAATTTTTGTTTCATGTCATTTTCATTTCCACGGTTAGGGAGCACCAAAGAAATTTTCACATTATGCAAATTTCATTAACAGGAAGTCGGGCTTAACCAGCAATAGCATTTTTGGTCAACATTCTTTCACAGTGTATCAACATATTAAACAGTGGGGCAATATGAGAATTGTACCCATGCATTTAAGCTGGTATTTTTTCTGCAAAAAATGGAGAAAAAAACGGGAGCCTGTCTATGTTCATGAATTGTATATATATATATAAAAGGGTTGCCCACAAAGAGGCTGCCACACTGGATGAATTGGAACCATTTATTCAAGGATTCAGTTTGCCAGGCACTCCCAACACAAATGTAGCCAAATGCGTTTCGGGCGTAACCAACGCCCTTGATCACTGGCAACAGGAAAAGCGGCAAGTGAACAAGCTGCGCTCATTTAAATGTCCCGCCCCAGTGGGCATGAGCACGATTGCATTTTGGTCTCTGTAGTCCACCTTACATCCAGACCACTGTGGGTCCCGCCATACCTGCAAAATACACAGTCCTACACCAGTGGGTATGTCAGGAGGAAACTGGTCGACAACTGAGGTAATCTCTTGAACGGATTCATCCCTCCTGCAGCATCCCTTGATCTCCGACGCTGTGGACCCGCACTAAGCGCAGTGGGGATTCCTCGCAGCTATATATATCCGCTCCAAGTTGCCACCAAATGCCTGTATTCTGAACTCGAGGCGGGTGCACCAGAAAACAGGGAGGGAACCCATTTGTTACACAACTCCAGCTCAATAGGTGCAATCACAGGACGTGTCAAAATTCTTCGCAGGCGCGTTTCAGAGTTATGCTTTCCTCAGTTCGGTAAAAACTTTTGACACTCAGGCACAGTTTAAATAATCCAATGATTTTAATTGGTGCATTCATGGTCAATGGGAGGGCAGCATTCTTTCCAGGACTGACATCGGAGAGCCAACGATTTACCAAATACTCTGCTTTGATGCCAAATAAAGACAGTTATTAAATCAACATGAATGTAACCAGTCCCGCCAGAACTCGATATTCAAGCTGCCTTCAAAGTGCCAGAAACGTCCTTCGCCTGCCGTCGGTTGTGATACACAGCCTACCGCAGGTGTCCTTCAAATGGCTGGGCAACCGGGAATTTGAATAATCCACGACCTTCTTGGTATGTACATGGAAATATATATATATATTACAGTTATGCACAACGAACCCAATGCGATTTGGGACTATGGAAGATACTGTGGTTGACTTTCTAAATAATATTTTATTATTAATTACCGCTTTTTTCCATGTTTTATTTATGAATGAAAATTATTAAGCTTTTGTAAATAGGCTTCTGTGTTTTGAAACAATATCTGTTTTAAAAATTGAAGGTGACATCCAGAATTGAATTAACTTCTATGTCGATGATGACGCTCACAGCAGTATTTAGCACTGTCACTTTAAATATCCTGTGCACACTCCATAGCGTGTCATGTGATCAAGGGCTGTTGGGGGTCGAAATGCGTCATGGCGGAGGTGCGGGTTTCAGCACAATAAAAATTTAGCACCTTCAAGTTTGGGTCCGCTGTCGTCTTTCTGATAGATGCTTGATGATTCTCTACTGCCTAAAGTTACGGAGTGGCTTTCTCGGTTAAGCGGAACCACTCCTTCAATTTGGGCGAACGATCCCTAAGCCACGTTTCTGGATTCCGGAAACAGTCTCTACGTTCCTGCACGGGATTTGTCTTCGTTCTTGCCCCTGAACAAACTGCAGTGCTCTGGCTACGGAGTGGAGGCTGAAACCCGAGTCGGATGACCCAAGCGAAGCAAGCCAGCCGTGAGGGTGCCGGGGCATTTAATAAGTTCAGTAAAGGAGTGTGCTGGTAAGACAACTGGGACATTTGTCTGTTTAAGTTGCTCTGTGCGAATATATAATCACGCCTACATGCACCATGGCCGCGGGCGCACTACGGAGTCGGGAAGAGGCAGCCACTGACAGGTTCAGTGATGAATCCTCTGGGGCGACTTTGATTCACCAACCAGCGTCCACTATTGATGTGGCAAGTGCAACCTATCGCGACAACATTAAGAAATTGGATAAGCTCAAAAAAGGTGAACAGGCTAAATGGTGGGAACATCGTTCCCTTTTTCGCTATTTGGAAGTGGGGAGAGTTCCACGGGGACTCCGAATTATGCTGGTTCCCACATATGATGTACCCAATCCTGATTTGCTGACTGAATGGGCGCATTGCAACTTGCAGTCGTCAATGAATTTGATGGCGACTTTAGTCAAGTACGCTGAAATTGATCGTGCAGCATACGAACAGCAAATAGTGGCACTCGAGTTAGAGCTGGGTAATTTTGAACAAAATGCCGCAAATAAGAAAATAAGGGATGATATGCTGGTGCGAATAGTTAAATAGTAGGAAACAATTAGTAAAAGGAAGGCATTTAAATTTCAACGCGACAAACAAGACTACGAATGGGGGCAAGTCTTTACGTTTGCTAAACGCTTCGACACTGTCAAGAAGGACATCTTAAAGCCTGTGGCAGCGCCTCCCAACAACCAAGCGCCTGGAAATCTACCCACTAATGCAAATTCCACCACATCCCATTCGGATCTTAGCTCAATACTTGATAGTGGGTCAGATAACGATCAAGCAGGTTTCAGCGGGGATTTGGGGTTTCAGAGGTACGCCCTAGCCCAGGAGGTAGCCTGCATGAGGCAGGATCGTCTCGACTCATTGCGGTCCAGGCAGCCAAAGCCAGGTGTGCCAAAAATTACAAAAGCCACCAATGGAGCAAATGCTACAGGGCGAGGAAGGGCCAACAGGAACAAAAATTACGATTGGAAACGCAAAGCGATGCCCAATTAAGTGATGCAACTGGTAGTAACTCTGTAATTAATCTATCATTAATTGAATTGAATGCAGCAGAAATGCAAATTTTGTCTTTAGGACTGTCATTTAGTCCTGAGAGCAATTTCCGCTATGCCCAGACCAGAGTGGATATCTTTCAGTACATTTGCAAGCTAAAATTGAAGAAATCCTTTTCGACCAAACAAAATAAAGAAAATGCGCTGGGAGACAGGATCAGCCAACCCAGCAGTCCGGATATTCTAACAGCCGGAGATATGGAACTGCAGAAAGATCTGGTTGGGCTGCAAAGTGAAAGTACCCAAATGGCTCCGGATGACATCAATGTGGTGGGCTCTGCAACAGGAAAGGCATTCTCTCAATTCAGAGCAAAATCGACCTTTTGCCCTTTAATGATCAAGGACAATATTGATTATTGTCATGAATTGGTTATTGCAGATGTGAAAAAGTTGCACCACAATGTGGCACGTTGCAAGTACAAGTATTCCAAACAAGACAAAATGTACCATGAGCTGATTAAAAAGTTGCAAAATGACAAATTTGTGATTATTCGTCAATCAGGCTAAAACAGCAAAGCACTCAGCAAAGCGGTAGTTCCTCCGTACAGCTTCTCCAGCTCTTCTTCTTGGCGGTCTTCTTGGTCCAAAAGAATGCTACATTTCAGGAATTTGGCCCCACATTTTATAACCCAAAATCCTTTGTCCTCTCAGAAAGAAATTGTCTCTGCCCAGCCAAAACCAGTTCTGCTCTCTCTGGTGTGGCTTCCTGGCAGGAGGTAGGGATGGCATTGTCAGAGGCAGACTAGGCCCATTCAGGTGAAAGGAAATCTCCTCCCCCTACTCTAAATGCAGCCCATGTCTATTCAGCCCTTTCCTGACCCACCTAGACTATCTGGAGCCACGGCTCCTCCCCAGTCCATGTCATCCAAAACCCAGACAGTCCATTCACAACCCCAGCAGAGGCCTGCTGGATTGCTGAGCAAGAAAATACCTACTTTCAAAAGTGGTATTTTCAATCACATAATGTAAAAATCACCCTCACTAAAAGATCCCTCTTTAGTTTCTGAGTTTAGGCATACTAAACTTTATTTTTCTACCTAGTTCCGAGGGCCAGTTATGTTTATAAGATATTATAAACAAACTCCTGATTCTGTCCTATGGGAACAGATAGCCTTACAATAGTGAAAAACTAAATTGGCAGTAATTCACTATCAGGACATGCCACACACACCAGGGCATGTCCTACCTTTCACATACGCTGCACCCTGCCCACAGGGGTACCTTGGGCCTACCTTAGGGGTGACTGACATGAAAGAAAAGAGAAGGTTAGGGCCTGGCAAGTGGGTACAATTGACAAGTCGACATGGCAGTCCCAGACTGCACACAGGCTCTGCAGTGGCAGGCCAGAGTTACATTTACAGGCTGTTTGCTTGGGTGGCACAATCAAGTGCTGCAGCCCACTAACACGCCCTGGCACGCTCAGTGCACTTTACTAGGGACTGACAGGTAAATCAAATATGCCAATCATGAAAACACCAATCCATAACACAGTTTACAACAGGGGCACTTGCACGTTACCACTGATCAGCAGTGAGAAAAGTGCGCAGAAACACTAAGCCAGCAAAAACAGAGTCAAAACAGGGAGGTCAGAAAGCAAAAACTCAGGGGAAACACGCCAAAAGATGTCCCGTCTAACACAGATCTCTCCAGCAAATGCGTCACCTTCCAGCATTTTTTTAGCATTATTATTATTCCCTGAAATGTACTGGGCACACAAAGATCTCTTCAGCAGGTGCCTTCCCCCACAAGATATTTTAAAATGCAGACTTTGTAACCAATTGAGCAGAACAGATTTCATGGCACGTTTCTCCTTATTGCCAATTTCTTTGCAGCACAGTTTTAAAAAAATACATGTATACGTGCAGGCCTATATTTTGCTGAAGGGTTGTGTCAATCTAACGCAAAATCTAATTTGTTAAGTATTGTAATGCACTTAATTGTACATAGGATAAACCGGCTAAATATGTGTGTGGGGTCTTGAGATCTGACGTCGCTTCCTACAAGGTCATGGATTGTGATGCCACTTCCTATAATATCACGTGCCATGCATGCTGTGATGCTCTGTGATGTCACGTGCCATGATTTCACTTTAATACTGTCTAACTTGGTTAGCCCCTTCCCATTCCTTTTTTAGGATTTTCCTTCACAGTGCTTGCGCGGTGCTAGCAATATCTCTTATAACTAAATTTAAAAAATCTAAAAAGGTGCTTACAGCCCGCCCATAACTTACCATTTGCTAGCCTGCTTGCCACTCTGATTTCCTTGCTTTTTATTGGTTTTTGTTTGCCATTTCCTGTTTGTTTCTGGTTTCTCTTCCTCTGCTTTCCTGTGTTTGTCTTTGCTTTGGAGCTTAGACCAAGTACCCTTTCCTTCAAAAGTCTCCAGCCGCCTTTTTAGGTTTCGTAACCTGGCGAGGGGCGAAGCCACTCCCAGATCGAAATCTGTTGTTTCTAATAGTGAGGTTAGGACAGCCTCTGTTTCCAATTGGCTAGCTCCATAAATGGAGGCTAGCCATTGGGAGGCAGAGGCTGTCAATCGCGCTTTCTCACGAAAACGCGATTCGGGGGCGTTTCTGGTGCTTTTTTTAAGCCCCGCCCCTTTGTCCTGGGCCGCACTGTCATTGGCTGCCGGCCCGGGACACCCCCGTGACGTCATTCCCCGGGCCGCGCTGTGATTGGCTGGCCGGCCCGGGACCTGACTTGTTGTTAAATGAAGTCGAAGTATTCCTTGCTGAGACTTGGTTCCTGTGTCCCAGTTGTGCTACAGAACTTCTGTGTTCTTTTTCTCAAAGTGGCGTCTGCAGCTGTCAGTCTGGGAAGGTTCATTGCATCTCACACTAGGTATTTGTCCCTTCTTTGCTTTAGCGTAACACTGCTAATGCTAAGCAGCGAAGGCACCTATTCCAAAAATGTTTTATCACTTTTAGTGTTTGCGCGCCGAACTTCATTCCGTTTCTCTGAACCAATATTACATTTTGTCATGTAAGCATTTATTTGGCGTGCATCTTTTTCAGTCAGTATTATAAATAAGAATAGGTGACGGGTATTGCGTCGTTCCCAAAAACCAACCGCAGAATACGACCGTGTAAGTGCCATGACATGTACATTCTAAGCGCCGCACAATTGCAGGAAGTGACTTAATTCGGTATACATAGGGTTTGTTCTCAGAAACAGATGCGCATATTATTATTATAAACTAGGTGGAGCCGCAGAGGGCCCCGGGTGGGGAGTCGTGACGCAGCGCGGGGCCAGGCCGGGCGCGTCACGTGTGCCGACAGGAGGGTTGGTCAGCAGAGCACTTCTCCAAACTGAAGTCAGAGCGGGCCGGGGAGGCAGGCACTGCAATGGAAACCTGGGACTTGGAGAAGGCTGTCTCCAACGCTGATTTTCCAGTAGGGACAAGACTCGGTAAGTACTTGGCATCGAGAAGTGCTGCGCCGCAGTTTTACGTTGTCCATATTCAAATGGATTCTTGCTTTTTAACTTTCGGCTCTTCTACAAATGGAGCTGTACGAGCTGCCGGTTCCTGCGGATGTTGGACGCTGCGGGACATTTCTGTTCTCCGCTCTTGCTGGCTGTTATCAGAGAGGCACCGTATACACAAACACAGCGGGGGGGGGGGGGACCAAACACGTCTGCCCTAGAAATATTTCCCTGCGATAAACAACTCTGTGCTCAGTGCTGTTTGCTGGGATCCTAAATAATATTTGCCTGCTACCTACACTGTGACGTGTGGCTCTTTCGCTGCATTTGTGCTAAACCACGATATGTTTGTCACACTCTAAGAGTCACGTAAAGCTTTTCTCGTGCCAGGCAGTGAGCTGGTTCATGCCGCAGAACCGTGGCACTCTAGCAGAAAGTTTGGCGTCATGTCATTTGATGTAAAGCACTTGGAGGCTTGTTGCAGGGTGTGCCCGTCCCCCCTCCCGCTCTCCGTGTGCCCGTCCCCCCTCCCGCTCTCCGTGTGCCCGTCCCCCCTCCCGCTGTCCATGTGCCGTCCCTTTGCAAGGCTGTTTCTGTATAGCCTATTTGGAGGAGGGTACTACATACACATGTATGTATAGATAGTTAATAGGGGTCTGAGTAGGAAGGATGCGACCAAGCGTTTTCAAAATCGGTATTATAACATACGCACATCATATTTTATTAACGCTGGTTAAGGAGCTGGCCCTCCGAACTCCACAACCTGTTTAGCTGCGTTTGACCTGGCATCAGCTACACTCGACTCAGCACACAGACTTACTAGCCCCTCTTTCACCCAAACCTTCGAAGTTTGAAGCCAAATTCCCCAAATAACCTGATTTTAAGGCTTGAGCAATTAGTTTAGTTCACTAATCACTGTACAGCACCTCAAGTTCGAGGTGCTTAAGCGGCTTACATTTCACACTGTCAAAGAAACAAACTTACAGTAAAAGTAACCGTGACGTTTCGCGCAAATAAACGTTTGTGCAAAAGGCGCATGAACCTAAGTACACGTCCACATTAGTGGAGAACGAACATTAACCTACCAGTCTCTCTCTTACTGACAACGAATCGGTGTGTGAGCTTGTTGGATGCTATAAATATGATCTGGGATTCCATACAGTCACTGGTTCTAAATTCAAAACCAGCTACAAGCATGAAGATTACGTCAAACGTACATTACTTATGTATGGGTTGTCAGCGTAATTTGAGTTTCGTACATGGCCATCAGTTAAATTTACACACTCCGCATTCACATTGTAGATTACCGTTTACATTTAGCAAATTCTCGGAGCTAGAGCCTCTCACAGGCTATCCAAAATAAGGCACGTATATACAGAGTTAAACGATCTGCAGTTTACATTCAATCAAGGTGAACCGGGACTACATAAGTGAGTGCATTGCTGTTTTAAGTGAAAACTGCCAGTCGAACAGTCCGGTTTAAGGTCCCCTGCTTTTTGTAGTAAATTCACAGAAACAGTCTGAACAGTCATTAAAAAAACTCCCTTCACGGGGTGTGGCACTATGAAATGCCCCTTTGCCCTTTCGTCTCCTGGGAAGTTATTACCTCACGTTGCTACCTAGAAACATTCGAAAGCTCTAATTTTCAAATCTGTTTTCTAAACCGTGCTTTTCTAAAGCTCCTTTCGTCTAGTGTTGTTTCCCCTTCCTGAAAATTCTTGCAGTCATATGTTTCAAGCATCGTCATGCCCTCATTATAAACCCCTATTATACGTTCAAGAGCACACCAAGGAGAAAGCAGTGTTGTATTGGATCGATAAGAAGCCGGATACACTTCAATAAGTATAATTCCTTTTAAGGTTGTAGTGGCTTTCAGGATGTGCACCCACCAAGCATGGAGTAGTCCAGGGAGTAGGAAGCTCGGGCAACCAAGACTGATTACTGAAGCATCTTCAGTCATTGCCCATCTGAAACGGACTGCTTAACAACATTTCATTGTGGGAACTTTTAAGCATACTTGAGTGATAAAATAAAACGGAACAATAACCATATTTTCAACGTGCTATTTTACATTTTTGTTAAAGCAGTTCCTGTGACTGCATGCATTCCTCTGCTTTGCATTTCCCTGCTTTGCATTTCCCTGGATTAGTACTGTAGTGTAGCCTTGGAAAGCAGTTCGTTCATGCTAGGGAATGTTTTTGTGTGCTGTGCCTCTTCTCTGTGCGAACACTGTAGCCATGAACTTATTTAATATTTGTAGGTATTGCTTTTTTTTCTTCAATGTGCAAATACACTTTGTTCAGTATACAAATGCAATCTTTACTAAACATTGCTCATCCTTCAGGATGACACATTAGCCAAGGACTGCATCTGTTCTCACGTTGGTTTCTGCCCTTTACCAGCAAGCTGCTGTCTGAAGACATTATGTGGTTATCCCCGGGGCCACTGTGATGCTTGACTGCGACATTTTCTCATCAGTGCCGGGTAGAACGTTAGCCCCCCCACCCCCGTTCCCCCTCTTATATTATCCTAATGTTAATTAAAAGGGTTAATTTTGGTTATAATGTATTCTCATTAGCCAACCACTGTGGTACGTTTTAAATCCTGAAATATACTGCCAATAAGCATGAATGACGTGATTACTACACCTTATAATCCCCATTGTGTTATGTAGCATTTTCTATAGACTGATTTGCACACTTTTGGTTCATTGTCTGTATAACATCTGATGTAAAGTGCTCCGACTCCCTGCACTGGTATGACTAGCGCTATAAAAAAAATATATATATATAAGTATATGCTACTTACTCTTAGGCCAGGAGTTGGTAACTGCACTGTTGTCCTAGGTGTGCATAGCTTCATATTTTTCTCTGTCCCTGCTCAGTGTGCAGTGTGGCGCCAGGGGCGATTAGCTCTCCTTCCACACCCTACAGTGTTCCCCCTGGGCTGTGTATATGTATTTTGCTGTTTAGTGCATGTGTTGGGTGGTTGCACAATAGTGTAGAGATTAAATTATTGGCATTGTAAATGACAATGCCATTTATTTATCTGTTTTCAAAACCAACACATAAATACAAATGTTGTCATTTACAATGCCAATAGCTCAAACTTTTCAAAAGGCGAAACCATTGCATTGTAAATGCTTGTTATATTGCTGGAGCTACTTTTATCCTTGTAGTCAGTGTTTTTTGCAGTTGTGTTTTATCAATCCCTGTGGTTTCACCCAAACCCTCTCCTGCTCTCTTTCCTCCAGGTACTTGAGCCCCCCCAACCCCTGCTCTGTTTTCGTATGGAGAACAGCCCGTGCCTAAGGTCCTCACTGACCGCGCAAAGAAGCACAGACTGCCTGCAGCCAACACACACTTCACAGAGGCCTAGCTGTTAGCAAACACTCCTCCCCTTCGGGCCTGCACCTACATAGATCCCATGGAAAACTGCGAGCTGGCCTTAACCGAGACTCAGATGTGGCTGGAGGTGAGAACCACCAATTCTTTTTTTGTGAGAACTGGGGGGACCCGGTTCGAGTCTCAGCGTCATCCCATCATCGTGTGATTCTCAGCAAATCACTTAATTTCTCCATGCCTATAAACAAAAAACAAATGTATCCTTATGTAATTAAATGTTTGTGCTCATGAAAAGAATCCCAATGCCTTTGGTTTGTGTTTACACTAATAAAACTGCAGTTATTTTAAGTTAATCCTCGATTTTTTACGGGGCTTCGTTTTCCGTGGCACTACCTTTCATTCGATTGGGGGTATTCTAGAGGAATCCAGAAAAAGGAAAATCAGTAAGAGGAGGTGAGAAAATATTACTGAAAACAAGTCTGTAATGTGGTTTGTCTGGCCTCAGATTAAGAAGTTTGACAAAAGAGGCAATTTAAAATTGCTTAACACAATGTTTTTCACATATGCTAGATATTGGCCCTCAACTGACTAATGGATGCACACCTCTTCAAAGGGCTCTTAAGGAGGTACATGGAATACTTACGATTATGTTGTCAAAATATTTATTGCCTCCTTTGCTCATACGTTCTGAAAATTCATTAGTCTAATCTGATTGATGGGGACTTAACTCTTGACTGGCAGTCTGAGCAATATTACTTGATGTCCCCACTCTCAATATTCCAATAAATGTGCTAATTGCTCTTATTAGTAAAATATGGAAAAAACATTGACAACACCAATAGGAATTGCATAGGCGAAACGTATTGGCTTTGCCAATGCTTGTTGTTTCTAGTTCTGTGACTTCTTGGTAGCTGACACTGCACTGCATGAGGTGATATAGCATTACGGAGTGAGGTGAGGGTTATCTGGGATACGGGGATGAGATACAACCCGGCTGCACTCTAACACTGAGAGATAAGGTGCTTATGAACATATTGGTGTTTAATTGTAAGGAAAAATACTGCTTGATTGAAAATAAAGTATAAAAAGTAGATGTTTAAACTACCCTGAACACCCTGCAATTTTTTCAAACTTTCCAAGTTGATGCATCCAGATTTCTTCTAGTGAAACCTAAATGACGAGGAGTTTGGCCCATCATTCCACTGATATGATGATGTAAGTTGAGGGATACAGCCAGATCACAACCTTAAAACATGATTTTGTTGTTGGTGGGTTTTCTGTCAATGAAGACCAGAGAATGTATTTGTTTAAAAAGTTTTTGTAAAATAGGATTTGAAATTTGATGTTACCTCAAAGCTGTCAAATGTTATCGTCATCGAGTGAACTAACAGAGCAATCTACATAGCCAGTCGTGCCTGGTACTGAACAAGGGTGGCGGGGCAAGGGCAGTACAAAAATAAGTATCATTTACCTTGTAGGCTGCCGACTCTCCTCTATCGTTGTCCCCCGTTCTGTTCAGTCTGGCCAGAACAGGAAGCACAGAGGTTCCCCTAAGCCAGTGGTTCCCAAACTTTTTTGACCCGTGGCTCCCTTGACCTAATTGGCAGTTGGCCGTGGCTCCCCACCATTTTTTAACCGGCGCACACTTTGGGAACCACCGCAGTAGACCTTTGAACTCTCTACCATTCCTATGTGACTCTTAGAGATTATCCATTTGTATCTCTTCCTTGAGTGACTTTACAACCTGTACATTTGCAATTTTTTATATTTGTTTTTTCCCTGTGTGACTTTACTACTTGTACATTTGCCATTTATTTCTGTTTATATCTCTTCCCTGTGTTACTTTATAACTTGTACATTTGCAATTTTTTTCTGCTTGTATCTTTTATGTAAGGCATGTAATCCTAAATCCTTATGTATCGCAACTGGTTCTTATGTAAACCGCTCTGACACCTTCCGGTAATGTTTGCGCTACATAAAATCGCATTAAATAAAAATAAAACCAAAGGGTGTACGTTCTGATATGTATCTTAATGTAGTGATTTTTCTGCTTGGTTTTAATTGCAATTACTTTTCATTGTCTCATGTGATATATGCAAAGCGATATTCGTTTGCGTCTTGTCCCGTTTTGTAAAATTGCACACACAAAAACACAGTGGTCATGTCTTACGAATTCATGTAACTTTTCATTTCATAGACAAACACGTGTGCCCAAGGAAAACCTATCTGTTCGCGCCGAGTCAGATGTGCAATCTTGGGAATGCACGTGTTCAATTAATCGTGCTTCGGAAGTCGAGGAGACAAAGTCTGCACATTTTATGGGATACCGCATTTTATCTATCTCTTCATTTAGGCAGCTGCAGTTTTAGCCATTTCGCCCACTGCTACAGTTTTTTTAATTCTATTTTATTTATGTGAAAAGTTTTATATAGCGCTGGCTAGACCCAGAGGTATCAGAGAGCTTTAGATGAGGACGAACATTGTTTCCGAGCATAGTTACAAGTTACATGAGTTACTGGAGCGAAGTTACATGTGTTAAATGTTATTCCACCTCCAAATACCAACAAGGGCGACAGGGACAATGTCTGATGCTTTCTCACATGCATTGGTTTTTCAAGATAAGAATAAAAATCGTTACTAGGCCAGAAATAAGAAAGATATTAAATGACTCCTAATTCCTGCAAAACTACGATATTAACGTACAAAGAGAAGTGTAGTTTTGCTGCCTCAGTAATCCCAGGCAATGCGATATCCAAAACCATTTTATAGGTAACTGGTACACAAGAAGTCTCATACATAGGTGACAGCGTTTTGTGGTAAACACTGATTATTTTAAATAGGCATGCATGTTTAAGAGCATGAGCACAATGCGCCACAACTGTTTTCAATACAAACTGCTGTTAGACTGCATTCTGTCAGAAATTTTACAAAATGTAAGCAAAGTTACATTATCAAAACGCTAAATAACGTTATTACGGAACTGTTAAAAAAAAGGATTACAACCACTTGCAACACGGGATAGATAAAGATTAACATTTATGTTCTCCTAACAAAAGAAATATACTCGGCAACGTGCACCCAATATCTAATTAAATCACTGTGTAAATGGAAAAGAGAAAGCTTTACCTATCTCCCTTTGGCTTTCGTTTCCTGAGCAAGGGTTGCCACCGGGGCCCATTACCCGTATTGATTCAAGGCCTTTGGAAGATTTCTTGAAGGTAAATTCAACTGGTTCGCCTTCTTTTAGGCTTCTAAACCCTTCCATGTAAAGCTTGCTTTATTACTCGGGTGCACTGTCAAGATGTCCACAGCACTCTCCGTAACCTCACCGAGCTCTTAATTGAGCCATTTAAATGCAGAGATCGAGGGCTGGGATCACGTTCAGCACAAAGGAGCCACATCCCGGGCGGCGCCGCGGCGCCCCTGACTACTCATCATAGCGCACCGGGGTGCCGCGGCGCACACTTTGGGAACCCCGGCCCTAAGCCAATCACAACGCTGCTGTTGGACAGGCAGTGGGAGCCTGTGCATGTTCCCCACCAGGCTGTAAGCCTGGTGGGAAACATGCTAAGTGCACATGACTGTTTGGCCGGCCCTCTTTGGCCAGCCCAAGAGGGCCGTCCAAACAGTCATGCGCACTTAAGTGCACATATTTTCTCCCAACCAGCTAGCTGCGATGACAGCTAAGCCCCGCCCCACAACCTGCATCAGTGTGGAAAATTAAAAGGATAACATTGAGTTGTAATCATTTGTTTTTCCTTCTTGGCACTGCCTAAAAGCAGTGCGGCAACGCTCCACTGCCTTAGCAAAGGAGCAGCCACTGCTTTTTCATTGTAAATGTGGACTTAAACTTAAAATTCCCTGTGCTCACCATTTATTTGGCTACAAACCCAGGGCCACGCCACTTTAAAGCTATGACATTTACGTATTTCAAGGTTTTTTTCAGCATCTGGGTATGGCCTACCCTGTTCCATGTCCTTGATTTTTTGGTCGAGCCTGGGCAGCGCATGCGCTGGTCTGCGAGGTATGCTGCATTGGAGTATGGAATTGAAGCCCCGTCCACTCTTTGCCCAGATTTGTCATTGGTTTATGTCATTGCCCTCGTAAATGCTGGCTTCTGATTCGTTAATAGGCTTGATAGTTTGTCCTTAGTACTGTTTTGTCTTTATTTGTAACCTCCCATGATGACTGGCCCTTTTACTTCAGTTGAATTTTAAACTTTAAACTTTATTCGGTTCACACGATAGGAAACCATAAAAGTTACAAGTTACAAATATATTGTGACTCACTTTAAAATTGCATATTATATATTACAAGAAATATACAGTCCAAAACATACAGTACAATAAATCCATTTTGCATCCAATAGTTTGACCGTAAGGAGTACATTACAATAAAGAGAATAAGAGCAATTATTTAAAAATAGATACATCAACTGGTTCTTTTAAGTATCCATACATTTTCTGTACCTTAGCAAGCATTTCAGAAATCCAACCACAAATGGGATACATTCTGTAAGTAATAAAGAGCGGGGCGTACTTGTTTAAAATGTAACTTTTTTAAAAGGTTTTTTAAAAAGGGCTGGCCATTTTACTTCAGTTGTTACACTGTACCTCTTATTTAGTAAGCACTATTTTCGTTAATGTGTTTCTTCTACTGCAGGCACTACATGCTTTCCTGCAACATTCGCCACATTCAGTGCACCATGCGCACTTTCACTAGGCGCTTTTTACAAAAAAAAGCATGCGTTTGTCAACTTGAAAAACAAATGCTTTTTACTTTTACTTTAACCCCTTGGCCGCGGCAGTAATTCTGCCTCGGCGCTGGGGGGCAGGGGGAGCTGCGCAGCACCGCCATGCTCGTGACGGAACCTCTCCGTCACCAGCCACGGGCGCGCTGTGCTTGTGACGGAGTGGTTCCGTCACGGCCCCGCCCGCTCAATAAAACGCTCAGCGCAGGCGCGGAATTGACGCCGTGCAGGCGCGGCGGCCGGACCATGGCGAAACCACTCCGTCACCAGCAAAGCGCGTCCGTGGCTGGTGACGGAGTGGTTCCGTCCCAGCGCTCAAGGAGTTAATAACGTCTGCGGACCTTTCTTTGGACAAGGCCCGTCTAAAGAGAGCGCATCATGGGGCGCTTTAAAACAACAAGCATTTGCAATGTAATAGGTCTCACATTTTAGAAACTTTGACTGATTGGTATTGTAAATGACGATGCCTTTTATTAATGTGTTGTTTTTTAAACACATAAATAAAAGGCATTGCCATTTACAATGCCAATAGCTCAAAATCTCGCAATTGCTAGACCTATTGCATTGCAAATGCTTGTGTTATATGAATGCTTGAAACATGATCAACTACACTATAGCTTCATTTTCGCATTCAGCAGGTGAATAATATATATTTTTACCCAGTGCCGAGGTTGTGGCGTAACAGCCAGAGCTGCCAACTTGGTTCATGTCTCGGCATCAGCTTAACATCCTTTGATTCTTCTGAGCAAAACACTCAATCTCCCCTGCCTACCAATAATGAGTGTGCAATGTAGCTGTGCTCCTGCATAAAGCGCCAATACCTCGGGGTCGAGTTGGCACTATATAAAACTGCCCAAAAAAAGCAAAGTTCCTGCCAGTGTTATTGAGTGATCGGAGAAAGTGGCGTTTAAGATTGCTATTTATCTGAAACTGAAACGTGATCATTGTTTGCTTATCTCACTCGGGAGCTCCTCTTTGTTTAGTGTCTACACATACTCTGTGTGCTGAGAGTAAATACAATATAATGCAAAGCATTCTTTGACTTGGCTACACACCAGTTGGACGGATTTACACAGCGTGCAGTGCAAGCAAGAACTTTCCATAGTTCACAGCTTAATATATGTACTATTTTAAAGAATCTAAAACTTTTACTAGTTATGTATTGTACAACATCTTAAAGGTGGTGTTTGCCCACACAACCCTACAAGTTGCTTCAAAGAGCGAATTCTTGCAGGGTCTTCATTTCATGCTTCTGCTACCTCTGCGGTGCAACATGTAGAAAACAAGTTGACAAAGCCAATAGATGTTACCTGGGCGAGAACTATTGGCTTTGCCAACGCTTGTTTTGGACTACAATGCTATCTGCACCCGTATGGAAAAGCTAAACATATATTGTTTTCGTTTTATATTCTTTTCTGTGGGAGGTGGGGGAAGTCGATGAATTCTCATTTTGAACGCTGGATTCCCTAGGTACTTGCTTCACCCAAGGGTATTAATTATTTCAACACAAGCACGCGCCGATTATATAAGGGAAAAAACACGCACTATCAACAAAGCAGAACATCCATTCGCGCAATAAAGTCACTGTCCACAACTTCTTATTCAGCAAGAAAGGCCACTTTATTAAGACAGGTTATAAACAACACATCAAACCACTTCTTTATTTATTTATTTAATTACTAATTCAAACTGCTCTCAGCCTAACAGATCATTCCTACCCACTAATAAACCCCCCACCAAGTTAACCCTAACCAAACCAGAAGCCCCTAACTCTCATGTATACCCCTTCCTTTCCTACCACTGCCTATTGAGGATGGACCAACCCGCTCCAGGCTGCCCACCCCCCACTAAAATCCGCCTAAAAAGAAAAACAACCTGTCTTAAAGTGGAAAAATAAAAAACCCAACTAAACCAGCACGGAAGCACTGGGAAAACAAAAAGGCCTAAAGAAAAAAGAGGGAGGGTGGGTGGGACAAAAACGAACCTCGCCGCCCGCCTCCCTAGTGCGCAATGCTCCGTTGCCCTGCGCTGGCCCTAATTCCCCCACCTGGCCCTCACCAATCAGCACCTCACCTGCCGTGGCCATTGA
The DNA here is from genome assembly GCF_964261635.1 of Lissotriton helveticus. NCBI lineage: Eukaryota > Metazoa > Chordata > Amphibia > Caudata > Salamandridae > Lissotriton > Lissotriton helveticus. The sequence continues at coordinate 305,906,190 of NC_136063.1, forward strand.
CCCACGCGAACACACCCGGGGAGAGACCGGCTCGCGCACGGCTCTCCCCAGGTCCCCCCTCGCGCAATAAAGTCACTGTCCACAACTTCTTATTCAGCAAGAAAGGCCACTTTATTAAGACAGGTTATAAACAACACATCAAACCACTTCTTTATTTATTTATTTAATTACTAATTCAAACTGCTCTCAGCCTAACAGATCATTCCTACCCACTAATAAGCCCCCCACCAAGTTAACCCTAACCAAACTAGAAGCCCCTAACTCTTATGTATACCCCTTCCTTTCCTACAACTGCCTATTGAGGATGGACCAACCCGCTCCAGGCTGCCCACCCCCCACTAAAATCCGCCACCCAGGAAAACCTTTAGAGTTTTCCTGCCCCACCCAAACAGGTAAACTGAACTCTGAGAGCAATACAATTGAAAATCAAGAACCTGTGCAAGTAAACCATGTAACTCTAAAAGATGAAATGAGGGACCCATGCGAGAAAGGTGGACACCATCCGCATGAAATATGTGCCATTCCGAAACCTGCAAAGGAGGGTGATCCAAAGCATAAATACAAAAAGCAGTACAAAACAGTCTCATAGAACGGTTCAGCGTCGTCCGTGCTTTGTCCATCGCAGAAGCAGTCCGTGCACCAGTCCAGGGAAGTCGAGGCACGAATTCTGTCCAGATCACCATGGTGCACGCCCATGCATCTCCGAGTACCTCCAGATCCAGTCGTCCCGTTGTAATCAAAGGTAAGCCACATAAAGAGACCAGGTCGTTGTCGCCCAGAAGAACGACTAGCAGGTCAGGTGGGCCCCCACCCGTAATACCAAGAGTAGCCAGCAAAAGAAACAACCCCCCAACGCATTCCTCCAATACCATGCCAAACCACCTCATGCGTCAAACCGCTAAGACCCAAAGATCGCCCACAAAGTTGTCCTTCTGCAGCCAATGCGGCCCACGACAAGAAGAAGTGTCCAATAATCCACACCCTCCGGTGTAAGCCAGCCATCCTGAGCCAGGGACCTAGTAGAAAAAGACATGTTAACGAAGCAAAGATGTGCTACAGTCTCACATATTGCTCGCAACACCCCCGACCTCCACCTCCCAATGCTCCGGATCTGAGACCAGTCCCACCCCTGCCGGGCAGCCTCCGTCGCCGCCCCAAACCGAAAGGAAGGTGCACCAAATTGGGAAGGCTCCAATCCCAGAGCTAACAATACCTGCCGTAACGCAGCCAATAACTGGACAACTGTAACGAGACTGCCATCAGCGTGACAAAATATTGCAGCAGATGAAAAACACAAGATTTCAAAAAACACTCCCACTCACACACCAGGCAACAAGCCACAACACCACTCCCACGAAGAAAACCCCACTAACCCTTACCCAGCTGGTCAGTTGTGGAAGCGCACAAACAGATGCGCAACCTATCTGGTTCAAAAACCACTTCCTCACTGGTCATGCCCACCCTGGTGCGCAAGCCCAAAAGCTCAGAGGCCCAAAAGGCCCCCCCGAAAAACAACCACACAAAACACAACCTAAATTTGAAATACTCAAACTCATCAGAACAGCAACCCCTTAATTTAAACAACATGTGTTGGAGCAATCCAAAGTGACCGGCCGACGCAAACACCTGGAAACAGACTGCAACCTACCCAGGCCCTTCAAAACCTTGACCAACACCCCCCCCACGGATCTCTTCCCCACCGCAGCAGCCCATAAAAAGAGACCCCCGCCAATTAGCTCAGAAACATCAACAAACTCGTTACTCCAAAACCTAGACTTAGGTTTCTCCGAGAAGTGTGAACCGAAACCGCATACCAATTCCAGAGTAAAGCAACTTTCTGTGAACAGACTGGTCCCCTTCACTTGAAGTCAGTGTGCGAGCATCATCCCTTGTCCGCCCCGCTCGAACGGCGGTATCATCCCCTTGTGACTTAATTCACAGCAGCATGCCGCTCAGACAGCTTGGTAAGAGCAACTTGCTCGCCAACATCCCCATCCCCAACACCAAGAGAACGAGTACGGTTGACGGGGAGACTCTCCCCTCGTTGCCACACAGACCACCACCCTTCCTGACCTTTATGCAACTGCGCCAACTTTTGTCGAAACACCGCAGAAATCCCCTTGGCGTAGTTTTGTTGAAGACGGAACTCCCACTTGTGCGTGGGCCACACCAGACTCCTGCAAAAACGAACATGGAATTGCCCCACAACCCCTTGTCCAAACCCTCGTGGCAACATTTCCAACCTCCCCAGCACGTACTCCTCCTTCTTCCAAATCATCAACGTCAATATCCCAAGTCAAGACATCATCCTCAACATAATGTGTGCACTCCCACCAGGAATCTCCCCATCTCCCACACCCCCATCGTAATACTCCCATGGGATACCATCACTGCGCACTGCGCCCTGTTCCGTAAAAGAGGAATCCGCTCCAGAAACCTCTTCCGCTCTCCCCTCCCCAAAAACCGCCGTTGGGGCAGCCCGCAACAGAGTCCCCTGCCCGCTCACGTGAAATGGCGGCAACGTCCCCTCCAAACTTATTATTCACATCAGCTTGCCGCACAAGCAGCGTCTGAAGAGCAACTTGCTCCCCAACAACCTCATCCCCAATACCAAGAGAGCTAGTACGAAACTGGGAGACTCTCCCCCTTGTGCCAAACAGACCACCAGCCTTACTTACCTTCCGACACCGCGACAGTCGCTGTTGAAACAACTCAGGGTCCCCTGGACGCGACTCGATTGACGATGAGACTCGAACTTTGCATGGTCTGCACATGACTCGTGCAAAATACTGAGAGAAACAGATTGTCCCAACCCACCCCTCTCATTTGTGACTTAAACATGTGCAACATCCTCAATTCATAATTCACACCCCAACAAAATTGCCACTTCCACCAAGAATCTCCCCATCTCCATCATAATACTTCCGTAAAAGAGGAATCCGCTCCAGAAACTTCTTCCGCTCTCCCCTCCCCAAAAACAGCCGTTGGGGCAGCCCGCAACAGATTGGCCCAACCCACCCACCCCCTCCATGTTATCATTAGAGACATCCAAAAGAAGGTCATCATCATGTCCAACATAAACCCCCACAGCCCCTAGGCAACTTGCCAGCACCAAGTCCACCAATGTTGGAATGCCCTCGGATAACTTCGCTGTGCACTGCGCCTCACAAACCAGAAGAGAAATCCTCTCCAGATCCCCTTCCAGAGCCCTCCGCCCCAGACTGAAACGCCCCCTGCTCAGCCCGTAACTGTGCCCTGTCAGCTGAGGACCGACGACCGTAGCTGTAGCCTTGCCATCATAGCCGCTCAAGCCAGACTGCACCATACTGATATACCCACAAACCCCCGCCGCAGCAGTGGAAACAACCGCGCATGAATCGCCCCCTGGAGCAGGCTCCCGGACAAGGACACCGCAGAAAGCATAGAGTCAGGCGCAACCGCCGTGCTTCCCAAAGGAAAAGGAGCGGAGCTCGGTGGCAACACACCCCCACGCCCCACAAACAAGCCGACAGAGGAAACAATTGAACCAATGGCCCCCAGGCTGAACCTGCTGGGAGAGGGGGACAGCACATAAGCCCTGCCAATTAAGTGGAGAGACGTAGCGAAACCGGGCCAGCCCCACTACACCGGAGAAACAGGGGCACAAGGAGGGGCCATTGTACCCAGAACCATGCCGATGTGACGCTTAGAGTATATCCATGCGTATCCCCTCCCTAGGTATAGAGAGATAAGTCTAAGCACTAGGATATGCATTAGCCCTCTGTACTCTACAATTCCTAAGTAACACGTAGAGGATACCCATGCGTATCCCATCCCATGTATACAGAGATAACTATAAGCACCAGCCTCCTCATTGTGCGACCCTACAGCCTGCACCCTCACAAGTTCCCTCTGTGCATCCCCCATGCAACTCATGCAAAACTGAAAGTTATATATGTATGTAGTAAGTCAGCCATTCACGCGGTTCCAGAAAGCGCAAACCCCACCCGAAGGCGCCAGAGTGCTCCCCAAAAAGAACGGACCGATACATGAGGAAAACATTACACGCGAACAGAGTACAAAAGCAGACGTCAAGCATCATGAGGTAAAAGCGACAATTGTGCGAAAAACAAAATACATGGGTAGCAAAAGCGCCAGGAGGAAAAAGTTACAAATGCGCAGGTTACAAAGGAAAACAAAGAACAAGTAGAGGCATAATACTGCAATAGAAGCTAGACAACCAGGCACAAGCACAAACGTAACGTAGGCAATGGGGGCACCTCTGCAAGTATCAAAGGCATACAAAATCTGAGAGGAAGCATACCGTGTGTTACAAGGGAAAAAAGGTGTGTGCAGGGTACAAAAAGGTTCCCAACATGAGTACAAAGAGAATACAGCAGTAGCAATCTGACTTCCATGTAAAGCGCTCCGACACCCCCGGGGAAAAAACCCCGCCACACAAAACCGCATCAATAAAACAGAGAGAAGGAAATAAAGGAACAACCGAGCGAGGGCTGCTCCCCCAAACACACACCGCTTCCCTGAACATGTGTGGGCGACTCCCGGAGGGGACAGCGCAGATCGTTACTTTTAGTCCAGGAAGACACAGGGCGAGGGGTGGGCACATGCCTGGCCCGGGGCCCATCAGACCCAGGGGAGGGTCCCAACTAAACAAACCCTACACATAAACCCCCGCTTCCCCGGAAATGGGGACTACGGCCAGGCAGAGTTCACACTTTAGTGCCACAAAAAAGTGAATAAACTGGGACGACTTACTAAGACCACTGCTTTCAATGCACCCTGTGGTGTCCCGGGCAGGCGTGGCAACCCGCTGCCCGCCCCCTGCACGGCAGAAGGCACATCTACTAGCAGACGGGAAAATAAAATAAAAAGACCAAAGAGGACGGGTGCCATACCACAGGAAGGGGTGCTCCTTTCCCAGATGTCTATGACTGATTGACGAACACGGGGACGTTAAAGCAGGAAAAGCACAGCCTGCATCGTCCATCCCCACGTCCGTGTGTGCGTGAGCTCCTTTCAATCCCAGCCGTCTGTCCGTTTAAAATGTGACACTCAGCGCTGCAAGCCCCTGAGTGCAAAGGGGGAAAACATGGACTGAAAACCTACTCAGTCATGGACAAAGGAAACGGGATTGAGGAGTAAAGTTCGGACATATCAAACACTGCGAGCAAATCCCAGTTCTATGCTATGGATTGGATGCCGAAATGAATTAATAGCAAAGTGAAGGTAAAACACCAAACTATGACTTAATTTTTGGTGCTTAAGTGTGAATCCACCGGTCGCTCCCACAAGCACTAATCCCCTTTCAGGACGCCCCCAGCACCAGCACCAGCCCCCATTAACGCACGGGACCCTTCGCTGCTGAGTACAATAAAAAGAGCACTCTCCTGAGACAATAAACTGACCTGGCACTGTGACTCGGCAGACCCCATCCAGCTGCACAAAGGGGCATGGCGGCAGCGACATGCTCTCTGTCCCGTTGCAGTGCCAAAAAGGCCGGCGCCGCCATAGCCACGCCTCCAGCCGCAGTCCGGAAAGGGCGCCCACGCCCGACCCCCGCCGCACCAGAAACTCCAGGGAAAAGAAGGTCCACACGTCCCGCTCCACGGAGGACCAGAATGGCCCCCCCGTACCACCGCAGACTCCTACACTGCACCACAAAAACGAACCTCGCCGCCCGCCTCACTAGTGCGCAATGCTCCGTTGCCCTGCGCTGGCCCTAATTTCCCCACCTGGCCCTCACCAATCAGCACCTCACCTGCCGTGGCCATTGACCCGCGCGAACACACCCGGGGAGAGACCGGCTCGCGCACGGCTCTCCCCAGGTCCCCCCTTGCTGTGGCGTGAAAAAGCGCGTGCTGCGCTCACCTCGAGTAAGGTCAGGTAAGGTCTCCTCAGGTTGAAGATGTGCAGGTTACCGATGACCGGCAGCGGCCTCGGTCCGGGAGGGAAGTTGCTGTATTTGTCGCTCTTCCGTCCGTTTATAAGGTGTATTAGAAAAACGAGAGTTAAAACACACAGCAGAAGTGCGACAACGGGATCAGGAAAAGACATCTTCACAGGTAGCCCAGCAACACCAGCAGCGGCAGGGGAATCGTGGGGCACTACGGAAAAGAATGCTTTGGCATGTTTTATTCTTCACCGCGTGTTACGCCACATCCCGCTTTCACTCCTCCTCCCGTTGTGTTATTCGTGTGCTGTACCACGATGTACCACGATTGTGTTATTCGTGTACTGTCCCACGATGCCTCCTGACTCAAGTATGTCACACGATTTTTTATTATCACTTCGTGGTCCTCATGCTCCCTGTCATTGTTCCTTAGTTCCCCACATTTGGTATGGCCCGGCTTGCTGTGCTCATTGTCATCAAACTCTAAATCCGGATCCGCCATCTGAGACATCCACCGATGCTATGCTACTTCGAGGCGGGCTAATTAATGCACGCTCCTTAGTAAAAAACGCTCAGAACGTTTTCGATCTCATTACTGAATCTCAATTGGATTGTCTCTTTATTACGGAAACATGGCTGAAGCCATGGTGTAATCCTGCCCTTGCTATAGCCCTACCACATGACTACCATATCCTACGTCTGGATAGGCAGGAACAACGAGGAGGGGGTCTTGCAATTATCTATCGAAACACCTTTAAATGCTCCATAGAAGAACTGACGGAGCTAAAAGAGTCAGAAGCACTGGCTTTTTCCCTAGCAATTCATGACTCCCTTGTATTCTCCGGAGTCTTTATCTATCGCCCCCCAGGCCCCCCCTCCACCTTTTTGGACTCTGTAGGTGAGGTGCTGAGTGATCTAACTCTCAGGTTTTCTAACTTTACGGTGTTGGGTGATCTCAACTTGCATCTTGAGGCCCCAACTGATCCTGGAGTCAGTTGCTTCCTGGACACAATCGAAGTGTTGGGACTTACTCTGGTGAATCGCGAACCCACCCATCAAGCAGGACATCTACTGGATGGCATCTGTTCTAATCTTTCCAGTTTGATAGTCAAACCCCCCTGCCCTCAGGTATGGACAGATCATTTTTTAATTCCCTTCCTTATAGTTGAAACCCGGAAATCCTCTTTAAATTCCCTAAAATGTAAGGATAAGCCCCACACGAAACCTACCCCAAATTGGAAGTCATTAGCTAGGAGACCTGACATCGTTGGAAAACTCAAAGATGGGTTACCAGCCCTTGCCGACTGTACTTCCTCAGATTATCAGATCTTCTGTGACTGGATTGCTGGAGCGGGCAAGCTGCTTATATCATCCAGTAATGAAAACGTAAAACCTAGGCATAAGAAAAAAAATGCTCCGTGGTTTTCACCAGCTCTTAAGGCTGAATTAGGCGAAGTGAAAACGCTAGAACGGAGGTGGCGTCGTAATTACGACACCGCCGCACGTAACAATTACATAGCAGCTAGACGGAAGTATCACGCAGGATTAAAATTAGCAAAAAAAAAACACTATCTACAGGCCATTTCTACAGCAGGCCAGGAACAAAAAGCTATTTTTAGGATTGTTAAGGATTTTATCAATCCCTCAGCTCTATCGCAAGAGATCCCTCCATCGCAAGATCTCTGTAATGCGATATCTGACTACTTCGACAACAAAATCCTAACCATCACTAACACTTTTCCATCAGATACCATCATTACAATGGATGACGAAGAGATAGTGAAGACGACTTCCTCCCTCCGTCTTGACGAGTTCGCCCCAGTCCCCCTGGAGGAAACTGCTAAAGCTATTTTAGCCAGCAAATCAGGTTCCCCTTTTGATCCCTGCCCCCCTCCGGTGTTGCACCATTTAATAGAGATGGCTAATCCTATGATTAACAGTATCATCAATTCCTCTCTAGTAACAGCAAGTATCCCTGATGATTGGAAACTTGCAGCTGTCAAGCCACTCCAAAAAAAGGCCCTGGCCGATCCTACTACCCTTTCCAACCTGCGCCCGATTTCCCTGCTACCCATTCTATTCAAGCTGACTGAAAAGTTTGTCAATAGTCAACTGACTAACTTTCTGGAGAAGAATAACGTTCTCCACCCGAATCAGTCAGGCTTTCGGTCAGAACATTCTACCGAATCAGCCTTACTATACACTGCTGAAACCTTAAGAGCAGCAATGGACCAGGGAAAACAGGCCGTCCTTATCCTACTTGACCTGTCGGCGGCCTTTGATACCGTGTCCCATAACATCTTACTGGACCGGTTGGCTGCCGCAGGGGTGGGAGGACAGGTGTTGGCTTGGTGTAGGAACTTCCTCACTAACAGACGCCAAATAACAGTGCTTGGCCCATATCAATCTGAGGCAAAAAACGTCAGCTCAGGGGTGCCACAGGGCTCCAGTCTGAGCCCTGTTCTTTTCAACTTATATATGGCACCTCTGATGAATCTGATCGCGTCATTCAGGATCAGTTCTATTTCATACGCTGACGATACCCAACTGATTTTGGTGTTGGACAAGGAACAACTAGGTGCCGAGGAAGACCTTAGGAACTGTCTTGCAGCAACATTCAAATGGATGAACAACAACCATCTACAGTGCAACGCCGGAAAAACGGAAATCTTACCCATAGGGACCAATAACCCTTTCTCCCCCATAGCATGCTGGCCATTGGATGCGGAAGCCCCACCCAACACAATTGTATCCGCCCGTAACCTAGGCATAAAATTTGACAACTGCCTATCCTTCAAACCCCAGGCCGTAGCAGTGGCAGGCATGTGCTTCCAAATCATTAAAGCACTTAGGAAGTTCTTTGATCTTCTCCCTCTTTCGGCGAGGAAAACAGTCGCAGTGGCCTTAATAAATTCTAGGCTGGACTACTGCAATGGACTTTATGTTGGAGCAAATAAAATCGTGCTCCACAAATTGCAGATGGTCCAAAATGCGGCTGCCCGCCTCGTACTGCGCTTGCCCCGTAGATCATCAGCCTCTGCAGCCCTGAATACCTTACATTGGCTGCCAATAGGAAAGAGAATTTTGTTTAAACTTCTCTTGATCACCTTCAGGGCTTTCCATCAGCGTGGCCCGACCTATCTACGAAAGGGTTTCAAAAGATACTATCCAGCACGCTGCCATAGATCCGCAAGCCAGAATTTACTTACCACTCCTCGCTTCAAACTGGCTACAAAGGGTGGCAAATCCATCTTTGTACTAGGAACTAAGGCCTGGAACAAACTTCCTCTTTCCTTGCGGTCTTTCTCCCAAGAAGCCCCCTTTAGGAAAGCATTGAAAACCTGGATTTTCTCTCTGCCTGACACGCTATGTAGGACCCTAGTGTAGTGGATGTGCATAAGAAATTAGGACCTCTTTTCCCTATCCAACTCTTCCATCTGGGTTGTGTAGGCGCCAAGATACTCCTTGGAGTGGTAGCAGCGCTGTATAAATGTCCATTACAGGTACCAGCCACGTCTTGTTAAAGGGAAATGGTTTATTTACATTAACAAAAAACGTGTGGACTTTGGAAATCATCTTTAGGTTGAAGAAGGTTGAGTGTATTTGTTATCTTTCTGACGTTAGCCAGAGAGGATGACTTTAATAATCATTAACATGCACGCCAACACTCTCGATTCTGGCGGGAGACTACAGATTTCAAGGCTAGTCACGCAGAAATCCAATTTAGATTGCCCAATCATGATCTCCTGGAAATAAGACAAAAGTGGAATATCAATTCTGTCGTTGACCCTCCCATCACCCCCTCTAAGAATTACCTCTGAGATCCAAGATTAATGCTTTGTCCTAAATTCTTGTTGGGGGAGATTAGAGGGTGTGACAGACCTGACATTTTATTTTTGGCAGTTTACATAGCCCATACAAAAACAGAGTTCAGAACTCTTTTCTTTGAGCTATGTTATTAAACTGCCAAAAATGAGATGCTGATTTTCTGTCACCATGCCCATAGACCCGATTCAGACAGCTCTGCTTCTGTATAAATCAATAGGAAAAATACAGTCTCCCAATATTTTTTTTATTTAAAGCTACCATTTCCCTGCTTTAGAATGATGCAATGATGAAGTGCTTTCCATGCATGTGTTTAGTTGTGATATATTGTTGCAGAGATTCTGCACAAATACAGAACTAGGGGCAGCATAATGGGACCTTGGTGTATTTGGGTCTTCTGGCAACCTTAGTACCCATGAACCCAGGACTGACTAGCTATAGTGTCTCACCTGGATCCTCCTCCCTCACAGAGAAACAAAGGATTAGACACCTCAGAACACAACCCTCCCAGATCTCTCAGGAATCACAGTAACAAGACACACCCTTTCGCTCGCACGATTGTGTTTGTCCAGAATAAGATCTCACAGAGACACGAAACAATAAAAAATATTTAGTTTAACTAACATGCCCTAACATGCAGTGTGCGTACTGCAACAAGCAGGAAACTGCATAGTACAAATACATAACAAAAAGAGATGTCATCATAAAAAGGAGAAAGAAATGGAAAAGGGACTAAAGTGCCTAACCTCCCTCGCCTTGCTAAGAAGAAGTATTATTATGTAATAGACGATCTCTGGGCTTTGTCTACAGATACTTTAGCCTATAGGTTGTAAATCTATATCATAGGTGCTGTCTCGCTCCTCTCTCTGGAAAGGTCCCTCTCCCAGGGGCAAAACACAGGTCCCCGCAGCCCCTGCGGTGCAGGGGGGGCCACGAGCTCAAGGGGCCTTCACAGCGGCCACGCTACCAGCAACCACTTAGCACTCCACACATCCGATCCTTCTCGGATGCTGGGAGTTACATAACTTATGTTACACTCGCCATAGTTGCAAGTGCAGCTGCCTCATCATAAATTAAATGGTGCGTTTGCGCGGCCACATCTGCACGGTCTTCACCTTTAGGGTGGAGCATACTATGGTTTGTCTGGTCATTCTCATGCCACTTTGCGCAATTTAAAGTGCGTGTGAGGTGAGGCGGTTGAGAGGGGCCTGGTACAGCCTTAATTTAATTATTGCCAATGCTAACCTTGCCTGGTCATCTGCCGCCCGCTCACGCCTGCCACTGAAGCTGCAGGCCAGGCCTCAGATGAGTCAGTCTGTCTCCTACACATTCTCAAGTTTGAAAAGTTGTCTCACATGGCATAATTTTCAACCTCCATGTCTTCAATGGAATGTGTGTGTATTTGTATAAAGACAGATGGGAGTCGGGTGCCTGCTGCCAGGGGAGGCATGGGTCAGGTTCCAAAGGCAGGCCATGCAGGCACTCCCGGTGACTAAGTCCAGGTGTCCAGGTAGCTGAGGTCGCCATTGGCAGGATATTCCTTACTTGAAAATCGCTAAGGGGATCAGGAAATCGTTAGTTAGCCGGTTTGTGTGCTTAACAGGCATCTTATGTTACTTCTGGTCGCCTTGTTTTTTAGGCTTCTCAACAGTCTATCTACCTGTCCGATGTGAAAGTGTGGCATTTCCTGACAGTCTGGAGTGTTTGAAATGGCTGTAGTGCTGGGATATCATTCACAAGGGGAACACAGCATCTGGTATGGCCTTTCCAGATGCACAACCTGTAGGTAAATCTTCCACTTTCTCTGGGTGCCATTACTCTACCATCAAGTGGGATATCAGCCCCACAGACCCATGACTTTTTTCGTGTGCTCTCGTAAGGGTTATTTGCTGGCACTCTATTTTTTTTATTTTTTTTAAAAACATTTTAATTGAGTTTTAAATTTTCTCCCCACCTGCAAGCAATCAGCAATCATATTTACAATAAACAAAATGCCCAAAATTACATTTCATATAAAGCAAATGAAAAAGCAGAGAATATTAAGAAGAGTCCTGAAAAAAGAGATAGAAGCATTTTTTACGGTTGTATGACGATCCATCGGAAACAAAGACCGCGCGGCAGTTTTCATCGCGGTCATAAGATCGCACCGGCAGTCACATCGGCAATTTTCTCATCGCACGTTGTTGCGACGCAAATGCGGGCATGTAATTAGTTAGCGTGTCACATCGGCGACTTTACATCGCCCGACATGACAACGCAATGTTTGAGCCCACACGTTTCAGACTGGACAATGGCTATGATTCTACAGACTGCACTGTCAATGTGTACTTGAGGGAGAAGTGAGTGCCTGACCCTCTCTTGCAATCCACAGCCTTCATCCTGAGCCGAATTCACGAATGTGCTTTTCTATTCGAAATCTTAGTTCTAGCAATGCCGTTCTACGACATACACTGTGCACCGCTGGGAAATCTATATCCCGGGCCTTTGAATAACACCGAGTTTAACAAACCATTAAGCACACACACGAGGAAATAAATACCTGATTGAAATATGCGGGATGTCAAATGTTTTGAATGGAAAACCGAGATCAAGACATGGTTCTTCCTCTTATTTCCCTTTTCTCCCTCACACATGCACATTTAGTTGATGTTCGTTTTTAGCATCTACGTTTGGCAGATGTTATTCTTCTACATGTGACTCATGAAAAAAAAATACCAGAGGAGTGTTCACCTTTCACCCGCCACCATTGAGGTTTTGCTCCAAACTGGACTTGTATCTGAAAACAATACGGCTACCTACAGGGAACTGTCTCCATCGTATCTTTACGTCTCCTGTGAAGAGGAGCGATAGAGAATAGCATGCAAAAAAAGAGGCTATATGTTTCCCTGCGCACATCGTGCTCTCGAGACTACTGGACCTCACGAGAAATAAAAACGTAATGTTAACCTGACATAGCGCAGTAGCTCTAATGTTCTTCACACAGGACTTAAACAAATGCCCAGTATAAAAATGCCATCAGCCATCCTTCCACCCATCCTTAATTCATGCATCCACCCACCCAGTTGTGATAGCGACTGTTTTTTTTTTTTATTTGCATCTGCGCCATTATAACATATGTAGGCTGTGAATACGCTTGATAATAACAACGTTTCTGTTGCGATTGTGTCGCCCAACAAGATTGTAGCCAGCATCTCAGACCGTTTCTGTTCTGCATTTTTATAAAGTGGGGCATGTACGTGACATTGTAATGGCATAATTTTTTTAAGTTGTCTCAGCCCGTCTATTGCAAAAGAGGCTATCTGTTGCTGTACCTCACGAGAAACAAAAAAACGTAATGTTAATCTGACATAACGCAGTAGCTCTAATGTTCTTCACATAGGACGTAAAGCTCTAATGTCGTGTCATAAATAAAAGTACATCTGGAGGCTGATTTGGATCTTGGTGGGGTGTACAGCAGGGGAATAAGTGTAATACATGCAAATTGCAGGCTCTGCACTAAGGGAGAGGATTTGGCCACACAGATAGCGCTGCCGACTTTGGTGCTGGGAACTAAGGTTTGAGGCTCGCCTAATCCACAAGAAATTTACAAGTGCTTTTTTTATGTTTCTGATTAAAATGCATAAACAAACATAAATCATAAATCAGCAACATAAAAAAGAAGCACTTGTAAGTTTCTTTAGTTTCTTTTATTTTAGTGGGTCAGGCGACTTACTTATTTGACGTAATGGTCCATGCTATGTTATAGCGTGTGTCCACCCATCATCCATCCATCCTTCATGCACGCATCCAGCCACTCATAAACCCACCCATCCAGCCATCGGCTAGCAACCACCCAGCCATACATTCAGCCACCATCTCCCATCCATTCTGCAACACCCACCATCACCCATCCATTCACTCATCCATCCATGCAGTATGCAACACATCCACCCATCCCCTAGCAACCACCCTAATAATGTTCCTTGTAGCTCCGCCCATATTAATGCCACCCATTCATCCACCAATATCCTTCCATTCAGCCATCCATTCATCCACCAATATCCTTCCATTCATCCATCCATTCATCCACCAATATCCTTCCATTCATCCATCCATTCATCCACCAATATCCTTCCACCCATCCATCCATCCTTCATGCACGCATCCAGCCACACCCAGCCATACATTCAGCCACCATCACCCATCCATTCTGAAACATCCACCATCACCCATCCATTCACTCATCCATCCATGCAGTATGCAACAAATCCACCCATCCCCTAGCAACCACCCCTAATAATGTTCCTTGTAGCTCCGCCCATGTTAATGCCACCCATCCATCCACCAATATCCTTCCATTCATCCATCCATTCATCCACCAATATCCTTCCATCCATCCATCCTTCATGCACGCATCCAGCCACTCATAAACCCACCCATCCACCCATCCCCTAGCATGTCATGTTTTTCACCGTTCGCATCGCGCTGTGATTTATTAAACGTTTTGTGACACATTTGCCAATTTGTCATGTTTTTCAACATTTGCATCGCACTGTCATTTATTACACATTTTGTGACACAGTTTGGCAATGTGTCATGTTTTGCATCGCGCTGTGATTTGTGAAACATTTTCTGACACATTTGCCAATTTGTCATGTTTTTCACCATTCGCATCGGCAATGTGTCATCGCACTGTCATTGATTACACATTTTGTGCCACCGTTGGCAATGTGTCATGTTTTGCATCGCGCTGTGATTTGTGAAACATTTTCTGACACATTTGCCAATTTGTCATGTTTTTCACCATTCGCATCGGCAATGTGTCATCGCACTGTCATTGATTACACATTTTGTGCCACCGTTGGCAATGTGTCATGTTTTGCATCGCGCTGTGATTTGTGAAACATTTTCTGACACATTTGCCAATTTGTCATGTTTTTCACCATTCGCATCGGCAATGTGTCCTGTTTTGCATCGCGCTGTGATTTATGAATTTCCACATTTGCATCGCATCATTTTCTGACACAGTTGGCAATGTGTCTTGTTTTCCACCATGTATTCCGACATCGCATCGCACTGTCATGTCTAACATCGCATGCGTTGTAGTTGCATGCGATGTTAATGACATCGCGCCGTCGTTGCATGCGATGTGAACGAAGATGCGATGTAAAAATCGCGCTGCGATGGCACCGCGAGGTTTTGACTCCGATGCTGTGGGCGCTTCCCATTTTTTACGGGATTTTTTACGGGAATCTTATCCTATCTACATCCCCAAGCTATGTAAATTAATCATTTTTCATTCCATTTATTATCGGAGCCCAGATACTTTGCCCCAGATATTTTAATTTCCTACCCTTTCTATCATATATTGCTCTTTCGATTGTGTATAAAGAGAGTAGGCGAGCCAGCCATTCTTGAAAAGTTGGGGGTAGAGGATCTAACCAAGCAGAAGCAATTTTAATTCTTAACACAGACATAGCCACAAATAAAAACCAAAATACATTTTCCTCGTGGGACACACTGCTAACTCCAAGCAAGATCAATTCGTGAGTTAGCTTAGTTTTTACCGCAAGAGACCGATCTAGATATTCCTCAATCCTGTTTAATAACCCTTGTAAACGAGGGCAAGACGCAAATATGTGGACTAAGTCAGCTTCAGAACCCCCACATCTTGGAAAAGTAATCCCTGATGTCCCCCCCCACTGTGCGATTCTAGCTGGAGTATAATACAGCGAAAACACAGTTCTATAGTGTTGCGCTTGTAACCCAGCAGAGCACAGAAGTGTCCGTCCGAACTCCAAAGATCTCGAAAATACTCCCGGGGCGGCTCCCACGCGCTCAGCCCACTTAGCCTCCTGCTTAATAAGATCATCTTGCTTTAGCTTTGTTAATTCTGCATAGATCAATTTAATACCCCCTTTGCTACCAGCAAGTATTATATCAACCACAGCATTGGTATCAAACCCACAGCCTCCGCCTATTTAAAAAAAAAAACCTCCGGATTTGTAAATATTAAAAAAAATTGTACTTTGACAATGAGAACTCTAGCTGTATGTCAGAAAATTGGCGAAAACCATATGTCCCAAATAGATCCCCAACCTTAGTAACACCCTTGGCTTCCCATTCTGCCATAATTTCATCTGAAAAAATTTCTGGAAATGTAGGATTTTTATATAACACTGTGTAATAGTTAACCGTTCCCAAGCCAGTCTTATTCTTTAGGGTCCCCCAGATTTTAAATGCAGCAATCAAAGTCTTAAACGTAGTTCTTTTACAGTAACTGGGCTCAGTGAACTTCTAAAAACACCTCTCAGCATTATCTCCCAATAGCAATTTAAACACATCAGGCAGTTAATTTCCCCCTTCAGTGTCAGGGAGGCCTCCGCCAATAAGCACCACCATATACTGTAGAGCCGAGGCCCAATAGTAACTTTTCAAATCGGGAATCGAAAAACCCCGTAACGCCCGCCTAGTTTTTCCATGTGCCCAAAGAAACTTATTAAACAACCCTTCTAAAGTTTTAAACCAAAAGTTCTGAAATTCTAAAGGAATTGCTCTAAATAAATATAAAAACCGCGGTCAAAAAATCATTTTGATAACATTGCCACACCGCACCAATGATAAATGAAGGTTATTCAACCTGTCTAAGTCCAGCCGAGTCTTTCTTATAACTGGTTCTATATTTTTAGCCACTAATATTTCGGGCTCTGCTGAAATCCTTATCCCGAGATATACAGCTGATTTAGTCACCCGAGGATCATCAAAATTAATCAAGTGGTTCACGATAATTTGAGTCTTTGCTTCATTTAGAACATACCCGGAGAGCATACCAAAGTCAGAGGCTATTGAGACAACCGCATCCATCGCCTCCTCAGGGTCTGAAGAAACAATGGCCACATTGTCCGCGTATGCGAGCACTTTTGTTTCAATCCCTTGATTGATAACCGGTCGAATTCTGCCGTTAGCTAAAACAAACATATAAGGGGATCCATATGTATGGCAAAAAGAAGAGGGGACAAGGGACATCCCTGCCGAGTCCCACGTTGAATGTCAAATGGAGTAGTATAGTTACCATTTATCCTAATTCTAGCCGTAGGTGCCCATATAATACTTGAACCGAATGGATAAACCCCTCTCCAAGGCCAAACTACCTCATAGCTTCCCAAAGGAAATCCCAGGAGACCCTGTCAAATACCTTTTCCTCATCCAAAAGCAGAACGGCCATAGGGTCTCCTGAGATCTCCATTGCATCGAAAAGGGTGATCACCCGTCTTATATGTTGTGTTGTCCCACGTTCCATGATAAACCCATGTTGAGCAGGATGAATAGTTCAACGTAATATCCCATTCAGGCGTTTAGCCAAAATTTTAGAAAAAATCTTGACGTCACTGTTCAAGAGCGTGATGGGACGATAAGAGCCTGGCTCCATGGCAGGATTATCTTTCTTCAAAAATATCACATCTGCTCCAGCCCATGATTCTGGAACAGACCCCCTTTTGTGCCAATATCATCACATCTATTAGGACCTATATCATCCTTAAAGATTTTATAGTATTCGAGCGGGATTTGATCTGGGCCAGCAGCTTTGCCTGATGGCAAGTCTTGTAAAGCCCCCATTATTTCATCCTGAGAAAATGGTCCTTCCAGATCATCCCTATCTTTACGATGTACCTTTTGATTAGGGATTCTATCTAGATAGTCCCGGATGTCCTCCAGTGCGACCCCTGTACTACTCGAGTACAGCCGATGATAAAATAACCGAAACGCCTCCCGAATACCTACCGGATCAGTAATAACCTTCCTATTGCCATCAAAGATTTCAATAACCTCGCCAGCGGCAGCTTTCTGCCTAGTTCTAACAGCCAGAGTATGTCCCACACGCTCGTTGAACTCATAGCTCTGTTCTTTTTTAGCCATATATATCTCAGCTGCTTTATTGGCGTAGTGATTACCTGCTTCCGCATTTTTCATGGCTAATTTCAGAAGTATTTCATCCAGTGCTTCGCCTAATGCAATCGCCGAACCCAGTGCTTCCTCAAGTTTAACCAACTCCTGCCTGATTTCAAGATCTCTTAACCGCTCCCGTTTCTGACGGTGTAAACTAAAGCTCATTGTTTCTCCTCTTACTGCAGCCTTGATCGTGTCCCAGACAATTCCTACACTAGTAGAGCCACGATTGTTTGCCCAAAATTCTTGAATCCACCCTTTTATATATGAAATATAATCGGGTCGTATAATAACCTCCTTTCAAAGGTCCACCCAACCTTCTTTCTTTCCAGAGAAGAACAATTAAGACTCCAAACTAGAGGGTTATGGTCTGAAATGATACGGGGAAGCTTCTCAATCTTTACCTGGGAAATGCACTGCTTAGATACAAAAAAATAATCCAAGCGGGAGACAGCCTTATGAGGTGCGGAAAAAAAGGTACTGCCTGAATCTGTCAAAGTGATATAGGGCCACACATCAACTAACCCATTATTGCAAACTAAGTTAGAGAGGGCGAAACCCACTTTCCTTTTTTTCCCTTTAAATTTACAAAACTGGTCATCCTACCTTATTCCAAGACCATTAATATTAAAGTCCCCACTAATAATTATCGGGACCGGCCATGTAGCTAAATTCGTGTCTAAATATTCCAAAATCTCTGCATCATCACATGTGGATCCATAAACTGAGCCAAGTGTAAACTTAAATTGATTCAAAGAGCACTCCACCAATACCCACCGCCCCCATTTATCAGCAGATTTTCTAACCACAGTAACATCCCTCCTCCGGGTTAAGATTGCAACCCCCCGGGTACGTGAACCTTGCATTGTAGAGACCAATAATTTATAACCCAGCTGTTCTAGAACAGTTGCTTTACAACCCTCAATGTGCATTTCCTGAATACACAGAAAATCTGAATGTAGAGTTTTGAACTATATTGCACCTTTATTCCTCTTGCGCTGGTCATTAAGACCACACACATTCACAGTCAAAAATCGTAAAGCCATGTTGTAATTATCTAAAGACTGTTCTCAAAAACTCCTACAAAAATAAAAACAAAAAATAGAGAATTTGTGCTCTTTGATTGCCTTTTCATCTTAGTGATAACTTCAAAAATAAAATTAGTTATCCTTCTATAGCTCCTTTGTGTCCAACTGTCCCCTGCCTCAACAAATTTACCAATGGAAGACATCCATTGTGGTGCTGATTGCTTGCAAATCTCCGACTCAAAGACCCCCTTAAACCCACACCCCGCCCCCACACCCCCAACCTCCCATACAGGCAACTAGGTCAAGCATGACCTACGTATGACTACTGAGGCCCCAGCTCCCTCAGCACCTGCCACCTCCCCGCAAATGCCTTCGCTACCCAACCAACCCTACCCTGTGCATACCCCTCACCGTTTTTTATACCCTCTCGAGAAATGCCTAAAATTCAAATTAACCAAATTAGCAGAAAAAATGAACAATTAACCAATAAGATCCAAACTTATCAATCATCTCCAAATTCACCCAGTCCTGTTCTTGCTACTATGGGAAGATATGCAGGTAGCCACTGTAGCCAGCATTCCCCGTGATAGCCTATGGGCAAGATAGCTTTACAATAGTGAAAACCGAAAATGGCTGTAATTCACTACCAGAGCATGCCACCTGCACTAGTACATGCTCTACCTTTCACATACACTGCACCCTGCCCAGGGGGGTACCTTGGGTCTTCCATATGGGTGACCAATGTGTACAGAAAGGGAAGGGTTAGGCCTGGTCAGTGGGGACTCTAACCAGGAGGACATGGCAATTCACAGACTGCAAACAGGCAGGCCTGAGACACTATTTTAGGGCTACTCATGTGGGTGGCACAATCAGTGCTGCAGGCCTACAAGTAGCTTTCGTATCACCAGCCCTGGCACACTCAGTGCACTTTACTAGGGACTTCTTGGTGACACAAATATGCCAATCATGGATAACCAATTACAATTTACACAGGGAGCACTTGCACTTTGACACTGATCAGCAGTGGCAAAGTGCCCAAAGCATCTAAACCAGCAAAAACAAAATCCAGCACAGCGTCAAAAATACTGGAGGCAGAGGCAAAAAGACAGGGGAAACCATGCCAAAGATGCCAGGTCTGGGGGGCGCTAGAGGGCGTACTGCGGAATGGCTGGCTAACTAGACAGCTCCGCCGGACGGCTCCTTTCTTTGCTAAAATAACGTATATACAGTCATGGATTCTGATGCCACAACAGAAATTACAGTAGCGGAAGGTATCCGGCACACGATGGTGTAATTATTATCGCCGCACAAGCTACAGAACGGAGGAGTTTTGACTCGTGAGGACTGCCGATGATCGCGATCGGAGCGGGCAAGATGGCGGCTGCCCGGGAACTATCGGAGTGATAGGGGACTCGTACTCCCGGACAACTCACTGCAGAGACGCGCTGATACCCAGACGCACACCTGTGAGTAAATGCGGCAAAATAATGTGTTGGCAGACGCCTCGTTAGGCGAAACTGGTTGTGATACGCCGAGAATGGTGCTCGTACTTCTGCTATAAGTTGATGTTAGCTTTCAGGCGATTTGTCAGCAAATGTATCGCACCTGAACGAGCGTCCCGGCACTCGAAAAAATTGCACTGTACAGTAAAGTGTGGAACCACAAAGATTGATAGGCACTGTTGTGTTGGCGACAATACAGGCGCAAGATACCCTTGGCTCAACGCGGCAATGTATGTATAAAGGCGCGAAGAAGGAGCGCTAAGATGGCGGCACCCGGACCTGTGTAGTACTTTGCTGGCGCCATACCAATGCTTGTGAGATCCAGCTGTGTGCAGGACATGCAAACACGCCGCAGAAGTCTATGCTGGCCATGCATGAAGTGCTATGGGATCTATGGGCACTGACTCGTATCGAGGATCAACCGCTTGCCGTAAATAAATGATGACTGAGCACTGGGAGGTATTGGAACATCGGACTGCGCACTAACCGTGTCACTGCCGTTTCAGGCTATATCTTGCGGAACCAGAGGCACTATTGGCTCCACGACCCCCTCCACCAGTGTGACGGTACCAGATTATAGGCGCACAGCACGACCACATCTTACAACTGCAAGGGTACACAGAAGTGTCCACTGATTGACGCCGCAAGCGCAGGAAACGCTCTGCCACATACGGTGCACATACTATGCCTAGAACATTGCTGCAATGTGGGATAGTGAACTAACAAGTGTTATTGGATACTGCCAATGTACTACACGGCGCTGATGTGTCTCGCACTTTGCACGACTAACAGGTGGTGGCGGCCATTTCGGTGTGTGCGGGTCATACATATGGTGGAAGGAATTACACTGCATCAGCGGCCGACACCATATATCGAAAACGTGTCTGTTTTAATATAGCAAAATACGTGGCAGTATCAACCAACGCGCTAAACACCAAATCACCATCGCAACATATACCATCTCTATGCGGCGCTAACTATTGGACACGCTTGCACAGTACCTTCCAGAAATAGGCCGCATAGATCAATCACAACTACCAGCGTCGCAAACGATACAGAGATCGCGACACCGACCATTGCTCTACGTTCCAGGGTAGCACCATAGTGCAAGATATCTACACCGGGTTTGCAATTAGGAAACAATGGCGGCTACCATCGTCACAGCACTGCAAGAGGTGTAGACCCCACAACATGGGGAAACCTGACAAGCAACAACCAAAACTTAACTTTGAGCAACGACGACCAACTAGAGGATTGCACCCACATTCGGATACGGAGGCTGAATCAGAGCGCACACCACCGAAAGGCATGGAGGCTATGCTGAAGGCAATACAGGACAGTCTGCAAGATATGCATGGCAAAATAGACCACTTAACGACACGCATGGACACCATGGCAGCCAAAGTAGATCGACATGGCGAGCGACTGGACGAGGCAGAGACCAGGATATCTGCAGTAGAAGATGAATCGCGCGCAGGCACCTCTAAATGCACGGGTTTCGAGAAGATTCTGGAAGTTATCAAGTCTAAGTCTGAAGATTTGGAAGCGAGGTCACGCCGAAACAACATACGCATAGCGGGCGTACCGGAGTCGACGAACATAAGTAACATGGAAACATATTGTCGGGATTGCAAGCGGCGCAAGAACAAACAAACGCCACTAACCTGAAACAGATGTCCAGTAGAGACGATGGCAGTTGATATTCCCCCTTCCTCCCCCCGACACAGTTCCCGGCAATGAAAGAATTCACTGCTTGAACCTGTGCCCAGGGAAAAAAAGGGAGAGAACAAAGAAAGAAGGGAGTGGAATGTTCTGTACTTCCAGCAAGGTCTGGTCAGATGTATAGCAGGGTGGTGGTGGGACTTGGAGTACTGCAGGACTACAAGGGCACTACCATTAATACCACTCACCCGCGAAGTCCACCCTCTCTCACCCGACTCCTCACCCCCAACTCACCAGAACTCCCAATTGAAAAGGCCGAAGCTCTCCACGTCTACCAATTACTGCATTGGAGACAAAGGTCTGAAGTAACGAGTTAAAGCACTGTTCAACAGACCACAGGATACAGTATTTTTCATGGAAAACTAGGATAAGATTTCCTAAAGTACGAACTAAGGCAAAACACAAAAAAATGTGGAAAAAATATATTTAAGGAGGCGAGCCCGCACTCCTATTGTACTTGCGATTCTCTGGTAGTTTCCAGGCGGAAGGGCAAAAACCACACGGTAGGTAACCCACAAGAAAGTACGAGGAACAGGACGAAGATGGAGCTCACTGAACACGCCGGCTCTTGATCAGCGTAGGCTTCAACGAAGGTTTCCACTGAACACGCAGGCTCTTGATCGGCGTAGGCTTCAACGAAGGTTTCCACTGAACACGCAGGCTCTTGATCGGCGTAGGCTTCATCCTACTATGGCTAAGAATCTGGATTGTCAAGCACCTCTCGGGTGCAGAGGATGTGCTTATATGTGAAACGTCATTTCCCTCACTTCCTGTGCCCCTTGGCCTTCTGGGACTCGTAGTTTTTCCATCCTTTCCTTACATACGCGAATGACACCAATGTACGGCATTTTCTCTTTCTGATGACGATCGCGACAGTACCCCCTCTCGAAGACCGCCGTCCCGGCGGACGACCCGGCTTACCGGGATGCTCCTCATGAAAACAGTCAACTAAGACAGGGCAATGGAGATGGTCCATGGGTTCCCAGGATTGGTCTTCAGGACCGAACCCTTTCCAGTCTACCAAGTACTGTATCCTGCCTCGCACCATGCGGGAGTCCAAGATTGCCTGAACCTCAAACTCATCCTGTCCCTCCACATCAATAGCCTGAGGCCTCTCTGGTAACCTCATGCCCGGTGGACAGGGTCGCAGTAGGGACACATGGAATACTGGATGAACCTTCCAGGACACAGGTAGGGAGAGTCTCATCGCCACAGGGTTGATAACCTCGCTGATACCATAAGGACCCACATACCTAGGCTTAAGTTTGCTAACCCCTCTCAAATGTAGGTTACGAGTGGACAGCCACACTTTGTCCCCCGCTCTATACTCAGGTTCAGGGGCTCTCTTCCTATCAGCAAAGTGCTTCTGGGAAATCTGAGCGGATGCTAAGTTACGCTGTGCATCTATCATGATAGCTCTAAGATGCGCATGGTGTTCGTGTATGCTAGGAACCTGGGATTCGACAGGCAACTCGAAAGGAAGCATGTTTGGATGAAACCCATAGAGACAAAAAAAAGGTGAACACCCCAGGGTAGTATGAACAGCGTTATTGTAGGCGAATTCCGCCAACCATAAAAGAGTAGTCCATTCAGTTGTATTCTGCAAGGTGAAACAACGGAGGTATTGTTCGAGAGTTTGATTTAGGCGTTCAGTTTTGCCATCTGTCTGAGGATGGTAGGAGGAAGAGAGTCTTGCGTCGATTTGCAGGATCGAGCAAAGAGCCTTCCAGAAATGCAATGTAAACTGCGTACCTCTGTCCGTTATCAAAACGCTAGGGAAACGATGGGCTCTCACTATGTGCTGCAGGAATGTCTTAGCCAGCTCGGAGGAGGAAGGAAGGCCAGGTAAAGAAATGAAATGTCCCATTTTTGTAAGGTGATCGACTACCACCAATATGACTGTCTGATTTTCACATGGAGGCATCTCTACTATGAAATCCATAGACAAGGTATGCCATGGCCGAGGAGGAATGGGCATATTGCGAAGTAATCCTGATGGTTTGGTATGTACTGCTTTACCTTGGGCACAAATCGCACAGAACTTCACATAATTCTTCACATCGGCCTGTAGTCCTGGCTACCAAAAAGAATGTTCTACGTTAGCAGTGATCTTGTAAATACCCATATGCCCACTCATCAGTGCATCATGTGCCCATTTAAGGATTTGCTGTTGTAGATCTTTATGTGGTATGTATAATGCATGGAAATGAAAGGCCAGGTTGTTTTTCTCGCAGCGATGTTCTGGTTCTTCCTGGATCCATAACTGAACATCAATGTTGAATAAGGCGATTTTCACATCTTCCAGAAAGTCTTGCGAGGTAATCAAGGCTACAGATTTTTCCGGATGCACCGTCTCTGTTAAAATGAGAGGGAATTCGGGTTGTAGGATTCTGTCCTCCTCTTCTCCCATCTCCCAGGGCGTCAGCTTTTCCGTTACGTGATCCAGGACGATATCTGATGACGAAGTCAAAATCGGAAAAGAAGAGAGTCCACCTCAATTGCCGCGGAGTCAATGCTTTGGCCGTTTTCAGGAACAGTAAGTTACTGTGGTCAGTATATATCTCCACTGTGTGTAAGGCCCCTAAAAGATAGTGTCGCCACTCCTCACACGCTCTCTTTATGGCCAGGAGCTCTTTGTCAGTTATGGTGTAGTTAACCTCACAGGGGGTGAGCTTCCTCGAATAGTAGGCCACAGGATGTAGCTGTGCAGTGGTAGGATGGCGTTGTGATAGTATCCCACCAAGTGCATACTGGGAAGCGTCTGTTTCAAGTATGAAAGGCAATTGGGGGTCCGGGTGTCTCAGAATGGGAGCCTCAGTAAACCTCTTCTTAAGGAGTTGAAAAGACATCTCGGCTTCTTCCCCCCACTGGAAGGAGGTATTTTTTCGTAAGAGAGCGGTGATAGGATGGATAATTTTTGAAAAGTCCTGGATAAACCGACGATAATAGTTGGCAAAGCCAAGAAAACTTTGTACTGATTTGACATTCTGCGGCATCTTCCATGTGATGATCGCGTTCACTTTGCTCATGTCCATTTGAAAGCCCTGGGCGTTGATAACGTATCCCAAAAAGGCTACTTCCTGGACATGGAAGAGACACTTCTCCAATTTGGCATACAAAGAGTGTTGTTGCAGCTTCCCCAGCACGGTCTTTACATGGGTGATATGTTCCGGAAGTGTTGTTGAATATATCAAAATGTCGTCGATATAGACAACACAAAATGTCTCCAAACAACCTCTCAACACCTCGTCCATTAAGAATTGGAAAGCGGCGGGGCGTTGCAGAGACCAAATGGCATCACTCGATATTCAAAGAGGCCAAATTTGGTCCTGAACGCCGTCTTCCATTCATCGCCTTTCTGTACTCGTACGAGATGGTAGGCTCCACGTAGATCTAGTTTCGTGAAGTAGCGAGCTCCTTTCAGTTGATCCAGCAATACGGGAATCAAAGGGAGAGGGTAGCGATTTTTGATGGTTGCTTTGTTTATGGCTCTGTAATCAATACATGTCCTTAATTCGTCGCAGTCCTTCTTAAGAATGAAGAAGAGAGGAGAGGAGGCCGGGGAAGTAGAGTGGTGAATGAATCCGGACGCTAAATTGTCATCAATTTAGGTCTTTAAATATTGCGTCTCCTTCTCAGTCAATGCATATACCCTACTACAAGGGATGTCTGCACCTGGTATCAAGTCGATGCGACAATCGTATACCCTATGGGGTGGTAGCGAGGTGGCCTTTTGTTTGCTGAACAGTGCTTGATATTCATGGTACTCTGTGGGTAAGGTTGTCGCGCAGCAGAAATGGTCGGAAGTACATGCGTTTGCTATGTACGTAGCGGGCGATGGTTCCATTGTGGCTGACAATGTCTTTATGTTGTGACAATGTTCTCTGCAATATACTGAGTTCATTTTCACGGAGCGAGCCGTCCAACTTACCTCGGGGTCATGCAATGTAAGCCACGGCATCCCCAAAATGAGACGGAATTGAGGAGCATCGATAAGGTCGAACTGTATGTACTCTTGATGTTCCTTACCCTACTCCATCAACAACGCACGTGTGTGATACTCTACAGGTCCTGACGAAAGGACTGACCCATCCACTGCCTTGACGGTTTCAGGTTTTTCCTTTTTATCGCAGGGAATACCCATCCGCCTGGCGAAGTCTTGGTCGATGTAATTACCGGTGGCCCCCGAGTCCAAGAGGGCATCGACCTGAATAGGATCGTGTGGCGTGACCCAGAGAGACACACCGATATTCATGTGCGCGACTGCAGGATTAAGCGTGTTAGCAAGAACACGGGAGACCAGTTTGCAGGGGTGTTCCAAATCAGAGATCTCCTTCTGATTCGGAACCGCTAGTTTTCCGACGGTTCTTCATTCGTCGTGGCGGTTTGTAAGCGAGGGAAGGGGGATTTCCCTGGCACGTTATTTCGGGCTCTGCACTCTTTAATGAAATAACCCCCTTTCCCACAATACAGACAGAGCTTAAGCCTTCGCCTCTTGTCCTTTTCTTCCATGGTAAGAGGTCCCCGTATACCTCCGATCTGCATCGGCTCAGGTCCTTCTTGCGTTTTAGGAGTCGCGTCTGTTCCGGTGCGCACTCGCGGATAGAAAAACTTATTTTCCCCTTTATTTCGGTCTCCTCTCCTGTCTAACAATCGATGGTCCAGCTGAACCGTTAAATCGATCAGCTCTTCACAGGTAGAAGGTAATTGAACCACTTGAGCTAACACATCTTTCAACTCGCCACGTAGTCCCTGATAGAATAGTGAGATCCTTTTAGTGGCAGGCCAATCCGTCTCCACTATCAGACGATTGAAATTGGTGATGTAGGTCTTGTGACCCTTGTTTCAAGGTTAATAATTCACGATCAAGTGTCATCATGTGGGACTTTCTGTCGAACAATTTCCTCAGTTCCAAACAGAAGTCGGGAAAATAATGCAACACAGGGTAATTTCTTTCCAATAAAGGGATGGTCCAACTGGCTGCGTTCCCGCCCATATAAGACATCATAAAGGCCGTTTTTGCAGCTTCCTCCTGGAAAACCGCGGGTTTACACAAAAAATGGAGACGGCATTGATTTAGAAATGTCTCGAATTTTTTGGGGTCTCCGTAAAACCTTTCAGGAGGGGCCAAAGGGATGCCTGTGTTTTGAATGATCTGCACAGCAGTATCGAGGGAGGGGGACGTGGCAGGTGGTGCTACAAAAAACCCACCCTCCTGTGTAGAAGTAGGAGCTGTCTGGGATAAGGGAGGAGGCAATGTGGCTGGTTTAATGTAATGCGTCCCTTTAGAGCCTTTCTGTGTGAGGTCGGCCACCTCTTTTCGTAAGGAGGCCATTTCCCTATGTAATGCTTGATTTTCCAAGCGTGCTGTATGGACCTCATGCTGTAGAGCAGAGAATCCATCTAACAATGAGGTTAATACCCCATCCGTATCCATCGTCTGGGCCGGGCGTTATTCTTGGGCTTGACAATCTGTCGGGATTGCAAGCAGCGCAAGAACAAACAAACGCCACTAACCTGAAACAGATGTCCAGCAGAGACGATGGCAGTTGATATTCCCCCTTCCTCCCCCCGACACAGTTCCCGGCAATGAAAGAATTCACTGCTTGAACCTGTGCCCAGGAAAAAAAAAAAGGGAGAGAACAAAGAAAGAAGGGAGTGGAATGTTCTGTACTTCCAGCAAGGTCTGGTCAGATGTATAGCAGGGTGGTGGTGGGACTTGGAGTACTGCAGGACAGGAATACAAGGACACTACCATTAATACCACTCACCCGCGAAGTCCACCCTCTCTCACCCGACTCCTCACCCCCAACTCACCAGAACTCCCAATTGAAAAGGCCGAAGCTCTCCACGTCTACCAACTATACTGCATTGGAGACAAAGGTCTGAAGTAACGAGTTAAAGCACTGTTCAACAGACCACAGGATACAGTATTTTTCATGGAAAACTAGGATAAGATTTCCTAAAGTACGAACTAAGGCAAAACACAAAAAAATGTGGAAAAAATATATTTAAGGAGGCGAGCCCGCACTCCTATTGTACTTGCGATTCTCTGGTAGTTTCCAGGCGGAAGGGCAAAAACCACACGGTAGGTAACCCACAAGAAAGTACGAGGAACAGGACGAAGATGGAGCTCACTGAACACGCAGGCTCTTGATCGGCGTAGGCTTCAACGAAGGTTTCCACTGAACACGCAGGCTCTTGATCGGCGTAGGCTTCATCCTACTATGGCTAAGAATCCGGATTGTCAAGCACCTCTCGGGTGCAGAGGAGGTGCTTATATGTGAAACGTCATTTCCCTCACTTCCTGTGCCCTTTGGCCTTCTGGGACTCGTAGTTTTTCCATCCTTTCCTTACATACGCGAATGACACCAATGAACGGCGTTTTCTCTTTCTGATGACGATCGCGACACATATGTGGAGGAAATGTGCCTCTCCATGTTTGGCAAAGACAAACTATCCCATGTTTTCATTGTGGAAAGAGTGCATAGAACTCTGGCGCCACGACCACCTCCGGGAACACCACCGAGACCGATAGTGGCCCGCATACTAAACTACCGTGACAGAGATGCAATCTTACGCATGGCACGGGAGAAGAAGGATCTTCAATACCAGTCCAACAAGCTTGAATTCTACCCCGACTACACACAAGCAGTCCAACAAGCTCGTAGGGAATTCAACGGAGCTAAGACAAAATTACGAGAACTTAAAGTGGAATATGCCATGCTCTACCCAGCAAGACTAAAAGTGACCTGGGAAGGTAAATCAACACTTCTCATCTCACCCAAGGCGGCAAACGACTTCATAAAGAAAACCACAAACCACCGCAAAGATGGTCAACGTCAGCAACAGGCTCAAGATGAAGACTAACAATAGGTGGTATGTTACATTCTACTTCTCGCATCCATTGGGATGTGAAAGACATAGCTTGGTAGCGTCAACACCTCTTCCCCATCTCGGCGAGAAGACATAGACCCCACCGGTGGGTAAGGCTTAGCTATATCTCATTACTGACTATTGATGAGCGGACCGACCTCCCCACTGTGAACAATGGGATGTTTGTACTGATGTATACATACAATACGATATGTAGAGAGCGCATGGTAAGATAAAGCCGCAATGTCAGGGTTTTGACAAAGTAAGGTTATAATGACCACATACTCTAATATGGACTGATATGATGTGTGATGCGAACAATCTCTATCTAGAACAATGATGCTCACCTACATCATAAAGCATTGCTAAGAACTAAGCCTTCACTACTGGTCAATGGGGAGAAAGAAGCAAGCGTTGGCTGCTTGTGGTACACATCTATAAAAGCTACTAACTGTTTCTAAACAATGCACCCGGATGGTTGTTCATAATGCAGTGCCGTGTCCTAATTCCTTTTCTGTAACCGAGATTCAGTGGGATAGCCATTACAACTTTCTATTTACTGTAAGGGCACACTCCTCCTATTTCTGTAAATGGATCTACTTCGCAAATTACATGTTAATAGCACGGTGCGGGAGTAAACGCACCACACATTATCATTTACTCATACTAGCTGTCTGCACAGGAACATGCATGTTATACTTAAGTTGTAGTTGTGTACTTGCCCACGTATAAGAGCGAATATAGACAACTGTTCCTATAACATCATTAACTTCCCGATTTTGGGCGATTAATATACACTAATGGTATACACATGGCAGGAATCTAGTGACTATATGAGATAATATAACCGTCCACATCCGCTAGTTCGGATGGTGATGTGCAGTCCGGGCGGACCCCCGTTTGGGTGTTCCCCGACACAGTTCAAATGCAAATGGGTTGTTCATCGAGGGTATGGCATCAGCAGGATTGGGCTGCTGTTGTGGGGCGGGGGGAGGTTGGGGGGATTGTTACTGTTATTTATGGATCAGACTACTTGAGATGCATTGCCTACATCCAGCCGAGCCACTCCCATCAATATATACACAGAAACCACCTACACTGTTACTACAATGTACTGTGGCCCCTCCTCTGTCAAGGTGGGGAGACAGTTATACCTGTTTATATCACTTTCTATGGCTAGTCCTGTATCTCCAACCAGAGCATTGAATGTCCTGTCATGGAATGTTAGAGGTTACACTAACCCCAAGAAAATTCGTCACATATTTGCTTGTCTAGACAGATGGCACATTGACATTGTCATGTTTCAGGAAACGCATGAATCTCCACACTTGCATGCACAGGTGGGGAGACGATGGGCTGAATCGATGCACTGCTCTAAATATTCGTCCTATGCTCGAGGTGTTTCTATATTGGTAAAAAAAGGCACGAATTTCAGAGTGGACAAAACAACACTGGACACCAATGGAAGGTATGTGATAGTGAAGGGCAAAATACGTGGCAGGCAGATAACACTGGTGAACACATACGGTCCAAATACAGATACACCGGAGTTCTTCAGGGAAGTTTGGCAACACCTAAGCACTGATGCTGATCAAATACTGCTATGGGGAGGCGATTTTAATATTGCACTAGACGACACAGTGGACAGATCAGGGAGCACGACAGAACATCACACACATGCCAGGACCGAATTACTAGACATTATGCGCGAACTGTCCCTGAAAGATATCTGGAGGGTACGACACCCCGGGATCAAAGAAGCGACACACACATCTGTGCCCCACGACAGCTGGTCGAGAATAGATTACTGGTTGGGATCGGACGACATCTTATTATGGACACACGCCATAACACACATGCCCAAAACACTATCAGATCACAACCCCGTCAAATTGTCATTAAACATCCCAAATTATATACCTCCGCCGTACAGTTGGCGTTTCAATACCAGTGCACTCACCGACCCCCTATATGTAGACACCATTGGCAAGGCGATCAAAGAGTACTTCCGACCTAATGCAGAAACCACGGAAGACACTGGACTCTTATGGGAAGCGTTCAAGGCAACAATACGGGGGTCTGTATCAGCACGACCGCTGGTATTCTAAAAGACATCAGAACACAAATTTCACGTTGCGAATCCTCACTCCGTGCCTTAGAACATCAATATGAATTGACTCCAACTCCGATCATACTGAGAGACATTAGAAATACGCTCACAGAACATCAAAAATTTGCCACAGACAAAATCAAGTACTTAAGCAAAAGACATGTGGCTAGATCATACGGGGAAGGCGGTCTTCCAGGTAGAGCCCTAGCTACTAAAATATGCACTGGACACAAACAACACATAATCACAAAGACTGTTGGGGCTGACGGAATAACACACACTGATCAGGCGGGCATCCTCCAAAGCTTCGTGCACACCTACCAGGACTTATATACATCACGCCCAGTTGCCACACAACGAGAAACACTACAATACCTTGATGATATTGCTATCGCTTGGCTGTCTGATAACCAAAGGCAATATCTAGCCCAACCATTGACGAGAGAGGAAATAACTGAGGTCATAACATCACTACCAAACGGGAAAGCACCAGGGTCAGACGGATTCACGTGTGAATTCTACAAAACATTCAGTGAATTACTATCACCATATCTAGTTGATATGTTCGGAGAGGCGCTCGAAGCGCAGATTCTTCCAGCCACGCTACGAGAGGCAATGATATTAGCATTACTAAAACCAGGTAAAGACCCTGACGCTTGCAACTCCTACCGTCCCTTATCTCTGATAAATGTAGATTCAAAAATATTAGCTAAAGTTCTTGCCATACGTTTACAACCACTTATGTCCTCACTAGTTCTTCCGGATCAATCGGGATTCATCCCCTCTAGGAACACCACGCACAACACCAGAACTCTCTTTGCCACAGCACATTATCTTACACCGTCCGCTAAACAGCAGCGATTATGTTGGATGCTGTGAAAGCGTTCGACTCCATTGAATGGTCATATTTGATAACGATACTGCATAGGATGGGCTTTCCTCGGATATTCATTCAATGGATTCAATTACTTTACACCAAACCATTAGCTAGCATTAAAATAAATGGCTATGTATCAGAGGCCATTAACATAGGAAGAGGGACGAGGCAGGTCTGCCCCCTGTCCCCTCTACTGTTCGCACTGGCACTGGAACCGCTCGCCTGCATAGTGAGACAGAAACATCACCACTTGGCAATTCAATTCCCAAATAGACCATTGCACATCTCCCTATATGCAGAAGACATGTTATTGTACG
This sequence comes from Lissotriton helveticus, assembly GCF_964261635.1. NCBI lineage: Eukaryota > Metazoa > Chordata > Amphibia > Caudata > Salamandridae > Lissotriton > Lissotriton helveticus. The sequence goes on from NC_136063.1 coordinate 305,938,263, forward strand.
TCAAAGACCCGGCTGTTAACCTGGACCCACTCTTGAGAGTATACATTAGATTTGGGGGATTTTCGGGCCTGCAAATCAATTGGGACAAATCCTCTATATTTCCATTTACCGACTCCACACGACAACACGCGACCAAATACCCGCTAGAGTGGCAGACAGACCCTATTAGATATCTGGGCATTTGGTTTCATCGGGATCCTGAGGTGGTTATCAGAACCAATTATGGCAGAGCGATTGATACGCTCGAAGACAAAGTCAGAAGATGGATCCAACTCCCACTGTCACTGGCCGACAGGATGGCGATTGTGAAGATGGTGGTACTCCCTAAACTACTCTTATCTTTTCAACAACATTCCGATACAACCTCCAAAAGAGGTATTCAAACGCATTACGTCAATGGTACTGAAGCTGATATGGGCGGGCAAAAAGGCGCGCATAAAATTAGAGACGTTAACGCTACCCATTCACAAGGGAGGTTGGGGAGTACCAGACTTTTGGTTATATTATCTATGCGCTCAGGCCCAATTTGCCACACACTGGTACCACACAACTCCATATCTAACCCATGTAGCAGTAGAGGAAGGTGATGCAGCTCCAATCCCCTTGGATGCAATAATCACGCATACCAGACCTCCACTTCATAATAACGACATAAACACAATCGACACTACGAACTCAGCTTGGAGAACTCTAGGCCAAATGATGCGTAAACTACCGCTCTATGCTCCAGCACTACCTCTTCATCACCACCCAAATCTATCTGTCACTGGTGAAGAAGTGGGCATGAACCTACTAAAACAAGTGGGGCTATGTACAATGGGTGACATCTATAAAGACGGTGCCATTATTACAGAACAAGACTTCGCCTTTATTCAGAACCCGACAACGCTCTTTCGTTTCACATTCCACAGACTTAAAGGGGCGTTAAAACAGCACTTTCCAACCTTCCCGAACGAACCGCCAACAATGGACACCCTGCAACTGTTGATTACCTCCACGAACACATCACACTTGGTCTCACGACTTTATACTCAAGCGCAGGCGGAATTGGATCACAGGGCAACCAAGGCACAAGACAAGTGGAATGCAATACTAGACACACCTCTTACAGAAAAAGAATGGGAAACAACATGCACACTCACGAAAATGCTCACACCAAATGGTAATCTACGTATAATCCACTTCAAATACCTACACCAGGTATATTACAGTCCAGCCCAGCTATACAGATACGGATTACGTGAGGAGGCAAGGTGTAAAAGATGTGGTCATGACCAAGCAGATTTTATACACCTGGCCCGGAACTGTGCGAAGATACAGGCCTATTGGGCGGAAGTGGTGGAAAGGCTAACCAAAATGGTAGGAGTACCGATTGCATGCACAGTTACATGCTGTCTCTTGGGATTACTATATAACGTAAAAGCGGCGAAACGTAAATTTTGCATTATCGCATTATTATTAGCCAAATGCAGAATTTCTATATGCTGGGACAGCCCAAACACACCCCTGATAAAGCAGTGGATGAAGGACTTGTCATATTGTCAGGATACTCTTCGGACATACGAGGAGTCCCTTCCCCCGAGATCTAGACCCAGAGACTACTGGTCATACTTCACGACATACTTAAACGCACAAGTAGAGGATTAAGGGGCACACGATACAGATAACCAAAACTGATAACTAGCATAAGAATTACTGGACAGTGGTTTCACCTACATCGAAGCACTGATTTGTGGGGCTGGGGTTGGAATGCGGTAGTGGGCTGATCTGGTTATGTTATAAGTATGTTATTTAAATAAAACTGTAAAAACTGAGACCAACTGATATTGTAAACGCGGCCGGCCCACAGTGGTTGTAGGCGACTTGCTGTGTACTTCACCAACTGTTGTTTATAATACTTGCTCACTTTTCTTCGATGCAACAGCACGCTGCCGGCCTATTCAGGGTTGTGGGCACTAAGCTGTGTATACTATGTGCATATCAACAATAAAGGTCTTGGAACAAAAACAAAAAAAAAAAAAGATGCCAGGTCTAACAGAAATTCAACGAGGATGTTTTTCAGAATATGCTTGCTCTTTTTTTGAAACAGCTAAACCAAGGGTACATATATTCATTGTTTAATTTTTATGAGATGTGGCCCTAGGTGGAAATTGCTTAAATCCATGTCTTCACTAAGCTTTGACAGGGGACCTTCACAATATTTAAACTAGATTGAGACAACTATCTTTGGTAATACTGTGCATAGTTACAGCCTTGGGAGAATATAAGTTATATTGAGGATCTGATCTGTTTGCTAATGGACCAGCAGCTTTAGAGGGAATTTGCAGCCTGATTCATGAAGCGAAATAGCGCCCGCAATGGCAGCGAAAACGCAATTGCGGGTGCAAAACACGGAATCGGCATTCATGTACGAAATAGCGAAATCGCTAAAAAATAATAGCGAGCGGAATAGCGATTACGCTGTAAAAGTCGCAGACTCCGGGAAGTCGAGCATTAGCGAAAATGAAATAGCGACCAACCACGGAATCTGCGAATTGAATAGCGAAACGCAATACTGTCTCAATCGGCATTCATGAAAGAAATACATTAGCGAAAAATCGCTAAATCGCACATTAGCGCGGCGCAATTTAAGGACAACTCAAAGCAGGTGGTAACCATAAAAGCCATGATTAACCACATTTTGAAAAACTGTTAGCCAATCACCAACAGGTCCAGGCCTGACCAATCACACATAAGGACATTCAGCAGCAGCAATAGGCGTTCCACAATGCCTGGGATGTACATGGTGGTGAGGCGGCGAAGGCTACAGCGAGCAGCACGGAGGAGACGCATGAGGCAGGCACGGATTTACCGGCAGCGGGTCACCTTGCTGGGGCAAACCAGAGAAAAGATTTATGCCAAATACAGGCTGAATGGGGAAATGATCACCTGGCTGATACAAGAACTCGACCCCATCATGCAGCACCCAACAAGGCAAAACAATTCTGTGCCCACACATGTGCAGGTATTGTGCAGCCTGCACCTCCTGGCATCCGGCAGTTTCCAGGGCATAGTAGCCGCTGCTGGGGGGATTTCCCAGCCCACCATGTCACGCTGCCTCCACACTTTTGTTGACGCCATGCTCACCCAGCTCCACCAGCACATCACATTTCCCACCAGCCAACAGGATTTGGACCTCACAAAACTACAATTTTATAATGTTGCCCATTTTCCCCATGTCCTTGGCTGCATAGACTGTACCCACGTCGCCATCTGCCCACCAGCTGGCACGGAGTATATGTACCGCAACAGGAAGTCGTACCACTCCCTCAACATACAGATGGTCTGCAATGCCAAGACCATCATCACTGACATTGTGGCCCAGTACCCAGGGAGTACCCATGACTCCTTTATCTTCAGGCACAGCGGACTCCACACACGACTGATCAGGGGAGAGTTTGGGGAAGGACACCTACTTGGTAAGTACACTTTGTCGACAATGTCACATTGCTATGAAGTAACTGCGCTGCACAGGCAATCAACATCTGCTCCTCTCATTCAGATGACAGTGGCTACGCCCTACGGGAATACCTCCTGACCCCTTACCTCAACCCTGCCACACCTCAGCAACGCCGCTACAATGTTGCGCACATCCGGACAAGGAACTGTATTGAAAGGACATTTGGCCTGCTCAAGAGCAGGTTCCGTATACTGCACAAGACAGGTGGGGCCATGTATTACAGTCCTGCAGCGTGCTGCCGCATTGTGGCTGTCTGTGCAATGCTTCATAACATTGCAACCAAGCGCCGGATACCAGTTGACATCTCAGGCAGTGAATCTGAGGGGGACGACCGGCCACCAGCACATGCGCAACATGCACGCGGGGAGAACCCAGCTGAAGGCCACAGACGTCGCAACCACATCACAGCTAACAATTTCTAGCCCACCCCCTTCCCCCACCCCACATATCACAATTGCATGCAAACTGTAATGATTACACAAGGCGTATGTGTGCACCAAAATAAATGTATTTGTTTGAATCACAGAAAAATAAATGGGTGTTCGTAATAACTATATACAAAAAGCAGTATTCATGCATACTGCATGGGACGCTCCATTGCAGGCTTAAGTTCAGCCTGCGCCTGTGTCCCTGTCACAATGTCATTGCCGTCTCCGGCGCACAAGTTCCTGGCGCCTGGGAGCCTCTTCCTCTTCCTGGGCAGCTGGAGGTGGGGCAGCCCTTGCGCTGCGCCTAGGTGGGGGGGCCTGTGTGGCAGAGTGGCTGCTTACACTAGAGGCACCCTCACTAGCATCATCACCCCCCACAATTGCCGGAATCACAGGTGCGTGCAGTGCGGTGACCGCGGTTGTCAAGTGCTCCAGCACCCGGGTGATATCTTCGCAGCACTGGACGAGTTGGTGCTGCTGGGTTAAGGAGCGGCGTGCAAGCAGGGTGGTGGCATTTGCCGAGGCATAATTTGAGCGGCTGTAGGTGGACAGCCGGCTCAGCAACTGGTGGTGGCGCCTGCTAGCAACACTTCGGTGCTTCACCAGCGCAGCAGTGTTGTGTTCCATAGCCGTCGTCATGCGGTCAATGGCCGCCGTCATGCGGTCCACCCTGTCGCCCACTCCCGCAACATTGCGGCCGATCTTCTGCAGCTGGAGCTGGATGGCTCCCTGCTGCTGCGACTGGCGCTGGTGTAAACGCAGCATGCGCCGCTCCACACTCATGCATGCGTGGAAGTGGCCATTGCCCCTCCTGGTGGTCGGCCGCTGTGTAGCCGATGTGGCTGGCCCAGATGGTGGTGGACGAGCTGCAGGTCTTGCAGCAGCTGGTGTTGCAGGTGCGGCAGGTGTGGTGGGTGGCCTGGCCTTGGCAGCCGGTGGGCGTGAGGCGGATGCAGCAGGCAAGGTGGGTGGCCTGGCCTTGGCAGCCGGTGGGCCTGATGCGGATGCTGCAGGCAAGGTGGGTGGCCTGGCCTTGGCAGCCGGTGGGCCTGATGCGGATGCTGCAGGCAAGGTGGGTGGCCTGGCCTTGGCAGCCGGTGGGCCTGATGCGGATGCAGCAGGCAAGGTGGGTGGCCTGGCTGCTGGTGTTGGCGCTGGCGCAGGGGCTGGTGGCTGGGTGGCAGGTAGGGATTCCTCCTCCTGGGCCTCCTCGTCGATCAGCAGCCTCTCACTGTCGCTGCTATCTCCTGCACCTGTGAGGGTAAGTGGATACTCATTAGGTGCATGTGACTGACAGACGTGCAGATGTTACATGCATGCTGGGTGTCATTCCCTGGGTGGCTGTGTATTTGCGCACTTTGGAACCTTTCGGGCCGCATTGTGGTAGTACTACATTGTGGACATACTACGTCTCCCACAATGCTTCAGGGCATTTCCTGATGCACGGCATGACTAAGGGCCAATGAGTGAGCCTATTTGGTCATGGGCGGTCATAGGGACAGGGTCGCAGTCGCATGCCACTTACCTTGGGTGTCTTGGGTGGGGCGGGAGGAGTCCAGAGGGGTGACGCCAACACACGCCTCCCTCTCCAACGTGTCCTCTACCCGGTCCTCCAGGGGGGTGTTGGGTGGGACAGTCGGGCCACCTCCTCCGGTGCCTGATGCCTCACCAAGGCGCTCCGCAACCCTCTCCTTGGCACGCCCTCGGAGGTCGTACCACCGCTTTTTTAATTCCTCAAGGGACCTGTCCGCAACTCCCACAGAGTTCACACTTGCGGCAATCCCCACCCAGATCCTCCTCTTCTCCTGCTCCGGGACCCTCCGGGAGTTTGCACCAAACAGCTGGTCGTGGTTGGCCACCACACCCTCTATGAGGTTCTCCAGCTCCTGTTCCGAAAATTTCAATTTGCGCTTTCGGCCAGCGCTGTTGCTGGGTCCGGCCTGCGGGTCCTCTGCCATAGCGGTCGCTATTTCGGCGGGGTCGGGATGCGCAAACGGCGGGTTGGTGGCAGCTTTTCCGTCGTGGACAGTCGACTGTTAGCGTCACTGTGGTGTTTGGGGGTGGGATTTGGCTGCTTCCTGGTTGTGATGTCATCACGGTGCTCGGAATGCGTCTTCCCGTTTTCCTGATCCCGCGAGAATGCGACTCGCAATCCCGTGCAATCGGGATTGCGAGCGCAATCTCGTGCGATCGGGATTGCGAGTCGCAATCCCGATCGCAGGTAGCCGGAAATAGCGATTATTCTGCGTTTTTGGTGGGTCGCTAACGGCTTTAGCGCCCGCATGCGAGTCGCTATTTTTTCTCAGAAAAGTACATGAATGCCGTTTTGCGTTTCCTCAATAGCGAGTCGCTATTGATCGCTATTAGGGACACGCAAAACGGCCCGTACATGAATCAGGCTGTTGGTTCATAAACATGTCAGTATCGATTGACCTTACTGCTATTTCATGTGCGCTGAACATTGTTACATTATATGTCCTTTTTTGTATCACCTCATTCAACTTCCTATAAGTGATGTTTTCCTTCCATTTTCAGCCTGGAAAGTGTGTCAGCTTAAGCCTTGTAATTAATGACAATATTTAGGTATTTAAAGATGTAACACTCATAAATGCGGTGTGTTGTATTGTTTTGGTTAGAAATGTCGTACCCTAAACATGATATCAGTGGCCTTTACTTGCCAAAAATGAGTTCCAACACATTCTTTTTTATGTCTATCTTCTTTCCAATATACATAACCCTACTCTGCAAACGATGAATTGAACTGTCTGGAATAAATACAACTATGATTAGTGATCATGATCTTTTACAGTTTCTCTGGCTTTTGAGCATAATAAGGGGCAAAGACATTGGACCTATCATTACGAAGGGTGGACGATAACTCTGGTCCGCCGGCGGAGTGTGCAGAGTTTTGCCATTCAGTGCTCAGCTAGGAGCACGGACTTCAGCAAAAAGTCTGCCATCTGCCTTGTGGCCGAGTTTACCGTACCAGCCTTTATCGATTCATCACACATTCCTTCCAAAGGTTAATTTGGATTTTCACTGTAACCAAACAATCTCTTTACTGAACTTCTTCCTCAATCTTTCTACCATGTCAAAAAGACCACTTCGTACTTGAACCAATAAAGACCTACAATATTACATAGAGAAAGCAAAAGACCATTGTAAGTCAAAACAACACTTCCTCAATTATAGAGATGTTCACGTTATGGCACAACGGCGTGCCACATTTCACCTCATATCCACTGTGCTGCTGACAGAATGCTTCCAATGAAAATATATATAAAAATTTAAAGCAGAGCATCTTACCCATCAGAAAGGAAGCAGCGCTGACTGTAGGTACCATTTGATATCAGTCCCAAAGCAGACATCTTCTTTCATCTGATGGAGCAGATGAAAGAAGATGCCTTATTTGCCTATTCATTAGGAAGACTTCTGTGATATGGTGGCACTCCTATCGAAGTACATCATTTGCCTATTCATTAGGAAGAGTTCTGTGACATGTTGGCGCTCTCATCGAAGTGCATCATTCCTCACCATTCTAATGCTGCGCATATGGTGCTGTGAACAGTTGTTTGTGACCTTGTTCTCGAGCTGGCCTGGTATCACTTCACTACTTTCTGTGAGTGGCTCCTGCTATGACCTGAACCAACCACAGTAGCCTTATATCTAGAGGGAGATGTGTATCTACTCAAGATCAGGTAAGGCGTCAGATTGGTGACAAGATTCCAAACACAAACCCTTCATTAAAATACATACCTGTACAGTGCGTCCTTACCGAATGCTTTGTTATAGCGCATCCATACTGTATACTTTGTTACAGCTGCTGTTTTCTTTCAACAGTGTACTAATTTCACGAAATACTTCAGGATCAATGCTGCCGTATTGGCACTTTATGGTTTTGTCACACGTGGACAGGCCACTTCAAGAGTTAGAGTTGCACACTAACTATGCATGAGCGCTCAGATGACTGTGTGTGTCAGTCTGCTTTCTACAGAGTCACTGACCTGAACGAGTTACTTTTCATTGCAGCTTTATTCTTTAGCTACGGCAATGCACTGTGAATATTGGAAACAAATTGGTATGGTTCTGGAACATAGCATATGCTTCTAAACTGTAACAGTAGAGGGAGAAGGTCCCGGTGTAACCGTGGCACAGGGATAATGTTTCCAGTATATCAGCTCTGTGTTAATCCTGAGCATGCAACAGATGCAGCTGATCCCTTCCAGCTTTCATAGACTCAGATGATTCAGCGCTAACATGGCCAGGGGTGGAAGAAACCTTTTGAGTACCTGCTCTGTCCCTCTGACCTTGGCACCTACAGGTAAGACCAAGGGAAAATCAGGGGATGAAAGATGCAAAGGCAGCCTGGACGACATTTCAGACTGAACTGTGGCTGTGTTGGGGCATTATTGAGGAGATGTCGAGGGCGAATATATAATTGCAGATAACATTTGTAGAAATGAAATGGCGGTTAGTCAATGTAGTGTTGTTTTTGTGTAGCCAATACACCCACTGAATGCAATTACATATTTCTATAGGTCTGTTTCATTGATGAATGTAATAGTTTCCAATATGATGAAAACAAACCAGCTGCTGATGATTTTCTGCATTTCAAGAAGGCTCTTTACTGTCTCATGCGCAATAGGAACTTAAATTGATCACCAGCTGTTTAACAGCATTTATGTCCGATGAAGTTTCAACAAATGGCCAGAAATTAACATGTTATCCAGCGATATTTTTAAAATAAAGGAATTTGAATCATTTATATAGGACCCATATTCTGAAAAAGAACGCATTCCCAAACAACACCATCCAGCAGATGACACGCAGTGGTGGTTACACAATGAAAATCTCAGGAAAATCATTGAGAAAAATAATGTGGCTGCAATTTCTGAAGCCACGAAAGTGCACTGTTTTATTAGGAATGTAGTTCTCCTGTACTAAATGCAGAATTAAAATCAACATTTTACTACAAAGACCAGCAGTAGTATTTATGAAGTTATGGACTCCTCAGCAAGCAAGAATCCATCTGTAGCGCGCATTTCTCACATGAAATTTTTTGTAAGATATGCACATGCGTGGATGCGTGTGCATGCACAGTTTTCGCAAGGATTAGAAGAAACTGCGACAAAGAGGAGGAGGGCAGCCCGGGGATGCCGTAGTACAGGTATGTGGGTTTTAATTTACTTTAAGTACTAGAATGCATTGTTAGTGGCCGACTCCGCTACGCTGCAGAGTGGGCAGAGATTTGCCTACTCCTTGTTCTCTGCGGAACGCGGCAAATTTCCGCACACTCCGCGGGTGAAGTGGAGGTCTCTGCCCGGGGCTACAAATAAGTAGAACTGGAGCTATAAATTCTTAAAGAATAAACTAAAATGTAGTGCTTAAAAGCATAAAGAGCTGACCAGGACTATCTGGTTGTTCTAGACTGGGTTAAATCCAATGTAACAGGCTGATGTCAATGGAGCACATAATGGATACAGGGATCAGGCGTGGCTCGCTGAAAATTACCTTGGTTGTGTCATCGTACAAGACGAGGTGCCAAGTGCAGGTGAAGATTTGGGTCAATGACGTTTGACACAGGAAAGGTGATGCACCAGGTCCAAGCCTCACAAAGGTAATGATGCATCTACAGTGGTGATTATGTACCAAACAGCGGAGATGCGTCAGTGTCCATCCTCACAATGGCTGCAATGCGTCGGTGCTGAACCTTGTAAAAACGGTAATGGGTCTACAGTACACGAGACATGCCAGTTCAGGGCCTTGCGCCAATGGGGATGTGTGGATTCTGCTGAAGCGCACACTTACACTAATTTCCAAGCTCCCATGACTGTGTTGGCACCACTTGGCAGGGCAGACTCACAGATGTCAGAGTCCTGGTACTGAGAAAGGTGAATTGCAAGTCTTTTATGTGCCTGAGACTTTAATCAGGAGGCAAGCCAGCAAGCCCTTGGAGACAATATGGGATCATTTGATGTAGGTCCAGCCTTTCTCAGTCAGGCCAAAGGAGCAGCAGGCAGCAGGTCAGCACAGCAAGAGAGCAGTTCTTTAGCCTAACAGTCAAGCACAGTTTCAGTCATTCAGAAGCACAGCAGTCCTGCTTCCTGGCAGTCTTCACAGGTCAAGAAGTTTACTGAAGTGGTAGTGTCAGAAGTCCACTTCTTATACCCAGTAGTGCCTTTCAAGTGGGGGAGACTTCAAAGAAGGGCTTTGAAGTGCACAGAGTCCTGGCTTCATGCCCTGATGCCAAACTCACTACAGAGGGGGGTATGAAACATAGAGCAAAGCTGATACAGCACACCCTAAATAATTACCAATCATCCAAATACAATATTGGAAAAGATGTAGACAAATCTATATTTCAGTTTAAAATGTTTAAGAGAAATAATTAAGAGAATTTGATAAATCATCAGATGACCATTCTGGATCACTCATTGTATGCCGGACATCGGACCAGATTGCCCGTAGGATCTGGTGTTGACCTGTGTAGTGAAATATACATTTGTGTAAAACTTTTCCAATATTGCATTTGGATGATTGGTAAATATTTAGGGTGTGCTGTATCAGCTTTGCTCTTTGTTTCAATAACATGCATTGTTAAAACCTGAGTCGGGTCGGGGACAATCGATATTTGCCCGGCGGTATTGCCTCTGTGACCCTCTAGTTATTTAATCAATGAAGAGGCAGGCGCTGGAGACTGGAAAGCAGGAAACAAGGTTTTTATTCTCTCCGGAGGAGAACACAACGAAACGGACAGAAGGTATCGTTCTGAGGTGCTCTAGATACATTTCTGAGGCCTGGCCTCTTATACACTGTTTTATGACTTTATTGTAGATTACACATTCACGTTAAAGGTTTGATGTATGGAAAAGACATTCCCGGAACTCCCCTTTGGGCCCGTTCCCACACACATTTACAGTTGAAGTCCCCACCCTAGTCACAACAGGTGATGAGTATCACGCAGCTGGATATTCCGCCGATTCACGGAATGTGGGGGGTTTGATCGGATCTCATGGAGTGTGGGCTTTGATCAACCCGGGGATCCTTTGATGGGGGAAGCTTTCTATTGTACGGGGAGGGGCAAGGAATGGTATCGGCAGAGCTGGGTGTCGGCCTGGGAACGGGGAAGACAAAACGGGCACACGGGGAAAAAGGGGGTTTGCATCTAAGGGCCGGAGATCATGAAAGGGAAGCAGGGAGGTGTCGCGCTGGGAACAGGATGAGGGCCTGGGGCAGAGCAGCGCCGAAGAGGGGTTTATGACTCAAGGCAGGTGCAAGCAGGGGGTGGTCAGCGTGCAGGCTTAGTGAAGGCGAAGGGCTATGTCAGGGGCCAGCGGCATGCAAAAGGGTTCGTTCTGATCGGGGCATCTTAAAAAAATGGCGGGCGCGCACGACAAAAGTGTGGCATCAGGGGAAGAGGCAAGATGGCGCAGATAATGTTCACCAAAACGTACTAATTTTCAACAGTCCTCCCTTTAACATATTCAAGACATCTTGCTGGTTCATTTTCTACTCGGTTCTATTGTGGTGGGCATGAGAAAGAAAACGGTAGGAACCCTAGATGAAAAGAGTTGTAAACAATACATTTTAACATTTCTAGTTTTTAGGAGGTGGGCCTATTTGATAAACTTTGATCAATTTGTTTAGCAGGAAAGTCATAGGAATGCAATACAAAAACGATTCTGTAGCGAGAGCAGCAAGTATATTTCATACTGGCAGATTATTACATATATATCAGGTTCGGATTGGAGCATGATCAATACAATGGCGGCTGGGAGAGAAATGAGGTCTAGCAGAAACGGCGATTGGGGATGTCAAATGTTCGAAGTTTAACGAGTTCTCATCCTTCTTTGTTGCCTTTCGTTGGCGCTGTTGAGCACCGGCGGTGGAGCTACAAGTCCAGCTCTGTTCTAAGTTCTGCGTTGCAGGGCACGACCCTTTCCTCGCGTTTCTGGTCGGAAAGGTCCTTTTCGCCCTGTGTCCTTTGAGGTGATTGTCAGAAAGTTCAGATGGAAGAAGAGCGTACAAAACAGTCCATAGGGTAGGTCAGAGGAAAAGGGGGATGGAGCAAGGCCAAATTAGGAACAAACTAGGGGAACGAGGGACTTCAAATAGGCGGGCGTGTGACCGAATTCAGAGAGCGGGGACTTGTCGACAAACACTGGACATCGAACAGGGGCATCAGGTCGACCCTTTCTTCTCATGTTGTCGAAAACAGTGCCTCGTCCTGCAGCTCTTTTCTGTCGTGGTCTCGCCTTGGCTAATGTCGCAGGTGTTCCTTAGTGGTAGGTAATAATGGGGTAAACCCTTACCTCATCGACCTGGGTCAGTGCAATGTTATATAAAAGGGGGTGGTCGATTACAAAACAGTTAAACATCTCATTACTTAAGAAGAAGGGTACATCAACTAAGTAAGTCTCATTTAGATTGCATTTAATCCAGCTACTTGCAGTGATTTGCTGCAGTTATACATATATTATATTTCAAATTCATACAATACATGGTAAATTCAACTTAATTCATTAGTTAGTGCTCGGTGATTGTCAGATAAAGAAAGGGATTTAAAGAAGGGTAGGGTGTGTTTGGAAAAGAATAAGGGACAAAGAAAAGGAATTGTGTCCTTTAAACAATTCAGTCTTATTCAACAAAACATTTCCAGTCATGTTACAGATCACAGTGTGTTCCCACAGTGTACACTATACACATTAGTTGAATTTGGCTAATTTCCGGTAGGGTGTGTATGTGTAGGTCATGATGTCGACGTTTCGACCCCCAAGTTAAGGGCAGATGGGTCCTCAGTTTGGGGTCTTCCTCAGGACAATTAAAAACAGTGACAGTGAGCACCTAGGAAAACAAAAATGTGTGTCACTAGATGTAGTCAATTAAAATCTAAAAAACAAGGCCAAAATTGGAGATGTACCTACATGTACAGGCGAACGAGGGGTGACCCGTCTGACTTGGGACTCGCGCCTGTGTCGTGGTTCTCTAAAGAAAATAGATTACGGTTAGGAAGGATAATGAGGGCAGGTCCTAATAATCTGGGCAACGCAGATTAACAACGACTTACTCTGTTCGCCCGTGCAGTGGATGGCGATACTAGGACCGGTCTAGCTGTGGGTGAGGCAAGCGTCCTTCAACCAGCGGGCGGTCCAGTCGAGCGTGTAGATGAGTTACACAATCTGAAAAAACATATAGAAACTGTATTCCTAGGTATGACCACTCTATGTGGTAGACTAGATTCAAGAAAGGGGGTGGAGGTCAAGGGTGTGTCCATGAAATGCGGGCCCATAGACCCGTCGGTCGTACGCTTATCAATACCCGGCCATGGGGGATCCCTCCCATGCGGTATATGAGGCAACAATGCGAAACAACTAGCATAAATGGTCGGTCTCATAAAGAAAGAGGAAGACATAGGGGGAACCCTAATCTCTCCCAGGCGTGAGGGCCCATGTTGGTGAGAGGAAAAATAAATAGTATACGATGTTATATTGCCAGAAAAAGTCGCGCTAATATGAGCGTAACTCCTCGAAGTTGAAATCAAATGCATTCAAAGGGATTGGGTATGTTTCTGCATAACTATGGGTATGACTGAGCAGAAAAATCCCGCGGTATATTGCCAGGAAAAGTCGCGCTATCTGGGTAAGCCAGGACAGTGTGCGTAATTCCTCGACATTTAATCAATTTAGGCTAGTGCATTCAGAAGATTTCCAGTTAGGGTGAATTCCTACATAATTGTCGGAGTTGTGCCGCCTGGGGTGGTCAAGGCAGAGAGATCGTAATCTAATCTGGTGAATTAGCAAAGACGAAGCGGAGCGAGCTTACCTGCGAGAACCGCTGCCGGATCGTCCACAGTGACAGCTCGCAGGCGCACGTCTGCCTGTAGATGTAACAGACGTATCCAGGGCGCGTCTCCAAGGGGCGTGTCAAAGCACCTCGCGGTGCCGCCGCTGGCTGCTGCGCGGCTTGTGGAAGGATGAGGAGCGCATGCGCCGGCCATGAGACACTGGAAAAAACTCCGAGAGGTCCCTCAGAATAACTAAAGCATCGCGCAGGTCAAGGGGGGGGAAAATGGATCGTGATCCTCTAATGTCACCTCGCTCATTGAGCCTAGATACTGGGAAGGCATCAATAGGGGTGAACTAGTAGAAAATCAGTACTCGTATTATGCATAGATCTGTGGCTAACCTCTACACAGGCGATGTGGAGGTACGTGGTTTCTATAAGTGTGGATCACTCATATATGTACGCATCCCATAATGATTTTATAACACCCTAAGTGTGTGGATGTACAGTTCCCCCGAGGGTCCCTGCCCTGGAAATCACATATTGAATCATTGGACCGTACTGCACAAGGTCTCTAAAGATGGATCACTTATGTGTATACATCCCTCGTGGCATCATCGTTAACATTTGTATGCAGAAGTACAGTTCAACAGAGTACCCCTGCCCTGGATATAAAACATCTAGATGTACATATCCCACATTATTTCATACTGTAATATTGATACCAATGTCCATTCAAACAAAGTGTCCCTGTACTGGATATACCACCATTATGTTATGACATCTTACTGGTCGGGTACCAGTCCAGCCAATTGGGAGTAAGTGGCATCAAGTTCATTCAGGCCATTGTCCACGGTGTCCAAAGTGTACATCCATTTACACTCCCTAACATTTAACAGTGAATTCAGGTTGCCCCCCCTGGGACCCACAGTGATTTTCTCGATCACCAGCCATTTGAAGGATTCAGGGGTGTGTGATTTAGACGTGAAGTGTTCAACCAGAGGGGAGCCCGGTGTCTGACACCTAATTCTGCTACAGTGTTGTAAAATACGTTTTTTCACATGTTGTTTGGTTTGTCCGATGTATACCAGATCGCAAGGACATATGATGGCGTAGATAACGTCACTTGTGTTGCAGTTAGTCATTGTTTTCAAGGTAACTGTGTTGTTACGATAGTTCCAAACCTTGGTTTCCAATGCCTGTGGGCACGCTTTGCACTTCGTGCATTTGAAATGGCCGACCACTTGGGGAAGGTTCCATATGCTTTGTAGAGTGGGAGGCGTCGGGGTTCCTAGATAAGACGAAACCACTTTGTCCCTGATGTTTTTAGCTTTCTTGAACGCATGCATCGGCAGTTGTTCATGGTTGATCACATCTGATACCATAGGCCAGTGTCTGTTTACCGTCTTCTTAATCTGGTTACTCTTCGTGCAAAAAGTAGTCACGCAGATGATCCTTTCGGAGTCCACGGGACGTTCTCTAGGCTTCAAAAGTTCCTCCCTTGGGCTGTACCAGGCTCTCTTTCTTGCTCTAGTCACCAGTCGTCTTGGGTAGCCTCTTTCCATTAGTCTCCTAATCAGAAGATCAGATTCTAGGAAGTAGTCTTCTTTGAGTGAGCAGTTCCTCCTTATCCGGAGAAACTGCCCAAACGGTAGATTATCCCGTAGGCTTCTAGTATGGTGACTTGTGTACCGTAGTAGACTGTTCCGTTCAGTGGGTTTACGGAAGAGGGTTGTATGGATGCGACCATTCCGGACCTTGATACTGATGTCTAAGAAATCCACTGAGGTCCTACTCATGTTCATGGTGAACTGGATGTCTTTAGACTGGTTATTCAGCCAACTGAAGAATCCATTGAGATCATCTACACTCCCATTCCATAGCATCAGCACATCATCAATGTACCTCCGCCACATCCAAATATTGGATTCAAATGGATTAGTCCCTGTGAGGATGTGGTCTCCTTCAAATTCCGCCATATACAGTATTGCTAAGTCCGGGGCAAATGCAGCCCCCATCGCCACTCCCTTACTCTGGAAGAAGAATTCATCCTGAAAGACGAAGAAATTCTTCTTCATCGCCACCTCCAGGAGTTGAATGATGAAATCCGTTGGTACCTGGGTTGGTTGGGTTCTCCTGTCCAGTGCCCTTCTCATGGTTTCTAGAGCCGGGTCCTGGGGGATGCTCGTATATAATGAGACAATGTCTAATGTGAATATTATTTGTTTATCCTGATCAAAGGCAATTTCATCCACTTGATTAATGATCTGCATGGTGTCTCTGACATAGGTGGCAGTCCCAGTTGCTAGGGGTTTCAAAAACGTATCTATGTATTTACATAGAGGTTCAAGAAGAGAACCGCAGCCCGATACAATGGGGCGTCCCGGTGGTTTGGTCATGTCCTTATGTATCTTAGGGAGCGTGTAGATCGTCGGTGTTCTGGGTTGTGCGACGTTCAGATACTCGTATTCTTTCTGAGTCAGGAATCCCTCTTCCCGGCCTTTGTCCGTGATCTCTCGGATCAGTCTCCTAATCTCCCTGGTAGGATCGGCGTTGGTCGCAGTATAGCTCACTCCATCCCGGAGCTGTGTGTAGATCTCTTCTTTGTAATTTTGGACATCTTGGAGGACTATCGCCCCTCCTTTGTCCGCCGGTTTGATTACCAGTAATTTGTTGTTACTTAAATTGTCCAGTGCTTGTCTCTCACCCTGAGTGATGTTATGTTTGACATAGGTACGTGTTGTGCAAATGTCCATCACTTCTTGCATCACCATGTTCTCATATGCAAGGATCCGATGTGGTGTCTGGTGAGTTCTGGGAGTGAAGGTTGATGGTGGTCGTAGTCCGGTTACTGAATTGGTAGTTGGAGTGGGAGAGTGAAGGAAGAAGTGCTTAAGCCTGATTTTCCGAAAGAAGCGGGTCAGTTCCGATCTTATGTTGAAGTGATTCGGGTGAGATGTTGGTACAAAAGATAGTCCTTTATTCAACACACTTGTCTCTTCCGGAGTGAGAACATGCTGAGAGAGGTTGACAATAGGGCTTGATTGAGCTACCACTTGTAAGTCTTGCGTCTCGTGCTGATCTCTCCGTGGGGCTCTGGTTGGAAGCGGACTTGTTTCTGTGGGTTCTCTGGACGCTGGGGGTTGCCTCCTCTGGCTCGGGTTGGCCAAGATTGGCCTCTGCCTCTGTTCTGGTAATTTCCTCGTCCACGGGGTGGTCGCCATTGGTTCCCCCCTAAAAAAGGGTGCCATTCTGGTTGGGGTTGGTACCATTGATCCTGATAGCTGTCGAAAGTTGGGGGGCCGGAGGCTCCTGAGTCACTGCCTGAGCTGTAGGACGAGTCTGAGAAGTTGGTAAATTTCCGTCTACCCCTGTAGCCACCTCTCCCCCTGTTGGTGAACCTGCCTTGAGTATCCTGGTTATAATAGTCCTCTGCTAGATAAGGGTAGGTCTTCTTCTTATCGTAGTTCGCGATGTCTTTATTAAGTTTATCCAATTTTTTGGATTGGGTTTCAATGTCAAATGTGTCCAGGGTTTTCTCCAGTTTCTCTAGAGTTTCTCGCGCGTTGATAAAGGCACTGTGACTCTTGATCTCAGCCTTGAGCGTATCAATTTCTTTCATGAGTGTTTCAACCTGTGTCTTGGCTGTCTCAATGCCCAGCACCATCCAGTGGCGCGAGCATGTGTTGGCTACGAAACTGAATCCCTCCTTGAACTTGGGATCGTCCACAAATATTGCCGGTTCGTTTTTAACCTGGAGTCCAGTAGGTATAATATTGGCTTGGAGATATTGGGTCAGTGCAAACCCATGTAGTCTGGTACGGACCAATTTCTTCTCCAGTCTTTCCAGTTTAACAATCTTCTCGTTAAGTGATTGATCTAGCAGTATGGTCTTATTTGATAGAAATGCCTGCCCTGTCTCTCCTTCCAGGAGGTTTTGAATATACTCTTCAGTATACGTTAGGGTTTCACGGTCACTCATGATATGCCCTGATTGATTAATTTACAGATTAGAACCCTCGCAGACAGATATCTGCTCTAAAGAGTGGTAGGTAATAATGGGGTAAACCCTTACCTCATCGACCTGGGTCAGTGCAATGTTATATAAAAGGGGGTGGTCGATTACAAAACAGTTAAACATCTCATTACTTAAGAAGAAGGGTACATCAACTAAGTAAGTCTCATTTAGATTGCATTTAATCCAGCTACTTGCAGTGATTTGCTGCAGTTATACATATATTATATTTCAAATTCATACAATACATGGTAAATTCAACTTAATTCATTAGTTAGTGCTCGGTGATTGTCAGATAAAGAAAGGGATTTAAAGAAGGGTAGGGTGTGTTTGGAAAAGAATAAGGGACAAAGAAAAGGAATTGTGTCCTTTAAACAATTCAGTCTTATTCAACAAAACATTTCCAGTCATGTTACAGATCACAGTGTGTTCCCACAGTGTACACTATACACATTAGTTGAATTTGGCTAATTTCCGGTAGGGTGTGTATGTGTAGGTCATGATGTCGACGTTTCGACCCCCAAGTTAAGGGCAGATGGGTCCTCAGTTTGGGGTCTTCCTCAGGACAATTAAAAACAGTGACAGTGAGCACCTAGGAAAACAAAAATGTGTGTCACTAGATGTAGTCAATTAAAATCTAAAAAACAAGGCCAAAATTGGAGATGTACCTACATGTACAGGCGAACGAGGGGTGACCCGTCTGACTTGGGACTCGCGCCTGTGTCGTGGTTCTCTAAAGAAAATAGATTACGGTTAGGAAGGATAATGAGGGCAGGTCCTAATAATCTGGGCAACGCAGATTAACAACGACTTACTCTGTTCGCCCGTGCAGTGGATGGCGATACTAGGACCGGTCTAGCTGTGGGTGAGGCAAGCGTCCTTCAACCAGCGGGCGGTCCAGTCGAGCGTGTAGATGAGTTACACAATCTGAAAAAACATATAGAAACTGTATTCCTAGGTATGACCACTCTATGTGGTAGACTAGATTCAAGAAAGGGGGTGGAGGTCAAGGGTGTGTCCATGAAATGCGGGCCCATAGACCCGTCGGTCGTACGCTTATCAATACCCGGCCATGGGGGATCCCTCCCATGCGGTATATGAGGCAACAATGCGAAACAACTAGCATAAATGGTCGGTCTCATAAAGAAAGAGGAAGACATAGGGGGAACCCTAATCTCTCCCAGGCGTGAGGGCCCATGTTGGTGAGAGGAAAAATAAATAGTATACGATGTTATATTGCCAGAAAAAGTCGCGCTAATATGAGCGTAACTCCTCGAAGTTGAAATCAAATGCATTCAAAGGGATTGGGTATGTTTCTGCATAACTATGGGTATGACTGAGCAGAAAAATCCCGCGGTATATTGCCAGGAAAAGTCGCGCTATCTGGGTAAGCCAGGACAGTGTGCGTAATTCCTCGACATTTAATCAATTTAGGCTAGTGCATTCAGAAGATTTCCAGTTAGGGTGAATTCCTACATAATTGTCGGAGTTGTGCCGCCTGGGGTGGTCAAGGCAGAGAGATCGTAATCTAATCTGGTGAATTAGCAAAGACGAAGCGGAGCGAGCTTACCTGCGAGAACCGCTGCCGGATCGTCCACAGTGACAGCTCGCAGGCGCACGTCTGCCTGTAGATGTAACAGACGTATCCAGGGCGCGTCTCCAAGGGGCGTGTCAAAGCACCTCGCGGTGCCGCCGCTGGCTGCTGCGCGGCTTGTGGAAGGATGAGGAGCGCATGCGCCGGCCATGAGACACTGGAAAAAACTCCGAGAGGTCCCTCAGAATAACTAAAGCATCGCGCAGGTCAAGGGGGCGGAAAATGGATCGTGATCCTCTAATGTCACCTCGCTCATTGAGCCTAGATACTGGGAAGGCATCAATAGGGGTGAACTAGTAGAAAATCAGTACTCGTATTATGCATAGATCTGTGGCTAACCTCTACACAGGCGATGTGGAGGTACGTGGTTTCTATAAGTGTGGATCACTCATATATGTACGCATCCCATAATGATTTTATAACACCCTAAGTGTGTGGATGTACAGTTCCCCCGAGGGTCCCTGCCCTGGAAATCACATATTGAATCATTGGACCGTACTGCACAAGGTCTCTAAAGATGGATCACTTATGTGTATACATCCCTCGTGGCATCATCGTTAACATTTGTATGCAGAAGTACAGTTCAACAGAGTACCCCTGCCCTGGATATAAAACATCTAGATGTACATATCCCACATTATTTCATACTGTAATATTGATACCAATGTCCATTCAAACAAAGTGTCCCTGTACTGGATATACCACCATTATGTTATGACATCTTACTGGTCGGGTACCAGTCCAGCCAATTGGGAGTAAGTGGCATCAAGTTCATTCAGGCCATTGTCCACGGTGTCCAAAGTGTACATCCATTTACACTCCCTAACATTTAACAGTGAATTCAGGTTGCCCCCCCTGGGACCCACAGTGATTTTCTCGATCACCAGCCATTTGAAGGATTCAGGGGTGTGTGATTTAGACGTGAAGTGTTCAACCAGAGGGGAGCCCGGTGTCTGACACCTAATTCTGCTACAGTGTTGTAAAATACGTTTTTTCACATGTTGTTTGGTTTGTCCGATGTATACCAGATCGCAAGGACATATGATGGCGTAGATAACGTCACTTGTGTTGCAGTTAGTCATTGTTTTCAAGGTAACTGTGTTGTTACGATAGTTCCAAACCTTGGTTTCCAATGCCTGTGGGCACGCTTTGCACTTCGTGCATTTGAAATGGCCGACCACTTGGGGAAGGTTCCATATGCTTTGTAGAGTGGGAGGCGTCGGGGTTCCTAGATAAGACGAAACCACTTTGTCCCTGATGTTTTTAGCTTTCTTGAACGCATGCATCGGCAGTTGTTCATGGTTGATCACATCTGATACCATAGGCCAGTGTCTGTTTACCGTCTTCTTAATCTGGTTACTCTTCGTGCAAAAAGTAGTCACGCAGATGATCCTTTCGGAGTCCACGGGACGTTCTCTAGGCTTCAAAAGTTCCTCCCTTGGGCTGTACCAGGCTCTCTTTCTTGCTCTAGTCACCAGTCGTCTTGGGTAGCCTCTTTCCATTAGTCTCCTAATCAGAAGATCAGATTCTAGGAAGTAGTCTTCTTTGAGTGAGCAGTTCCTCCTTATCCGGAGAAACTGCCCAAACGGTAGATTATCCCGTAGGCTTCTAGTATGGTGACTTGTGTACCGTAGTAGACTGTTCCGTTCAGTGGGTTTACGGAAGAGGGTTGTATGGATGCGACCATTCCGGACCTTGATACTGATGTCTAAGAAATCCACTGAGGTCCTACTCATGTTCATGGTGAACTGGATGTCTTTAGACTGGTTATTCAGCCAACTGAAGAATCCATTGAGATCATCTACACTCCCATTCCATAGCATCAGCACATCATCAATGTACCTCCGCCACATCCAAATATTGGATTCAAATGGATTAGTCCCTGTGAGGATGTGGTCTCCTTCAAATTCCGCCATATACAGTATTGCTAAGTCCGGGGCAAATGCAGCCCCCATCGCCACTCCCTTACTCTGGAAGAAGAATTCATCCTGAAAGACGAAGAAATTCTTCTTCATCGCCACCTCCAGGAGTTGAATGATGAAATCCGTTGGTACCTGGGTTGGTTGGGTTCTCCTGTCCAGTGCCCTTCTCATGGTTTCTAGAGCCGGGTCCTGGGGGATGCTCGTATATAATGAGACAATGTCTAATGTGACCATTATTTGTTTATCCTGATCAAAGGCAATTTCATCCACTTGATTAATGATCTGCATGGTGTCTCTGACATAGGTGGCAGTCCCAGTTTCTAGGGGTTTCAAAAACGTATCTATGTATTTACATAGAGGTTCAAGAAGAGAACCGCAGCCCGATACAATGGGGCGTCCCGGTGGTTTGGTCATGTCCTTATGTATCTTAGGGAGCGTGTAGATCGTCGGTGTTCTGGGTTGTGCGACGTTCAGATACTCGTATTCTTTCTGAGTCAGGAATCCCTCTTCCCGGCCTTTATCCGTGATCTCTCGGATCAGTCTCCTAATCTCCCTGGTAGGATCGGCGTTGGTCGCAGTATAGCTCACTCCATCCCGGAGCTGTGTGTAGATCTCTTCTTTGTAATTTTGGACATCTTGGAGGACTATCGCCCCTCCTTTGTCCGCCGGTTTGATTACCAGTAATTTGTTGTTACTTAAATTGTCCAGTGCTTGTCTCTCACCCTGAGTGATGTATGCAGAAGTACAGTTCAACAGAGTACGCAGAATGCAGAAGTACAGTTCAACAGAGTACCCCTGCCCTGGATATAAAACATCTAGATGTACATATCCCACATTATTTCATACTGTAATATTGATACCAATGTCCATTCAAACAAAGTGTCCCTGTACTGGATATACCACCATTATGTCTTCTGATTAGGAGACTAATGGAAAGAGGCTACCCAAGACGACTGGTGACTAGAGCAAGAAAGAGAGCCTGGTACAGCCCAAGGGAGGAACTTTTGAAGCCTAGAGAACGTCCCGTGGACTCCGAAAGGATCATCTGCGTGACTACTTTTTGCACGAAGAGTAACCAGATTAAGAAGACGGTAAACAGACACTGGCCTATGGTATCAGATGTGATCAACCATGAACAACTGCCGATGCATGCGTTCAAGAAAGCTAAAAACATCAGGGACAAAGTGGTTTCGTCTTATCTAGGAACCCCGACGCCTCCCACTCTACAAAGCATATGGAACCTTCCCCAAGTGGTCGGCCATTTCAAATGCACGAAGTGCAAAGCGTGCCCACAGGCATTGGAAACCAAGGTTTGGAACTATCGTAACAACACAGTTACCTTGAAAACAATGACTAACTGCAACACAAGTGACGTTATCTACGCCATCATATGTCCTTGCGATCTGGTATACATCGGACAAACCAAACAACATGTGAAAAAACGTATTTTACAACACTGTAGCAGAATTAGGTGTCAGACACCGGGCTCCCCTCTGGTTGAACACTTCACGTCTAAATCACACACCCCTGAATCCTTCAAATGGCTGGTGATCGAGAAAATCACTGTGGGTCCCAGGGGGGGCAACCTGAATTCACTGTTAAATGTTAGGGAGTGTAAATGGATGTACACTTTGGACACCGTGGACAATGGCCTGAATGAACTTGATGCCACTTACTCCCAATTGGCTGGACTGGTACCCGACCAGTAAGATGTCATAACATAATGGTGGTATATCCAGTACAGGGACACTTTGTTTGAATGGACATTGGTATCAATATTACAGTATGAAATAATGTGGGATATGTACATCTAGATGTTTTATATCCAGGGCAGGGGTACTCTGTTGAACTGTACTTCTGCATACAAATGTTAACGATGATGCCACGAGGGATGTATACACATAAGTGATCCATCTTTAGAGACCTTGTGCAGTACGGTCCAATGATTCAATATGTGATTTCCAGGGCAGGGACCCTCGGGGGAACTGTACATCCACACACTTAGGGTGTTATAAAATCATTATGGGATGCGTACATATATGAGTGATCCACACTTATAGAAACCACGTACCTCCACATCGCCTGTGTAGAGGTTAGCCACAGATCTATGCATAATACGAGTACTGATTTTCTACTAGTTCACCCCTATTGATGCCTTCCCAGTATCTAGGCTCAATGAGCGAGGTGACATTAGAGGATCACGATCCATTTTCCGCCCCCTTGACCTGCGCGATGCTTTAGTTATTCTGAGGGACCTCTCGGAGTTTTTTCCAGTGTCTCATGGCCGGCGCATGCGCTCCTCATCCTTCCACAAGCCGCGCAGCAGCCAGCGGCGGCACCGCGAGGTGCTTTGACACGCCCCTTGGAGACGCGCCCTGGATACGTCTGTTACATCTACAGGCAGACGTGCGCCTGCGAGCTGTCACTGTGGACGATCCGGCAGCGGTTCTCGCAGGTAAGCTCGCTCCTCTTCGTCTTTGCTAATTCACCAGATTAGATTACGATCTCTCTGCCTTGACCACCCCAGGCGGCACAACTCCGACAATTATGTAGGAATTCACCCTAACTGGAAATCTTCTGAATGCACTAGCCTAAATTGATTAAATGTCGAGGAATTACGCACACTGTCCTGGCTTACCCAGATAGCGCGACTTTTCCTGGCAATATACCGCGGGATTTTTCTGCTCAGTCATACCCATAGTTATGCAGAAACATACCCAATCCCTTTGAATGCATTTGATTTCAACTTCGAGGAGTTACGCTCATATTAGCGCGACTTTTTCTGGCAATATAACATCGTATACTATTTATTTTTCCTCTCACCAACATGGGCCCTCACGCCTGGGAGAGATTAGGGTTCCCCCTATGTCTTCCTCTTTCTTTATGAGACCGACCATTTATGCTAGTTGTTTCGCATTGTTGCCTCATATACCGCATGGGAGGGATCCCCCATGGCCGGGTATTGATAAGCGTACGACCGACGGGTCTATGGGCCCGCATTTCATGGACACACCCTTGACCTCCACCCCCTTTCTTGAATCTAGTCTACCACATAGAGTGGTCATACCTAGGAATACAGTTTCTATATGTTTTTTCAGATTGTGTAACTCATCTACACGCTCGACTGGACCGCCCGCTGGTTGAAGGACGCTTGCCTCACCCACAGCTAGACCGGTCCTAGTATCGCCATCCACTGCACGGGCGAACAGAGTAAGTCGTTGTTAATCTGCGTTGCCCAGATTATTAGGACCTGCCCTCATTATCCTTCCTAACCGTAATCTATTTTCTTTAGAGAACCACGACACAGGCGCGAGTCCCAAGTCAGACGGGTCACCCCTCGTTCGCCTGTACATGTAGGTACATCTCCAATTTTGGCCTTGTTTTTTAGATTTTAATTGACTACATCTAGTGACACACATTTTTGTTTTCCTAGGTGCTCACTGTCACTGTTTTTAATTGTCCTGAGGAAGACCCCAAACTGAGGACCCATCTGCCCTTAACTTGGGGGTCGAAACGTCGACATCATGACCTACACATACACACCCTACCGGAAATTAGCCAAATTCAACTAATGTGTATAGTGTACACTGTGGGAACACACTGTGATCTGTAACATGACTGGAAATGTTTTGTTGAATAAGACTGAATTGTTTAAAGGACACAATTCCTTTTCTTTGTCCCTTATTCTTTTCCAAACACACCCTACCCTTCTTTAAATCCCTTTCTTTATCTGACAATCACCGAGCACTAACTAATGAATTAAGTTGAATTTACCATGTATTGTATGAATTTGAAATATAATATATGTATAACTGCAGCAAATCACTGCAAGTAGCTGGATTAAATGCAATCTAAATGAGACTTACTTAGTTGATGTACCCTTCTTCTTAAGTAATGAGATGTTTAACTGTTTTGTAATCGACCACCCCCTTTTATATAACATTGCAGGTGTTCCTTAGTCTGCAGTCAGGCCTCGTGCTCCCACATCCGGTCCTTCTCTCCTCCAACAGCAGTACCCTTAAACAAGTTTGAAAAGACAGTCTTTAGAGAATTTGCAGATGAAGATAATCAAAAAGTCTATTTCTCTCCCAGCTCCAGGCAAAGAATGAAAATGCCCGTTATATTAGTGTTCACAACTGGCATATGAATGACCGGTGACGGGCCTGTTGGATTTACTATGACTTTCCTTTACAATTATTTATTACAGTCACGACAGTTCATCTGATGGTGACCCACCTTCGTGAGACGAACCTGGCAAAGATATGCCGTTCTCTAGAGTTTTACATTTACAAAGGGTACTGTGAGTCGTCAACATGGTACTACACAGGTATTTTGCTGAGAGACGAACATGGCTAAACATTTCCTTTCTATCGATGCATCCTGTTTTTCAACTACTACGGGGTTCATTTCGATGATTTCTTTACCTTGGACTAGTCTGTTATCCTTGTAAAACATCATTCTGGATCCTACGTAACCTTTTACAGCCCGATTACTTAATTAGGAAGGACAGGGGTTTTATGGGAAACAACCAGGGACATAGGAAACTTGTGGTAAGGGCATAAATCGACCCATCTCTCACAACCGGAAATGAGGGGTAGTTTCATAATTCCAGTTTTTGGGCGGCTGATACAGGGGAGGTAACAGGGGTGATCATTTTTCCGGTTTGGGTATTGCGACAATTCGGGGAGGGGAGGGTCGCGTATTCTGAGGTCCTTGTTTTATACCATAGGAGCCGTTGACATGTAGTTCCCTTATTTCGGGTCAGATTAGGGAACCTCTGTCGTCTTACCTGTCCTTTCCCTTACGGCCCAACCTCGGTTCATTGACTTCTAGCGGAAAAGGAGAGGTAATGACGCGGCCTCAGGGTGATTGTATTAAAGACAAGTTTTTGTGCAAATACTGACGGTATTTGAAGCCAATTAGGTGGTGTGCTAGGGGTGGCAGTCTGCCAATTTCGGGGCTAATCACTCGGAAGAGTGGGAGTGCAAAAATAGAGGGAGAGAGAGAGAGAGAGAGAGAGAGAGAGAGAGAGAGAGTGAGAGAGAGAGAGAGAGAGAGAGCGCAACGGCAGGCTAAATAGTACACGTGCAACAGAGAGGGTGGCAGTGTATTCAAGAAAGGCTATTTAGTGCATTACACAGTAAAGGGCATTCACGGGTCTGCGTTAGAATCTTGTAATCATGCAGTTTGAGCATTAGACAGGGTAGAGGGGACGTGCCTTGAGAAAAAGGAAAGAAGAAAGGAGGTACCATTTTGTCGCACTTTCTCGCATTCTCGGTCCTTCGACCAGTTGGGTCAACGCCTCAGTCACACACACACATTCCCTCATAGTTTCGCATCATACGTGACATGGGTTCATTCGTCCGGTCTGGTTTAAGGGTGATCACTTTTTATCAGGTTGTGCTAATTTTTCGGGTTTGTTCGATACGTGAGTAGTTTGCAGGCGTGCTTAGACACCACCTTGCGGCGCTAGTCCGCTTCGTGTATTAGACATGGCAAGGCTTCAGATCTTTGCCACACCTCGGCTGTAATCTCTGATGTAACCTGCAGAGGGAGGAAAAAAAAAGGGGGTGGGGGAGACAGCATTCGCGCATATTCAAATACATGGATTCATAAGTCCTTTACTTACCTCTTACTCGTCTTTCCTCCTCGGGGCAGGGTCCCCGGGGATATGGTTTCTGGAGTCGAGGGGGGTAGTGTGTCCATATAGGTCGTGTGCGGGGAAACGTAAAAAGGAAACCAGAGGTGCTTAGTGCGAGGTATCTAGTCAAAGGATGTATCTCACTATCGGGATCCTTAAACCTCTTTCAACGCTGTGGCGTTCTAAGGTTCTTCGGTTCTTGGGTCAGCTCCGTTCCCTGATACTTTGGAACGTTGTACTTTATAACATTTACATTATTTCATTTCACCCTCCTTTTACATTCCCTCATTTACACCGTTCGTTTTACCCATCCTTGGAAGTCAAGGTCTTCCTCTACGCGAGAGTTCATGGGTCAGTCGCGTACTTTGAAGGCGGAGTGTCGTGTTGTCGATCCGATCCGTCCTCCAGGGCTGGGCAACCATCTTCTTTTAACCTCAAAGAGAGAGCAGAGTAGGGTGCACAGAAAAGAACTTTCCCACCGATCCCACATTTTTAAAATAAAGCATGCAATACCCGTCCATAGTTTCAAAAAACTTTATTTTGCAAAATCATTTCAGCATGTGGATTATGAGGGTGCGGTCGTATTTGGCCGGTCGTGGCAATGGCTAAAGTGCGTACAGTGGGGGGTGTCGTTTGCAGCAATAAAAACATCGGAAAGTTTTACTCATTCATTTGCAAGAAACTAAAACGTCTATTAATTGGCTGGGGGTTCGGGGGCATTTATTTTCATAATTTAGAAGCATAATCATAATAGTTGTAATCAGATTTCCTATACGCATACCGTACGTGTGCGTCGTAAATGAGGTTTACATCAGTTATAAAAATATAATACATTGTACATTTGTAATCAACATTTGTAACGGGGATCCTTTCGTACTGTTCGTCGAGTGAGTTCTCCTTGTCTTTTCTAGCCAAGTGTACAAAGGATCATATAAAATCTCAGAACATCAAGTTTATATTAGTGCGAAGGAACACCACGAGGTGTTCGTAAGTTCCGATTGATACCAGCGCCATTTTGGGCGGGGCCGGCTCAGTCCGGAAGCAGCATCAGGGGGAAATGTTTCCCATTACTGGCAGTTTGGACCAGAGTCCTTTTCGGCAGTTCTAGAATTCATGCTAACAGAAGGAGTGGCAATGTCATGTTTGTTTCGTTGGCGATCAAGGCAGCCGTCCCTTACCGGAAGCCTGCAAAGGCCGAAGGTTCCGCCGGGGACCTTTGTAGGATCTTCAAGGCTGCGGAGATGCTGTCGGAGATGGGGGCTCGTGCTCCAGGGGGCAAATGTTCGAGTTATATTGCTGGTCAAAGTTACTCTAGTGGTCGGGGCCCGCCTTCCAGCGGACCCAGACGCCATTTTGAGGCCCTACAGGGGCCACTCTCGTCGAGTTTGCAAGAGTGGGAGAGATCCTTCGGAGTGAAAGGAAGAGGTCCCTGTTGTGTGAAAGCGGGACGTTCAGCTGGGGTGCAGCTGTGATGCCCCCACCTGGGGGGGGGGGGGGCGAGGGAGACTCGTCCGCATCGTCTCCTTCTCCCGGTGCACTCCATGCCGCTCCTTTTCATCGCCCCGCATGAAGGTCTCTCCACATCCGGTGTTCCCCAAGTCCTGTGCTCAGTGCTGTGGGAGTATGGCCACCTGTGGCGCGCATTCGGCGCGGCACGAGTATCAGTGCAGTCATTGCAGGTTCGGTGTTCCGAAAATATGGCCACCATTGCACGTTCGGTGCTGCGCAAGTACTGGGGTGCCACCATGGTGTGTTCGGTGCTGTGGAAGTATTGGCACCATCGCCTGACTGGGGGTGTTCGGCGTCGGGCCGGGGGCTGGGAGACCTCCTATCGGTGGAGGTGGGAGAGGCTCGTCCGCGTCGCCTCTCCCTCCCAGCCCAACTTGGACAAATTGTTGTGGAGGTACGTGCAGGACATCCCGCCGTCCAGAGCTGCTGCGGCTGTTACGGAAGGGAAAAGAAAGAGGTGCCTCGTTCTTCTCTGGACATGTGGCGGGACTACTTAAGTCTATCCAGGCCCGTTGCGGCTGGCTGAGGAGACATGTGGCGGGACTACCTACAACTGCCCGGGCTGCTGGCTCCTGCCTCTCCTCCGGCTCCCCCATACGTTAAGATTTCCTGACCAAGAGTTGGCGGCCGGGCCCGCCTTATATGGGTTGCCGTTGGTTGGGCGTAGCCGTAACCCTGCCCTACTTTGGAAGGTTCCAGAATGGGGGGGGCGAATGTTCTGTTTGACTTTCATTTTCTACAGTTTACCGTTATTATTCCTTGTTTGTTGTGCTAAATTAAAAGTTCAAGTTCATTAATGGTCTACGGATTTTGTTTTACCATTTCTTTCTTTCCAGGTTGCTTTTATGCTAAGTTTCTGCTAACAGAGGTTGAGTAACACGGAAACACGTGTAGAGGGATGACGCAGATTTGTACATTACATACACACAAACTCAGACGGGGGACAGTACAAGTACGACATACAAAGACCCAAGACGAATATAAAACAGTTATTGGTCATAATTATCTCTTTCCGTCTGTGAATTTGAAACGAGGCTGGGTTCCCGTCTTGACGTTGCCCGACCTAGGAGAACTTGAGCATGCCGCTGAAATTGTCCTGGCGAAATCTGTGCCATCGGGCATAATCAAACGTGGTGGTTCTGTCTGGTCTGTCTATGTAAGTCGGGTTCTTCTTTGTCTCGCGCTTTTTCTCGTACTGCCGGTCTGTCGTTCCTGTCGGCCCTTTGCCTTTACTCACGCTCAGTAGAGTCGGGCATTGGGCTTTCCAGTGTCCGACATACCTACAAAAAGCGCATTGGTCTGGCCCTAAGTCTGGTCGTCTTTTGCATAGTGTCGGGGGATAAGTTGTGGGTAGCGGTGTCCTGGGGTTGTCCTGTCGGTATATTTCTCTACTTGGTTTGTCCTCGTCTTTTCTCTGTCGTTGCATAGCCTCTCTGCGCCACATACCGAGAATGTCGAGCATAATTGGCGTTGTCTTATTATTTCGAAGGGCTATTTCTAACGTTTCTATTTTATCAAGGTCAAAGGATCCTGCCAGTGGCCACTGTTTGTCTTGACTCTCTTCGGTATACCTGTGCCACAATTTATTATAGGCTATGGTGACTAATCCATAGTTTATGAACATGTCCTTATTAGGGGTGCCTTCTAGTGGAGCTATATGGTCCACCTCTAATACACGGTCCGGGCTAAACAGGCTATTAATCAGTGGGGAGAAGACAGACATGACGGCTCGTAACGAGGGACTAAAAAGTCAGCACTGCCTATCTTATCACTAGGTGCAAAGACTGGACAGAATATTTCTATTCAACGTTGTTTGCAGGCAGTGAATACCTCATGGATCAAAAAATAACAAAAAGACCAATAAATAACAATGGGGAGAATGAGTAGGTCCGCAAAGATCTGCGTTACCTACCCTTTTCACTATCTGCAAAAAGGGTGGTCTCTTCCCTGTTTGCAGACAGGGAATCTCCAGGAAACAATAGTTTTGCGAACAACAGTTCAGTTTCAAGTAATTATTGAGTGGGGGAGAAAAAATAAGCACGGCTGCTGCCCTACCTATCCTCCACTGCTTGCAAAGAGAGAGCCCGTTGTTTCTCCGTTTGTAGACAGTGAATCTCCAAATAAATAAAGAGCAATACTAGTATTTTTAAACAATCAAACAATCAAGCAATCATTTCGCAACTTGTCGTGATTACACGACCTTACCCGGACCATGTGGACAGTTTCTTGTCTTCCGAATCCAGCGCCCGATCGTCCTCTTTTTCTCGTATTTCTCACGGCACTCCTGATGGTCCCCAGTCAGGACCGTAGATCACTCGAGAGAGGTCTGTTCGGAACTAGTGAAGTTCGGATGATCGGCTGCCAGACGAGGGTCTATTGGGCAAGAGCTCTCCCGATCGTTGCAGTCGTTCACTCTGTCGTCGGGACCTCTCCCACTGGATCCACGAGTCGCTGATGGGCCCCACGCTTGGGACGCCAATTGTTAAAACCTGAGTCGGGTCGGGGACAATCGATATTTGCCCGGCGGTATTGCCTCTGTGACCCTCTAGTTATTTAATCAATGAAGAGGCAGGCGCTGGAGACTGGAAAGCAGGAAACAAGGTTTTTATTCTCTCCGGAGGAGAACACAACGAAACGGACAGAAGGTATCGTTCTGAGGTGCTCTAGATACATTTCTGAGGCCTGGCCTCTTATACACTGTTTTATGACTTTATTGTAGATTACACATTCACGTTAAAGCTTTGATGTATGGAAAAGACATTCCCGGAACTCCCCTTTGGGCCCGTTCCCACACACATTTACAGTTGAAGTCCCCACCCTAGTCACAACAGGTGATGAGTATCACGCAGCTGGATATTCCGCCGATTCACGGAATGTGGGGGGTTTGATCGGATCTCATGGAGTGGGGGCTTTGATCAACCCGGGGATCCTTTGATGGGGGAAGCTTTCTATTGTACGGGGAGGGGCAAGGAATGGTATCGGCAGAGCTGGGTGTCGGCCTGGGAACGGGGAAGACAAAACGGGCACACGGGGAAAAAGGGGGTTTGCATCTAAGGGCCGGAGATCATGAAAGGGAAGCAGGGAGGTGTCGCGCTGGGAACAGGATGAGGGCCTGGGGCAGAGCAGCGCCGAAGAGGGGTTTATGACTCAAGGCAGGTGCAAGCAGGGGGTGGTCAGCGTGCAGGCTTAGTGAAGGCGAAGGGCTATGTCAGGGGCCAGCGGCATGCAAAAGGGTTCGCTCTGATCGGGGCATCTTAAAAAAATGGCGGGCGCGCACGACAAAAGTGTGGCATCAGGGGAAGAGGCAAGATGGCGCAGATAATGTTCACCAAAACGTACTAATTTTCAACATGCATGTTAGGTTCTAATATGCTAACTTTGCACATTGCCTTCGAAAAGCCTGACTGGTCGTGCCAAGCTACCAACGGGGTGAGCAGGGGTTATCTGAAGAGTGTTTCCTCCTTACCCTGACTAGACGCAAGGGTCCCTATTTGGACAGTGGTACCTACCTCTGCCAACTAGAGACCCCCAGATCTAACAACTGTGTTTAGGGCTCACATCTCTATAAGATTCACGTTGAGCTGATCAAGCAATTGGCCCTTTTGTTGTAAAAAGTGGTGACACCGTTATTTGGAAAACAGCAGGTTGGCTGCTAGCTGAGAACCTTAATGTAGACAATAAGACAATAATTACTATTGCTCTACATGGGATGAGGAACATGGCACAAAATGCAACTACTGCAATAGCACCTTGCCTGCTTTCCACCTTCTAACAAGGAATCTTGCATACTGAAGACCGTGCAGGATGACACGATATCCTTAAACACTTAAGTTTAAAAAAAACATATTTGTGGATGGAGTCGACATACGAGATTAGAAATTTGAATTGCTTTTTAATTTGGTAGTCATGAAATGCTTTACAATGTTTGTGTATTTTTGAATGAATGATAAATTAAAAAAGTATAATACACTCAACTTTAACATACGAAGGTCATATTGAATGCAGCTTTTTGGGTTTTGTTAATTTTGTGCTTTAGTTTTTATGAACTAACTAAATTAAATCTGTTCTCACAAAAGTGCAACATAATTTGTGATTGTAAGTTAAAGACAGTACAACCTCTTAAGTACCCCATAATATCAGTTTCAATATAACGATACGAAATAATAAAACATTGTATTGCTACTTATCTGCAATGGGTTCGGGAATGTTACACTAATTCTAATCACCTGCAAATTGCAAACGGAAAAGGATTTGTGTAAAATATAAAAAAGAAAAATATTATTATTACATATTATATAATTGTGAGTGACTTTTTTTAAACCTAATCACAAACATATGAGCATGAATTGGTTGAAATGTTGGTTTTACAAACCAATCACTTGGTAACCTACAAACTACCGTCCAAACTAATAATTTTGACGTTGCTCCTGTTTGCTGATAGTTGGGTGATGCTCATGAGCGTGTGTAGTGTTGGCTTTCTAGTTGTTTTACCTATGTCATGAAATGGAATGTTACCACACAGGATGTCTGATTGGAATGTTATGTTCTGATGCTAGAGTCAGTTGGGAGCTGAGGATTGAGCTGACTGGTGACAGCTCCTGGTGGGGATTTACCTTGGAATTACTCTTACCATCTTATATTATATATGAACTACCACCTCATGTCAACTTAATTAATAAATACATCTTTCTACAAGAACCTACATGACCTGATCTTCATTTAACATAACTACAGCGTGCCATAGCGCAGATCTTGTGAGGCATCGGTGGTAGGATTAAGCCTTCTGCAGAAGTAACATCCACATCCGTTACCCCAGGAGGAAGGTGAACTTCTGCAGCAGGCTTGTGAAGAAGAGGAAGAGCTCCATCCTAGCAAGAGTCACCAGTACAGATCCGCCGACCTGAAACAAGAACATTAAGTAAATCCATCAAGAGAACAAAAAAACTGAAATTTAGCTAAAAAAGCAACAAACTAGAGGGCTTATTTACAAGCCCCTTGCGCCACCGGCGTAACGTACCAGCGGCGCAACCTGCTAACTCATAATTACAAGGACACGTATTGCCAGCCGGTGTGGCTTTTCTTGTCCTTGTAAATATGGCCCATTCTCAAGCAACACTTTGGGGCCCAATATGATAACGGGCGGATCGTCACCGCCCGTATGGCAGTGGCGATCTGCCCGCCAAAAACCTCTGCCCGCTTCTAATTTCCCCCTGCCACATTACCATGACGGGGGGGACTCTGGCAGACGGAAGACCGTCTGACGGTTTTCCGCCAGTAGGCAATCCGCCCGATTGCCTACCGGGCGGAAAAGCAGTTTATATGGTGGTGGTGTCTGGTAGACACCACCATCCATATTTGTATGCAGGTGGGGACAATGACATTGAGGGCCCGTAGCGGGTCCCCAGGGATTCTGGGGGGTTGGGGAGTGCACTTCAGTTCCATGTACAACATGGCAGGCACCGAGCGGTGCATGTCATGTCGTGCATGGAAGTGCACTACATGCCTTCCTAGCATTGTGGCGGGCGGTGCTGAGTGCACCGCCCGCCACAATGTCAGGAATGCAGGATGCGCCCGCCACTGTGGTGGGTGCATCCTAATGGCCCCCACGAGACCACCGCCCTTACGGCAGGCGGTCAAGTTTCACGATAGGATGGCGGGTGGACTTTGTCCGTCCTCCATCCTAATGTGCCCCTAGGTGTGAAAAGGGCGTGACATTGGTGTTGCTGTGGGTGTTCCCATGCAATACCCATGTATTCTGCAAGAATTTGTAAACCTGGAAATGCGTCAGAATGCTATGCCACCCCAGGGGAGGTGTAGTGAGGTGCAAAGAGGAGACATTTTTACATTTCTCCTAGTTTATTCCTCTTATATGCATGCTGAATTCTGCAGCACATATAAAAAGTGGAAATCACCTCTTGTGTCCTTTCCTGCACATAAACAATCATTGGAAGAATTGACGTTTTTCAGCTTCTATGTTTGCAGCATGAAGCAGCACAGATAGAAGTTGAAAAACATTTTAGATTGTTTATGTGCCGGAAGGTGCCCCTTCCTGAGCAAAAACAATCTCCCCACAATGCAGGCATCCTTGCACTATGGCAAAAGGGTTCCTGCGTGGCACACTGCAGCTGATTGTGCACTAGCGCAGCGGAAAGCACAGGGATGTGTCATATTGTTGTAAATATGATGTATCTCTGGGTATGGGTAGGAGCGAACGTTAGGCCTAGGGTTGTGGAAGAACCCTCCATCCTCGAGCAGGGGACCGGCCCGCCTCCTTCTCACAAACTTGGCTACCTGATACCTGACTGTCACACCGCGATCGGTGTGCACACAAGGCCCGTGATCTGCAGACTCAGCCAATGATGGCATCCCCTCCTGCCTACTACGAGGGACTGTTTGAGAACTCCTCCAGATTTAAACTCACCATGAAGTGCGGCCAAGGGATTGGCCTCTCACATCAGCTATATATGCATAAGCCAGACAGTTCCCCGCGGACTCCGGCGGAGCCCCAAGGCACAGCAGCAACGGACACCCTGCCCCTTCAAAGACGGGTCGACCCCGCCTCTTCCCACTAGTTATAATTTCCAGCGGTTCCCCACACTGCTGCATGTATGACGCCTTGGACGGCAGTCTCATGGTCAACCTGTGATGCTGTACAGACTGCCTATGGGCCCTAGCACAGCCCCTGACAAAGGAACAAGCTGGGTAGGCTCCCGGGAGCATAAGGGGACCCCTCATCAACGAGAGGCACTGCAAATCGCTTCCGGTTACAGTGATAAAGACGTGGTAAGACCCAGGTGGATGGTATGCCTTCGCCAAA
Source organism: Lissotriton helveticus (assembly GCF_964261635.1). Classification (NCBI taxonomy): domain Eukaryota; kingdom Metazoa; phylum Chordata; class Amphibia; order Caudata; family Salamandridae; genus Lissotriton; species Lissotriton helveticus. The sequence continues at coordinate 305,973,471 of NC_136063.1, forward strand.
CTGTGTCTAGGGGAAAACAATATCTGCGTAGGATTGGCAGAGCAGAGCAGCTTCCACCTCATCAGATATACGACTGCCAGATCGATCCGATAGAGGGGGGCGAACATTCCAGCTTGCAGAGTATATGCTTTATCAGAAGCCGAAACCCTACACCTCAGAGAATATTTAGATCATTTTCTGGAGATAGGATTCATTCGACCCTCTCGTTCCCCTGCCGCTTTCTCCTCTTTTTTTGTGGCAAAGGCTAGTGGGGAGTTAAGAGCATGTTGCGACTATAGGATGCTGAATAAGAACACCATTCGGAATAGACACCCTTTGCCATTGATCACAGTGTTTCTAAATCAGGTCAGGATAGCTGCCATATACACCAGATTAGATTTGAGAGGTGCATATCATTTGGTGCGCATAAGAGAGGGGGATGAGTGGAAGACGGCCTTCAAGACAAGGTATGGGCTGTTCGAGTATACCGTGATGCCATTCGGGCTATGTAATGCCCAGGCAGCCTTCCAGTATTTTCTGAATGATGTTCTGAAAGAATATGTGGATCAATTTGTGGTAGTTTATACCGACGATATTTTGGTATATTCTGTGTCAACTGAAGTGCATACACAACATGTTGTGTTGGTCTTGAAGAGATTAAGAGCGTTCCACTTGTTTTGTAAATTGAGCAAATGCAAATTCGGAGTGCGAGAAGTAGAATTCCTAGGGGTGATTTTATGTCCAGAAGGGTTGAGCATGGCAGAACGCAAAGTACAGGCAGTATAGGAATGGCCCATTCCGAAGTGTGTGCGTGATGTTCAATGCTTCTTAGGGTTTGCGAATTACTATCGCAGATTCATCCTGAATTTCTCTCAAGTGGCAGTTCCTATCACTCGGTTGCTTCGTAATGGGGTACCGTTTGTTTGGACTCAGGAGACATCTGCAGCATTTGCTCACTTAAAAAAGGCTTTCATCACTGCTCCTGTGCTCCAACATCCACACATGGAGAATCCTTTTATAGTCGAAGCGGACGCTTCGGGTGAGGCTATAGGAGCCATCCTGTCACAGAGAGACAAAGACAATGGTCAGTTACATCCTGTGGTGTACCTCTCCAAGAAACTTAATGCGGCCAAAAGGAACTACACCATAGCCGAGAAGGAGCTGTTGGCCATTAAAAAGTCATTCCAGGAGTGGCGACATTATCTATGGGGGGCCCGCTACCTCGTCACATTATATACAGACCATCGTAATTTACAATACATGAAGACAGCGCTTCATCTCACGCAAAGGCAGATGAGATGGACGCTTTTCTTTGCAGAATTCGACTTTGTGATAACCTACAGGCCAGGATCAGACAATCGAAAGGCGGATTCACTATCCCGACAAGAGTCTATAGTGGAGACCCACGTTAAGACATCAGAGTCGATTATAGATCCAGCCAAGGTTATCTGTGTGTTGAAAATCAATCAATTTCTCACGGAAGTGACCAAGAATAAACCAGCGTATGGTTGGGAGAAATGGGCTAAAGAGGACCACACTCGTAGCATCAGAAAAGATCTGCTTTTCCAGAAAAATAGATTGTATCTAACTACTAAGGAACTACAAAAAAAGGGCATTCCAGTGGTGTCATGTGTCTCCTTTGGCAGGACACCCAGGTGTTCGGAAAATGGTCGATTTAGTACAACAGCATTTCTGGTGGAAAAATCTGGCATCAGATGCTCGCAATTGGGTGGCATTATGTGAGGATTGTGCTAGAGGAAAAGGGGAGAACATCGGAAGGAAAGGAAAGCTCATGCCTATGCCCACCCCGCAACTGCCTTGGCAAAACATCAGCATTGACTTTATTAACGGTCTGCCTATGGATCAGGGTTGTTCTGCTACTTTGGTGGTGGTGGACAGCCTTACCAAAATGGGCCACTTCCTTCCATGTAGGAATCTTCCTACAGCGGGTCAGACGGCTCAATTACTGTTGAATGGAGTAATCCGACTCCATGGTTTGCCCAAAGTAATCGTGTCCGACAGAGGACCTCAGTTTATTGCAAGTTTCTGGAAATCTTGGTGTAGGGCCCTGCACATAGAGGCGGCAGTTTCAACGAGCTTCCATCCACAGCCAGACGGCCAGACCGAAAGGCTTAATCAGACTTTGAAGAAGTACTTGCGCTGTAATGCTTCAGAAGCACAAGACTCATGGGTGTCTCTTCTATGGATGGCACAGATGGCATACAACAATGCGGTACACTGTTCAATTGGGGTGTCACTTTTCATGGCAAACTATGGTTTCGATGCAAAAACCTTGCCCATTGATCTTCCTGAGGATTTGGCCAACCAACCATCTGTGCTGGCACATATCAAGAAATTGAGAGGAGTTCATAAGAAAGCAAGAATACATTTGTTAGAAGCCAAGCGAGTGTACAAAAAATGGGAGGACAGACATAGAACCACGGGCCCTGTGTATCAAGTTGGAGACAGAGTCTGGCTATCCACCAAGAACATAAAGTTCATATTACGCAGTGTGTACCACCCCAGGTACATAGGCGCCTACACCGTGATCAGACAAATCAATCCTGTAGCGTACAAGCTTAAGTTGCCTGGTAGTCTTCGAATACATCCGGTTTTCCATTGTAATCTCCTGAAGCCTGCTCATGGAGCGAGACGGAGGATGCCTCAACCAGTGTCGGTCAACAGTGGTTTGGAATACGAGGTGAAAAAGATTCTGGACTCACAATACCGTTGAGGTAAACTGTGGTACCTCATTTCCTGGAAAGGCTATACTTCCGAGGATGACTCTTGGGGGCCATGCAGCAATGTGCACGCCCCTGCAGCTGTCAACACCTTCTTCCGCAGGCATCCCGCCAAGCCTGGATCTAGGAGGCACTAGGCGGGGGAGCCTACTGTCAGGAATCATGGACGACAGCGCCTGCCTAGCGAATAAGACTACAACCCCCAGAAGGCCTTGGGGTGACATGAGCACGTCTACAAGAAGACGCGCTACGTTATGACGCACGTGCGTAATTCTGCTTGTTTTCGAGATGGCGTACTTTCCACTGAGCAGCGGGAGCCTGCTTATGATTCTTCGTGTTTGTTTTCAAATAGCTTGCTGAGTGTGGTGAGTGTTCAATGATCCCTATAGGCGGCGGCTTTCTAATACCGCGGACGCCTTTAATCTTGCCCTTGGATATCTTTCCTGTGCAAATGTGTTTCTCTGTAGGCGGCGGTTTACTAACACCACGGACGCCTTCTCTTCTGCCCTTTTGAATTCCTCTCAGTACGAGGGGTGGTTTCTTAGGCAGCGGTGGTGGAATACTGTGGATGCCTTTCTTGTTGAAGTACTGATTATTGACTCACTTGCTATAACGAATTTCCAGGCGGCGGTGACGAAACCGCTGAGACCTCCTTAAGTTCTATTCTTATCTTCTGTTTGGATAGTGTACCAGAGGCTGCGGTATATACGCCGTGGAAGCCTTACACTTTGTTGTGCCCAATTATCTCAGCATCTGAAACTAAACCGGCTGCAATATTAATGAATGACAACAAATTCTTAAGATTGGGTAGAGACTTCTAGTTCATTCAGGGAATGGCTGTTTCCTTATTTCTATCTTATTCCTTTCATTAGTCCGAGACTTTGAATTGATATAGTTTCTCCCAGAGAACCGGTGAGCCTTACTTATAAGGGCAATTGTATTGGGAACATATGGAGTGTTAGTGAATAGGAAGATTTCTGAGATGATTTTGATTAACAAATGTTATTCTGTTTACCAGGAATTATCCACAAGAGCGCTCTGTTATGACTGAAGTTTCTTTCATGAGTATGCTGGTTCAAGTGTGGATAAGGTATGCAAACTCTTTCTAGCGAGACTACATGAGAGTAGAGAGTTTTGTAACCATGTTCTGATGTATGTTGTTTTCTTGTTCCAGGTTCTCCTCCCTGCTGTCCCCACCCTTTCCTATCCCTCACTTGATTGCCCTTGATACTCTGTTATAATCAATCAGAGTTTGGGAATGTCAGGAGGTGGACCCTAATTAGCATCATCCAGATCCTGAGTAGTACCAGAATCCTGACAGCTGGGGCTGTCCATGTGTGGCAGAGTGCAAGCTATGCGCATGGTAACCCTCCCACGCTTTATTTATACCCTCGGAATGCTTCCCATGCAGATGCCTCTCATCACGCTTTGTCTGATTGACTCCAGGATAAGATTGTTTGCATAGTGCTTCTCGAAACCTCATCTAGCTGCGTCAGAATTGAAGGCCGTCGTACCAGTGGAGGGCTGACCCACCCGTCTATAGAGGACTATGCCCTTGCCATCCAGTTCAATTGGCGTATATGTTGCCAGGGGTCCCAGATCCACAGCAATACGTGTACATTGATTGACACCACCTATCTGCAGACATAGGTCTCTGCTTTATGCGGGACAGGGACGTGTCAGCAGGACCCAAACCACCAGCTACGATCTGCTCTGCAAAAGGCCTGGTGTACATAGTCTGTAGGGTTGAATCCACGACTCTATGAAAAAGCCCCCCCATAAGGGAATGCCGGCATATGCATTTATGGGCAGAGATTATCCTCGCACCGATGGAAGGCAGTAGGCATATACACTCAGGATCAGCTCCTCCATAATGGAGACTTTAAATTGTTTGTACAGATAAGGTACGAGTTTGGCCTCCCTTCACCACAATCCTAGCGATTCATCCAACTGCAGCACTGTTTGAGGAAATACTTAGGTCCACGCCCATGGTCATACCAGCCTCACCAGTAGTGTTATGCCTCCACACTTGGGGAAACATAAAGGGATGATGTCTGGACCAAATGGGGTATTCTCCTCCCACCTTTCGTCTCAACCCATGTCGCGAGCTCTGTGTGCCAGATGACAAACCTGATTATCAGGTTCCTATGAGGAGGACGAATGTGCGGATGCCCCAGAAGCCCTGGATAGAGGCACCAGACAGACATGGCTGAAGTTCTGTCTTTTTAAGAACCTGCATGATTGGCACTGGCCACCAATGAAACTGAATAGAGCAGGCTGGAGATCCATGAACACATAATGCAACAAAACACATATTATATACCAGTGCCCATTGATACAACCATCTGGTCTAATGTGGGTAAGGTCATGAGCATGTCTATGTCCCTAAAACTACCACTCACCCCCTCGGCTATTCTTCTACATGACCTGCGACACACACCAGAGCTATCAATGCACAACGCTGTCTCTTCCATACAGCACTGGAAACAGCCAAAATATGTATCCAAATACAATGGAGGTCCTCGACACCACCATCACAGGAGGCCTGGTTAGTGTCTATGATCCATACTGCCTTACACGAACGAGTCATTTATAACGTACAAGACCAGTCTGATCTGTTTCTTCAGACATGGGCACCCTTCTTGTGTACAGAGGGAGATGACAGGGAGGATCATGCAGCAGAGGATTCAGACCTCTACCCTCCTACCTGCCACATGCCCCCATATCCACCCCCTCCACAGTAAGAATGGTACTAATAGTAACAGCATTAGATAATGATGCATAGACCGCAATGAACAATGCCACTCTTTGCAACAAGCCTATTCCCCCTTCTGTTCTACAGACACACACTCCCACGTCCCCTTCCCCTGCACACTAGGCACAGACCACACACCCCAAACTTACCTCTGTACCCGCACCTCACCTAACCCCCATCATCCTGCTGCTACTAGGGTATTTTCTAGTTCTTATCCTGCCTCTCTGCATCTGTATTTCTCCCTCCTCTTACATCTCCAAATTTGGTCACCTCCTCCTTATAATCCCCTGACCTCACCCCATTCCTCCCCCATCCTGGGCCAGACAGTTACGCAGACTCGCTGATCCTTAGTAAAAGGACCCTTATGTCCATCTTGATGACCATGAAAGGAGACCACTAACACCGCCGCATAGTATAGCACATCCCACCACCGCCATCCCCATCCCTCCCCTCTGCAGCCTGCACGCATTTCGACAGCAACGCACACCCCTTTCAATGATAATGGACATGGCATAGAAAATGAATCTCCATCATCAATCTCACCTCTTTCCCACTTACACAATGTTGGACCCGGCCTCATGGCGTGGTCCTACCCCTCCCGCATGGCGGGCCCAGGACGACATCAGCCCTCCTCCGGACCTCGGGCGGCCCCTTCTGCCCAACCCTGCACGCCCCAACACCACAGATCCGGCTACCATCCCGGATCCCCATCATCGGCCTAACCCCCGCGTAGGCCCATCACGACCGAAGCACGAGGCCGTGCCCGACTCCATCTTGGGCCCACCACGTCACGACCACGTGACCTCGGCCCCAGCCCCGGCCCCAGCGAAGCCCAGACGTCGAGGCACCAAGATCCACCCAGGTGGTCGAGTGGCCACTCGACAGATCCCGGAGGGAGAGGAGTTTCGATGGCCCTCCAGCCGTCCCCGGACGCCTGGTATCGATCGCCCTCCGGCTTCCCTGGGCGCTAGCTCCACCCCCCTGCTGGGTGTCTGGACACCATCATCCCGGCCCCTCTGGCCCCCAGGCGCGAGGGTCCGGACATCAAAGGACCTCCGTCCTATATCTGGGCCAGCCCCGGAGTAGGACGCCAGTTGTATCCTGGACTGGAAGCCCTGCTGACGCTGTCACGGCCGACACCAGACGAACTCATCCTTCCTGTAACCTGAACCCTCTGGAGAGCCTGCTGGCGCTGCCGCGGCCTACCTTGCTGAAGCATCCGAGAGCCTGCTGGCGCTGCCGCGGCCTACCTTGCTGAACCATCCGAGAGCCTGCTGGCGCTGCCGCGGCCTACCTTGCTGAACCATCCAAGAGCCTGCTGGCGCTGCCGCGGCCTACCTTGCTGAACCATCCGAGAGCCTGCTGGCGCTGCCGCGGCCTACCTTGCTGAACCATCCGAGAGCCTGCTGGCGCTGCCGCGGCCTACCTTGCTGAACGATCGGAGAGCCTGCTGGCGCTGCCGCGGCCTACCTTGCTGAACCATCCGAGAGCCTGCTGGCGCCGCCGCGGCTCGAACCTCTCGGAACCCCCCAGCTCGAGGATTGAGAGCTGTGCGTAGGGTATCCCTTCCTCCGCCCCGAGTAAGACTGTCCCGCTACCTTACCCTCCTTGTCCGAGACTTTACGGATCCCTCGATCCAGCTGTATATACTGCCAAGAACCCGCAACCGTTATTACTTATAAAAGCGTGAGAACTTGACCTCCTGTGTGGTGTCCGTTTGTAGTGCTGTGATTACTCTGCTGTACGATCCTAGGAGAGGGCCCTCATTCAGGAGGCCTCACGATAGCGCTCGGCTACTTCTCAACGGAGGGGTGGACCTAGGGGTGGTCAGTCAGACATCTCCTGCCTCCCCCGGGTCGCCTTTCTAACATTGGTGGCAAGCGCCGGGATCCAAGCCCACGCAGATCGTACAGAGAGTGATTCACTCACTACCCAGAAAAACCCACTGCAACCATGAGCACAGAATTCCAGAAGGAGAAAATGGAAGACTACAGTCACAAGGAGCTGAAGCAATTCTGCAAAGATCTAGGCATCGCTACCACTGGCTTAAGCACCAAAGAAGATTTCAAATCGGCTCTGCAGGCCTGGGTGGACGCCGGTGAGGCGCCACCTCCGAGTGAAGATAACCCGGGCCCGAACGGAGGCCCAGAGGCTCAGCTGAACCCAGCGGGAGAGAGACCCGCAAACCCAAACACGGGCCTCTCCCACGAAGACGCCCGAGAACGAGAGAGGAACCGGCTCCACGAGTTGGAGCTTGCTCGACTCAAACAAGAAGGAGAGATCCAACTGGCAGAAAGGAAGCTAGCCCTCAAGCAGCTACGGCTAGAAGGAGACCTAGAAGAAAAGCGAAGACAAAGAGACCTCGAGGAGAAGAAGCTCCTGCTCGAGCACGAGCGCGTCCTCAAAGAACTAGAATTTAAAGCCAAGGCAAACAAGACTGGCCTCTCCGGGGGGAAGACCTCACCTCCCCCGGTGGACACGAAGGTGCACATACCCAAGGATGTCGTCAAAGAGTACTGTAAGAACGACGACATCCAGCAGTGGTTCAAAGCTTACGAGGTCGCCATGGCCGCCCATCGAGTACCCCTCCGGGACTGGGGTGCCGGCCTGTGGGGGAAGTTTATCAACGAAGGAAGAGACGCCCTGCTGGAGCTCCCTGATACCGAGAGGACCTCGTACGAGCACATGAAGACCGCCCTCCTCACTCGCTACGGACTCACCCCCGAGATGTACCGGCAGCGATTCCGAGACTGCAAAAAAATCCCCGGTACCACGTGGGTGGAATACGTGAACTATTACAGTAGGGCCTTCGAGGGATGGACTCGGGGCTGCCAGGTCACCACCTACCAGCAGTTGGTCGACCTCATTCTATGGGAACACCTGTCCAATAACTGTTTCATCGAACTCCGGCAGCACCTCCTCGACAGCAAATTGACTGAGCCACGAAAACTCGCTGTCGAGGCAGACCGATGGGCAAGCACCCGAGTTCCCCGGAACACGATGGGAGATTACGGCTGGGGGTCCCCAGGGAACCACCGACCACGAGGTTGCGGAGTAGGCCCGAGCCGGGGTCGAGACGCCCCCCAAGGGTCATCCCCTACCTCCACGTCGCCATCCCTAGGCCGGAGAGGGGGCCCCCCAGGCCGGCCGGGGCCCCGCCCGAACGTTACGTGCCACAGATGCCAGCGACAGGGTCATTATGCGAATGACCCCCTCTGCCCGATGAACCAGCGACCCGGCACCACCGGGCCCCCAGCCCGCCAGATCGCGGCAGCTGCCCTAGGTGAAGAAAGAAGTGAGGAAGAGGACGACGGCCACGAGCAGGCCGAGTGGGAGCCCGCCGCCATGACCTTAGCCTGCCTGGGTACTCACGACATGATCCCCCGAGGGCCGATCCCCGGCAACACCCAGAAGTACCGCCAGTGGGTCACCATCAATGGTCGCCGGACCGAAGCCCTCCGTGACACTGGGGCCAGCGTAAATGCGGTCTGCTGCCATTTGGTGACCCCGGAACAGATCCTTCCTAACGTCCTGTGCCCAGTCCGATCCGCAGATAACTCCGAAACTTTGTGTCAGATGGCCCGCATCCCCTTCGAGTGGGGGGGGGGGGGGAGTGTCGGGCGTGCTGAAAGTGACTGTCCGCGACGATGCCCTCGTGGACTGCCTCCTTGGGAACGACCTGGAAAGCTCCCCATGGGCTGGCGTCGAACGAAGAGAGCACCTGGGGATGCTAGGCCTTCCCGAGTGGGTCTGTGCGACCACCCGCTCCATGTCCGCCCGAGCCTCCGCCCCAGCGGGGGAAGCTCCAACAGAGGAGCCAGAGTGGCCCGCACCTCCGCCACCCGTCGTCCCCGAGGACGCCGACACCGAGCCCGGCCCCCGAGGGCCCGACCAAGAAGATCTCACCGAGCTCAACCACCTCCCAGAACTCGCTCAATGGCGCCAAGAAGGTGGCCCCACCCGCGAACAGTTCCGGCAGGAACAGAAAACCTGCCCCTCCCTCGAGGGGATGCGACAGCAAGCCGCTACTCGAACCGCTGGAGACCCCGCTGGGTCCCACTGGGTCTACTGGGACAACGACCTCCTTTACAGTGAGCAAAAGATTGCCGAGCTAGGGGCCGGCCGGGTGCTGGTTGTACCCCTCCGCTTCAGAGACTTCCTCCTGAACTTAGCACATGATGTGCCCCTCGCCGGGCACCTGGGGCAGGACAAAACTTACAGCCGCCTGGTGACCCATTTTTACTGGCCAAAAATGCGCACTGATGTACAGAACCACTGCAGGACCTGCCCGACCTGTCAAGCCAGCGGGAAGAGCGGGGGGAAGGTCAAAGCCCCGCTCCAGCCGTTCCCTGTGGTAACCACCCCCTTCGAGCGAGTGGGAATAGACATCGTAGGGCCCCTGGACCCTCGCACCTCGCAGGGACACCGCTTTATCCTCGTCCTGGTGGACCATGCCACCCGATATCCTGAGGCCATCCCTCTCCGAACCATCACGGCCCCTGTGGTGGGCCGAGCCCTCATGAGCATCTTCTCCCGAGTCGGCTTCCCCCGAGAAGTCGTGAGTGATCGGGGGTCCAACTTCATCTTGAAGCATATGCGGTCCCTATGGCAACAGTGCGGGGTCGCATATAAGTTCACCACCCCGTATCATCCCCAGGGAAATGGACTAGTGGAACGCTTTAACAGGACCCTGAAGGGGATGATCAAGGGCCTAGAAGAGCCCCTCCGGCGCAAATGGGATGTCCTGCTGCCCTGCCTCCTGTTCGCCTACCGAGAGGTACCCCAGAAATCCCTGGGGTTCAGCCCGTTCGAACTCTTGTACGGACACCCGGTTCGAGGCCCCCTTAGCCTGGTCAAGGAAGGCTGGGAGACAGCAGTTCGAGAGGCCCCACCGGATGTCTACCGGTACCTCCTGACACTCCGCAATCAGACTCGGAAGTTCAGGGAACTTGCCGAGGCCAACCTGGAGGCCAGTCAGGAGGAAATGAAACGCTGGTATGACCAGAACACCTCGTCCATCGAGTTCGAGCCGGGCCAGCAAGTCTGGGTCATGTCCCCGGTTGAACCGTGTGCCCTCCAGGACAAATGGACGGGGCCCTTCAAGGTGGTGGAGCGCAAGAGCCCCGTCACCTACCTGGTAGACATGGAGTCCCCCAGGAACCCCCTCCGGGTTCTACACGCTAACCGGCTCAAGCCGCACTTTGCACGCACTGAACTGAGCCTGCTGCTGGCGACCGATGGCGGAGCTGAAGACGACTCCGAGCCACTACCAGATCTCCTCAGCACCACCGAAGAAGACGGCTCCTTCGAAGGGGTCCGGCTCTCCTCTACCCTGACGCCAGAGCAGCAACAAGACTGCCGGAAGCTGCTGGGGCAGTTTGCGGATCTGTTTTCCCTCACGCCGGGGGTCACCCGGTGGTGTGTCCACGATGTGGACACCGGAGACAGCCCCCCTGTGAAACAACGAGCTTTTCGAGTGCCCGACCGGGTTCGGGCCTGCATCCAATCCGAGGTGGCCAAGATGTTGGCCCTGGGGGTAGTCGAACCCTCCAACAGTCCCTGGGCCAGTCCCGTTGTCCTGGTCCCGAAAGCCGCTTCCCCCGGAACCGCCCCCGAGCTCCGGTTCTGTGTTGACTACAGGGGACTGAATGCAGTCACCAGGACCGACGCCCATCCCATCCCGAGGGCAGATGAACTGATCGATCGCCTAGGGGCCGCCAAATACCTCAGCACCTTCGATCTCACGGCAGGGTATTGGCAGATCGGCCTTACCCCTGGTGCACAAGAGCGATCGGCCTTCTCGACGCCAGATGGCCACTATCACTTCAAAGTAATGCCCTTCGGCATGAAAAATGCGCCGTCCACCTTCCAAAGGCTAGTGAATCAGGTGCTGGCCGAACTAGAAGAATACAGCACCGCCTATCTAGATGACATTGCGGTGTACAGCCTTCACTGGGATGAGCACCTGTCCCACCTCTGGGAAGTCCTGACGGCCCTCCGGCGGGCCGGACTAACCATCAAGGCCAGCAAATGCCAGATAGGCCAAGGGTCCGTGACATATCTAGGACACCAAGTAGGGAGCGGTCAAGTAGCTCCCCTCCAACCAAAGGTAGACGCCATCCGGGCCTGGGAGCCCCCGGTCACCCAGACCGCCGTCCGAGCCTTCCTGGGGCTCATCGGATACTATCGGCGATTTATAAAAGACTACGGGAGCATTGTGGGGCCCCTCACCGAACTGACATCAAAGAAATTACCCCAGAAGGTACACTGGACCCCTGCATGCCAGACAGCCTTTGAGACTTTAAAGACTGCCATGTGCACCGCCCCTGTGCTCCAGGCCCCCGACTACAGCAGAGAGTTTGTAGTCCAAACCGACGCCTCGGAGCACGGCATCGGGGCGGTCCTGTCCCAAGTTAACCCCGAAGGAATCGACCGGCCTGTGGCCTTCATCAGCCGACGCCTCCTGGCAAGAGAACAGCGGTGGAGCACCATCGAGAGGGAAGCCTTTGCCGTGGTGTGGGCACTCAAGAAGCTCCGGCCCTACCTCTTCGGCACCCACTTCCGAGTCCAGACCGACCACCAGCCCCTGCGTTGGTTGATGCAGATGCGGGGAGAAAACCCGAAACTGCTGCGCTGGTCCATTTCTCTGCAGGGGATGGATTTCACTGTGGAGCATCGCCCCGGCAACGGCCACGCCAATGCCGACGGCCTGTCCAGATTCTTCCGCCTCGGCGAAGAGAATCCCCAAGAAAATGGGTGACTCTCCCCTGCCTTCAGCTGGGGGGGACGCGTGTTGGACCCGGCCTCATGGCGTGGTCCTACCCCTCCCGCATGGCGGGCCCAGGACGACATCAGCCCTCCTCCGGACCTCGGGCGGCCCCTTCTGCCCGACCCTGCACGCCCCAACACCACAGATCCGGCTACCATCCCGGATCCCCATCATCGGCCTAACCCCCGCGTAGGCCCATTACGACCGAAGCACGAGGCCGTGCCCGACTCCATCTTGGGCCCACCACGTCACGACCACGTGGCCTCGGCCCCAGCGAAGCCCAGACATCGAGGCACCAAGATCCACCCAGGTGGTCGAGTGGCCACTCGACAGATCCCGGAGGGAGAGGAGTTTCGATGGCCCTCCAGACGTCCCCGGACGCCTGGTATCGATCGCCCTCCGGCCTCCCTGGGCGCTGGCTCCACCCCCCTGCTGGGTGTCTGGACACCATCATCCCGGCCCCTCTGGCCCCCAGGCGCGAGGGTCCGGACATCAAAGGACCTCCGTCCTATATCTGGGCCAGCCCCGGAGTAGGACGCCAGTTGTATCCTGGACTGGAAGCCCTGCTGACGCTGTCACGGCCGACACCAGACGAACTCATCCTTCCTGTAACCTGAACCCTCTGGAGAGCCTGCTGGCGCTGCCGCGGCCTACCTTGCTGAACCATCCGAGAGCCTGCTGGCGCTGCCGCGGCCTACCTTGCTGAACCATCCGAGAGCCTGCTGGCGCTGCCGCGGCCTACCTTGCTGAACCATCCGAGAGCCTGCTGGCGCTGCCGCGGCCTACCTTGCTGAACCATCCGAGAGCCTGCTGGCGCTGCCGCGGCCTACCTTGCTGAACCATCCGAGAGCCTGCTGGCGCTGCCGCGGCCTACCTTGCTGAACGATCCGAGAGCCTGCTGGCGCTGCCGCGGCCTACCTTGCTGAACCATCCGAGAGCCTGCTGGCGCCGCCGCGGCTCGAACCTCTCGGAACCCCCCAGCTCGAGGATTGAGAGCTGTGCGTAGAGTATCCCTTCCTCCGCCCCGAGTAAGACTGTCCCGCTACCTTACCATCCTTGTCCGAGACTTTACGGATCCCTCGATCCAGCTGTATATACTGCCAAGAACCCGCAACCGTTATTACTTATGAAAGCGTGAGAACTTGACCTCCTGTGTGGTGTCCGTTTGTAGTGCTGTGATTACTCTGCTGTACGATCCTAGGAGAGGGCCCTCATTCAGGAGGCCTCTCGATAGCGCTCGGCTACTTCTCAACGGAGGGGTGGACCTAGGGGTGGTCAGTCAGACATCTCCTGCCTCCCCCGGGTCGCCTTTCTAACACACAACACATCCAACAACCTGTCTACAGGTCCCTGCACTCACACGTACATGTTCAGCTCCAAATATCCCACCACCACTCTCGCTCCCATGTCACGCTATACACAAGCTTGTTCTCCCCAGGACTGCCCCCACCTTCCTTCAGACCATGGTCCGAAGCCATCTAGGACATTCTCAATGGCAATCAGGGGAGAGCAGATTCGCCTTCCAAGGCACAGACAACGGATGCCTGGTAGCCTATCACCTACAGAGGGATACTTAGACACACAGACCACACAACCTCACACCTATTGACAATAATGCTGTCCGGCATAGTATACAAACGAGCATCACCTATGAGAGCGCCCAGACTAACCTCCACACACTTGTGTCGCTCCTCTCTAAGGCAGGTACCTTTATTCCCTCTTCCCCCTTTTCCCAACCCCTCCCCCCCACACTCTATCTTTTCTCGCTAATGGGATGCGCAATGTATCCATTTTATTATTATATATGGCTATTGTACCTGATTGGAAGATGCTGAGTCTCCATGCTGTATATCCTTATTACTTCTTAATAAAGAAATGAACACACACAAAAAATACAATTGAGTAACAATGAGAAGATCGCATACATTTAGGTTTTTATTGCCTAAATGTATATTTGAATACAACGTGTTAAATTTCTTAATATAAAGCATGTGACTTCACTTGAACACTTTCGTTAGCTATGCTTGTATTTGCGTAATCTATATTATCTGCATCTATTTGTATAGTTTTAATACACTGTACTTAAATTAAATTGAGAATGATAGTGTTGATGTCAACAATCCACCTTCCTTTGACCTTTGAGCAGGATGGCATTTCACAGGACCATGTTCTTTCCAATTTCCCAGCTCCCCTGGCTTTACTTTGATGCAAAGTCTCTCCTTAACAAAGCACTTCCTGTATGGCATCTTTTGCTGTGAGAGTCTGGAAGGTAATTCATACAAATGTTGGGCACATCCATTCATGGCGTCTTCCCATCAAAAAAAGGGTATTTATCATAGTATGTAAGCATTCAAGGGTAACCTAAAAAAGGTAGTGGAGTCTATTATCGTAGCCGGGTGCTGGTTGTACCCCTCCGCTTCAGAGACTTCCTCCTGAACTTAGCACATGATGTGCCCCTCGCCGGGCACCTGGGGCAGGACAAAACTTACAGCCGCCTGGTGACCCATTTTTACTGGCCAAAAATGCGCACTGATGTACAGAACCACTGCAGGACCTGCCCGACCTGTCAAACCAGCGGGAAGAGCGGGGGGAAGGTCAAAGCCCCGCTCCAGCCGTTCCCTGTGGTAACCACCCCCTTCGAGCGAGTGGGAATAGACATCGTAGGGCCCCTGGACCCTCGCACCTCGCAGGGACACCGCTTTATCCTCGTCCTGGTGGACCATGCCACCCGCTATCCTGAGGCCATCCCTCTCCGAACCATCACGGCCCCTGTGGTGGGCCGAGCCCTCATGAGCATCTTCTCCCGAGTCGGCTTCCCCCGAGAAGTCGTGAGTGATCGGGGGTCCAACTTCATCTCGAAGCATATGCGGTCCCTATGGCATCAGTGCGGGGTCGCATATAAGTTCACCACCCCGTATCATCCCCAGGGAAATGGACTAGTGGAACGCTTTAACAGGACCCTGAAGGGGATGATCAAGGGCCTAGAAGAGCCCCTCCGGCGCAAATGGGATGTCCTGCTGCCCTGCCTCCTGTTCGCCTACCGAGAGGTACCCCAGAAATCCCTGGGGTTCAGCCCGTTCGAACTCTTGTACGGACACCCGGTTCGAGGCCCCCTTAGCCTGGTCAAGGAAGGCTGGGAGACAGCAGTTCGAGAGGCCCCACCGGATGTCTACCGGTACCTCCTGACACTCCGCAATCAGACTCGGAAGTTCAGGGAACTTGCCGAGGCCAACCTGGAGGCCAGTCAGGAGGAAATGAAACGCTGGTATGACCAGAACGCCTCGTCCATCGAGTTCGAGCCGGGCCAGCAAGTCTGGGTCATGTCCCCGGTTGAACCGTGTGCCCTCCAGGACAAATGGACGGGGCCCTTCAAGATGGTGGAGCGCAAGAGCCCCGTCACCTACCTGGTTGACATGGAGTCCCCCAGGAACCCCCTCCGGGTTCTAAACGCTAACCGGCTCAAGCCGCACTTTGCACGCACTGAACTGAGCCTGCTGCTGGCGACCGATGGCGGAGCTGAAGACGACTCCGAGCCACTACCAGATCTCCTCAGCACCACCGAAGAAGACGGCTCCTTCGAAGGGGTCCGGCTCTCCTCTACCCTGACCCCAGAGCAGCAACAAGACTGCCGGAAGCTGCTGGGGCAGTTTGCGGATCTGTTTTCCCTCACGCCGGGGGTCACCCGGTGGTGTGTCCACGATGTGGACACCGGAGACAGCCCCCCTGTGAAACAACGAGCTTTTCGAGTGCCCGACCGGGTTCGGGCCTGCATCCAATCCGAGGTGGCCAAGATGTTGGCCCTGGGGGTAGTCGAACCCTCCAACAGTCCCTGGGCCAGTCCCGTTGTCCTGGTCCCGAAAGCCGCTTCCCCCGGAACCGCTCCCGAGCTCCGGTTCTGGGTTGACTACAGGGGACTGAATGCAGTCACCAGGACCGACGCCCATCCCATCCCCAGGGCAGATGAACTGATCGATCGCCTAGGGGCCGCCAAATACCTCAGCACCTTCGATCTCACAGCAGGGTATTGGCAGATCGGCCTTACCCCTGGTACACAAGAGCGATCGGCCTTCTCGACGCCAGATGGCCACTATCACTTCAAAGTAATGCCCTTCGGCATGAAAAATGCGCCGGCCACCTTCCAAAGGCTAGTGAATCAGGTGCTGGCCGGACTAGAAGAATACAGCACCGCCTATCTAGATGACATTGCGGTGTACAGCCTTCACTGGGATGAGCACTTGTCCCACCTCTGGGAAGTCCTGACGGCCCTCCGGCGGGCCGGACTAACCATCAAGGCCAGCAAATGCCAGATAGGCCAAGGGTCCGTGACATATCTAGGACACCAAGTAGGGAGCGGTCAAGTAGCTCCCCTCCAACCAAAGGTAGACGCCATCCGGGCCTGGGAGCCCCCGGTCACCCAGACCGCCGTCCGAGCCTTCCTGGGGCTCACCGGATACTATCGGCGATTTATAAAAGACTACGGGAGCATTGTGGGGCCCCTCACCGAACTGACATCAAAGAAATTACCCCAGAAGGTACACTGGACCCCTGCATGCCAGACAGCCTTTGAGACTTTAAAGACTGCCATGTGCACCGCCCCTGTGCTCCAGGCCCCCGACTACAGCAAAGAGTTTGTAGTCCAAACCGACGCCTCGGAGCACGGCATCGGGCGGTCCTGTCCCAAGTTAACCCCGAAGGAATCGACCGGCCTGTGGCCTTCATCAGCCGACGCCTCCTGGCAAGAGAACAGCGGTGGAGCACCATCGAGAGGGAAGCCTTTGCCGTGGTGTGGGCACTCAAGAAGCTCCGGCCCTACCTCTTCGGCACCCACTTCCGAGTCCAGACCGACCACCAGCCCCTGCGTTGGTTGATGCAGATGCGGGGAGAAAACCCGAAACTGCTGCGCTGGTCCATTTCTCTGCAGGGGATGGATTTCACTGTGGAGCATCGCCCCGGCAACGACCACGCCAATGCCGACGGCCTGTCCAGATTCTTCTGCCTCGGCGAAGAGAATCCCCAAGAAAATGGGTGACTCTCCCGTGCCTTCAGCTGGGGGGGACGCGTGTTGGACCCGGCCTCATGGCGTGGTCCTACCCCTCCCGCATGGCGGGCCCAGGACGACATCAGCCCTCCTCCGGACCTCGGGCGGCCCCTTCTGCCCGACCCTGCACGCCCCAACACCACAGATCCGGCTACCATCCCGGATCCCCATCATCGGCCTAACCCCCGCGTAGGCCCATCACGACCGAAGCACGAGGCCGTGCCCGACTCCATCTTGGGCCCACCACGTCACGACCACGTGGCCTCGGCCCCAGCCCTGGCCCCAGCGAAGCCCAGACATCGAGGCACCAAGATCCACCCAGGTGGTCGAGTGGCCACTCGACAGATCCCGGAGGGAGAGGAGTTTCGATGGCCCTCCAGCCGTCCCCGGACGCCTGGTATCGATCGCCCTCCGGCCTCCCTGGGCGCTGGCTCCACCCCCCTGCTGGGTGTCTGGACACCATCATCCCGGCCCCTCTGGCCCCCAGGCGCGAGGGTCCGGACATCAAAGGACCTCCGTCCTATATGTGGGCCAGCCCCGGAGTAGGACGCCAGTTGTATCCTGGACTGGAAGCCCTGCTGACGCTGTCACGGCCGACACCAGACGAACTCATCCTTCCTGTAACCTGAACCCTCTGGAGAGCCTGCTGGCGCTGCCGCGGCCTACCTTGCTGAACCATCCGAGAGCCTGCTGGCACTGCCGCGGCCTACCTTGCTGAACCATCCGAGAGCCTGCTGGCGCTGCCGCGGCCTACCTTGCTGAACCATCCGAGAGCCTGCTGGCGCTGCCGCGGCCTACCTTGCTGAACCATCCGAGAGCCTGCTGGCGCTGCCGCGGCCTACCTTGCTGAACCATCCGAGAGCCTGCTGGCGCTGCCGCGGCCTACCTTGCTGAATGATCCGAGAGCCTGCTGGCGCTGCCGCGGCCTACCTTGCTGAACCATCCGAGAGCCTGCTGGCGCCGCCGCGGCTTGAACCTCTCGGAACCCCCCAGCTCGAGGATTGAGAGCTGTGCGTAGGGTATCCCTTCATCCGCCCCGAGTAAGACTGTCCCGCTACCTTACCATCCTTGTCCGAGACTTTACGGATCCCTCGATCCAGCTGTATATACTGCCAAGAACCCGCAACCGTTATTACTTATGAAAGCGTGAGAACTTGACCTCCTGTGTGGTGTCCGTTTGTAGTGCTGTGATTACTCTGCTGTACGATCCTAGGAGAGGGCCCTCATTCAGGAGGCCTCTCGATAGCGCTCGGCTACTTCTCAACGGAGGGGTGGACCTAGGGGTGGTCAGTCAGACATCTCCTGTCTGCCCCGGGTCGCCTTTCTAACACACAACACATCCAACAACCTGTCTACAGGTCCCTGCACTCACACGTACATGTTCAGCTCCAAATATCCCACCACCACTCTCGCTCCCATGTCACGCTATACACAAGCTTGTTCTCCCCAGGACTGCACCCACCTTCCTTCAGACCATGGTCCGATGCCATCTAGGACATTCTCAATGGCAATCAGGGGAGAGCAGATTCGCCTTCCAAGGCACAGACAACGGATGCCTGGTAGCCTATCACCTACAGAGGGATACTTAGACACACAGACCACACAACCTCACACCTATTGACAATAATGCTGTCCGGCATAGTATACAAACGAGCATCACCTATGAGAGCGCCCAGACTAACCTCCACACACTTGTGTCGCTTCCTCTCTAAGGCAGGTACCTTTATTCCCTCTTCCCCCTTTTCCCAACCCCTCCCCCCACACTCTATCTTTTCTCGCTAATGGGATGCGCAATGTATCCATTTTATTATTATATATGGCTATTGTACCTGATTGGAAGATGCTGAGTCTCCATGCTGTATATCCTTATTACTTCTTAATAAAGAAATGAACACACACAAAAAATACAATTGAGTAACAATGAGAAGATCGCATACATTTAGGTTTTTATTGCCTAAATGTATATTTGAATACAACGTGTTAAATTTCTTAATATAAAGCATGTGACTTCACTTGAACACTTTCGTTAGCTATGCTTGTATTTGCGTAATCTATATTATCTGCATCTATTTGTATAGTTTTAATACACTGTACTTAAATTAAATTGAGAATGATAGTGTTGATGTCAACAATCCACCTTCCTTTGACCTTTGAGCAGGATGGCATTTCACAGGAGCATGTTCTTTCCAATTTCCCAGCTCCCCTGGCTTTACTTTGATGCAAAGTCTCTCCTTAACAAAGCACTTCCTGTATGGCATCTTTTGCTGTGAGAGTCTGGAAGGTAATTCATACAAATGTTGGGCACATCCATTCATGGCGTCTTCCCATCACAAAAAGGGTATTTATCATAGTATGTAAGCATTCAAGGGTAACCTAAAAAAGGTAGTGGAGTCTATTATCGTAGCCCCTTTTTAATATAGTCCTGTAGTGCTACTGCATATACTCGAAAGTGCAACTTAGAAAGGTATGGGCAGACCTCTCCGTGTATGCAGGTCAAACATACCTCTCACGTACGGAGTTCTCCACCACAAGTGTGGAGAACTCAGCGGGGCAGATTTATGATAACTGGCGCATCCCCAGGGATGCGCCAGTTATTTTGCGCCGCAGCTCCGCCACCCATGGTGCGCCGCATTTACAATGCGGCGCACCATGGTGCAAAAACAGCACAGATGCGTGACGCATCTGTGCCGTAAAGGTGGCGCATTGCTGGAGTTGCGTTGCAAGCGCGACGCAGCTCTAGCAAGGCTCGGGGGTGCCCTATCTGTCCAATGCTGCGTCAAGCCTTACGCCTGCTTCAAGCAGGCGCAGGGTTTTGACGCAGCATTGGCCTGAAAGTGACTGAGTGAAATCCTATAGATTTCACTCAGCCACTTTTGCGAGGCGCACCTGCCCCGGAATGCCCACCCTGCGCCGGAACGCCCACAGGTGGCGCAGGGCTTTACAACGTGACGCATCTGCCTAGATGCGTCACGTTGTAAATTGGTCATAGGGATGCGCCACGTTTACGCCGCAGTTGCGTGACGCAAACGTGGCGCATTACCAACATAAATCTGCCCCAGCATACCTAGGTTTAGCTTTTTTGGTGTAACAGTGGGCGTGGCAAAGGAAGCTGGCTGGAAAATGGGGAACGTCTATTACAAAATGGGAGGATGTAAGAAAAATGCATTAAGAAGAGGCACAGGAAGGGATATTCAAATGGAAAAGCACACCTACACAAGGGATCAGAAGCTGCAAGTCACCATAGAGACACTCACTTCTACTTCTGTAGTACAACAGGCCAAACAAACCCAACCCTAATGCCCCTAAACCTTCAAGTAAGTCACACACTTCACATGGCCAGTACAATGATCTTTAGGGAAATCCCATGCAAATCAGTAGAGGCAGGAATAACCCTACCAGTACAAAGACCAACAACTAAAAATACAAATAGGTTAAATGAAAAATTGCCACATAACTGCATATATTACAAACTCCCATGTACATCACACTGTAAAAGTATAAAAAATAAAAAGAGAATTAAAAAAATAATCCATATAATGTAAAAAAATAAGTAAACGTTGTGGACACCTATCTTATTTAACCTATTGAAACTAGGGAGAACTGACCGAGGAAGGCCCTTCTCTTGCCCAGGAAGTGGAGCAAAAGTGCCTGGTGCTTCCACATGGTCTTGTCCTGCCGAGTAATGTGTTTCTGGGAGAGTCGGATAGGTTACCTGCACTCCATACCAGATGACATCCCAGGCTTACACTGAAAGAATGCTTTACTAGGACACATAAAATTGCAACACTTGATGCAATCCACGCAAAGCGTTGCATGGCAGTTTAATGGGCGGGACATATTGTCTTGGGAGAAGGACGTTAAGGAATGGACACTTGCAGAGGAGGGGCAGATGGAAATGTCCAAAAGGGAAGACGGATTAGCAGAAGACTTAGAAAAATGGATAGCAGTGATACAGAAATTGTTGTACCGGCCCGATTCTAAGCCACCAAGAAGCATCTAACAGGACAGCAGAGGTGGCATGAGAGAACTGGGAGTGGGAATTGAAAAATAAGGCTGCTTGAGGCAGAGAGACTGAAGATGTGACACCTGTACATGGTTAACTGGTTGTGGTATGAGGGCCTGATATTATTCTTGGAAGCATTTTAGGATTGGATGTTGCCCATGAATCAACAGGACTATAAGTAACACGCAGTGTGCTATACTCCTTTGTTAATGTTTTAGGTGAAAGCGTATAAGTATGGCCTCAGTCATGATGAATGCCTAGTGATCAGTGTTGGCACTGGCTGACTATCTGGGAAGTTGGATAGGGTATTAGCACCCTTGTAATATTTTATGCTTCTGAATGTAGGGGTACTATTACAAGTCATAGTCCCACCACTACATATTTTGACTATTGCTGACAATCTATATATAGCACAAATAAAGATAGTACCACTACAAAAAAAGGTCTCCTAGGTGGGAAATCAAAGAGTCCCACCAAGGCCTATCCAGGACCAGTGTCCAGGATAAGTAACAACCCTTAGATAAAGTAAGTCACCTCATTTGCATAAGGATTTGCATGCTTTTTATGCTAACTGTCAAACAACAGGACCCATCTCAGTGAATAAACTAGAGGTATTTTCACAACTATATCTCATGACAACAAGTTGTGTATATTTCAGGTGTAATTATCTACATATGCGCATTGCCCATTTAGAGTTAATTGATTTATGATTTGAACCATGTGTTTTGGGGAATATGGATGGCATATGGAATATGGTTCGACACTGTCAACCATACCATCTTATTACATCGTTTAATGGGTGTGTCGGGCGCGGCACTGGAATGGCTGTCCTCCTTCCTGGATGAGCGTTTCTTTCAGGTGTTTGAGGATGAGGCGGCCTCCATCAAACATCCACTTAGCTGCGGGGTGCCTCAGGGCTCCTCCCTGAGCCCCTCGCTTTTTAACGTTTATATGCAACCTCTAGCAGGGATAGTCCAACCCTTTGGTGTGCGTATTGTTACCTACGCGGACGATACCCAACTGGTGGTCTCTCTTGACCACACGGAAGGGTCGTCCAACACCTTAGGTCCCTGTCTGGAGGCTGTCGCTAGGTGGATGCAACTCTCCTGCCTCAAACTCAACAGAGAGAAGACGGAGGTTATGCCTGGTGCTTCCACATGGTCTTGTCCTGCCGAGTAATGTGTTTCTGGGAGAGTCGGATAGGTTACCTGCACTCCATACCAGATGACATCCCAGGCTTACACTGAAAGAATGCTTTACTAGGACACATAAAATTGCAACACTTGATGCAATCCACGCAAAGCGTTGCATGGCAGTTTAATGGGCGGGACATATTGTCTTGGGAGAAGGACGTTAAGGAATGGACACTTGCAGAGGAGGGGCAGATGGAAATGTCCAAAAGGGAAGACGGATTAGCAGAAGACTTAGAAAAATGGATAGCAGTGATACAGAAATTGTTGTACCGGCCCGATTCTAAGCCACCAAGAAGCATCTAACAGGACAGCAGAGGTGGCATGAGAGAACTGGGAGTGGGAATTGAAAAATAAGGCT
Source organism: Lissotriton helveticus (assembly GCF_964261635.1). NCBI lineage: Eukaryota > Metazoa > Chordata > Amphibia > Caudata > Salamandridae > Lissotriton > Lissotriton helveticus. Next base: position 305,996,307 of record NC_136063.1, read on the forward strand.
GCTTGAGGCAGAGAGACTGAAGATGTGACACCTGTACATGGTTAACTGGTTGTGGTATGAGGGCCTGATATTATTCTTGGAAGCATTTTAGGATTGGATGTTGCCCATGAATCAACAGGACTATAAGTAACACGCAGTGTGCTATACTCCTTTGTTAATGTTTTAGGTGAAAGCGTATAAGTATGGCCTCAGTCATGATGAATGCCTAGTGATCAGTGTTGGCACTGGCTGACTATCTGGGAAGTTGGATAGGGTATTAGCACCCTTGTAATATTTTATGCTTCTGAATGTAGGGGTACTATTACAAGTCATAGTCCCACCACTACATATTTTGACTATTGCTGACAATCTATATAGCACAAATAAAGATAGTACCACTACAAAAAAAGGTCTCCTAGGTGGGAAATCAAAGAGTCCCACCAAGGCCTATCCAGGACCAGTGTCCAGGATAAGTAACAACCCTTAGATAAAGTAAGTCACCTCATTTGCATAAGGATTTGCATGCTTTTTATGCTAACTGTCAAACAACAGGACCCATCTCAGTGAATAAACTAGAGGTATTTTCACAACTATATCTCATGACAACAAGTTGTGTATATTTCAGGTGTAATTATCTACATATGCGCATTGCCCATTTAGAGTTAATTGATTTATGATTTGAACCATGTGTTTTGGGGAATATGGATGGCATATGGAATATGGTTCGACACTGTCAACCATACCATCTTATTACATCGTTTAATGGGTGTGTCGGGCGCGGCACTGGAATGGCTGTCCTCCTTCCTGGATGAGCGTTTCTTTCAGGTGTTTGAGGATGAGGCGGCCTCCATCAAACATCCACTTAGCTGCGGGGTGCCTCAGGGCTCCTCCCTGAGCCCCTCGCTTTTTAACGTTTATATGCAACCTCTAGCAGGGATAGTCCAACCCTTTGGTGTGCGTATTGTTACCTACGCGGACGATACCCAACTGGTGGTCTCTCTTGACCACACGGAAGGGTCGTCCAACACCTTAGGTCCCTGTCTGGAGGCTGTCGCTAGGTGGATGCAACTCTCCTGCCTCAAACTCAACAGAGAGAAGACGGAGGTTATGCTACTGGGCAACTCTCCATTAACCTCCCTGGCCTCTATCTGGCCCACCTGCCTTGGCGTCCCCCCAAACCCCAGATAAAGAGCCTGGGCATTTGGCTCGACAAGTCGCTTGATTTCTCGGTTCAAGCCACCAAAACAGCTGCTACATGTGCGGGCCTTTTGAAGATGCTTCGTAAAGTGCTTCCTCTGCTCCCTCTCCAGGCGAGGAGAATCATGGTCCAGGCCCTGATCCTCTCTCGCCTGGATTATGGAAACGCATTATACCTAGGAGCTCCGGTGGCTGTGACCCACAGGCTCCAGGTCACACAAAACTGTGCTGCTCGCCTACTGTACAACATCCCTCGCTGGCAGTCAGCCAAGCAAGCCCTAAAAGATCTTCACTGGCTTCCAGTCGCCGCCAGAACTCAGTTCAAGGCTATGTGCATTGTGCACAAATCTTTCCACCGAACGGGCCCTGCCATCCTGTTCCCCTTAGTTTTGCCCTATGTCCCCCCCAGAGGCCTTCGCTCCGGATCACTGCATCTAGCGACCACAACAAAAATCAACAAAGCTAGGTGGGGTGGTCGCTCTTTTTCCCACATGGCTGCTAGGCTCTGGAACTCCCTCCCCCTCGCCCTCAGAGGGAACCCAAACAGGATGGCTTTTAGGAAAGCGCTGAAAACACACCTGTACACTAAAACTCGCTAACCTCCCGGGTAGCCCATCTTTAGCAATCAATGTAAGCACTGCGAGGCCTCCGGGCAGTTTTGGCGCTATATAAATATAATTTTTCATTTCATTTCATTTCATGTGGGTGATGTCCACACTAAGACTGGTCTATGCGACTTGCATGAATAATGCTCTAAACTCAATTAGTTCATACCAGAATGTCTTGTCTTAGTGCATAATATATTTTATGAACTATTTATTCTCTATTGGGCGGTGTCTTTCATAAATCTGAATATCTGCTGGAAATATGCTTTTGACAATTCAAAATGACAAAGAAAGAAGACTACTTGCGTTTACGTACAATGATATGCATTAATAATTATTCCAGGGAGATAAGATACATTTACTTGATTTATCTTACCTGCTGAGAAAGGAATGAATGCCTCTTTCTTTACAAACGTTCCTTCTGAGTCAAGGAAATGCTGTGGGTAAAACTCTTTTGGTTTTTCAAAATGACCCTCATCGTGTAGGACAGAAGACAATAGAACAGTGACTGCAGTTCCCTATGAAGAAGACAAAAAAAAGCATCATTAGATATGAAAAATTTATGAAGAGAAGTAACTGTGGATTTAGCGTCTTCTCTAAATTCTTGGACTGCAGATGGAGTGCATTAGACAACTGCTGTGACCCAGTGCAACCCCATAGATTGATGAGGATACTAGAGTCCCCGATCCTATTCTAACCTGGATTAGATTGTTTCCTGTAGTCTCTCCCAGCAAGTCTGAATATGGTCAATGTAATTGTCTTCTTAGTGACTTAAAACAAGGCTGCATCCTCCATTTTCATTATGCATTGCTGATTTACTGTTTTCTTTGGAGGGACCCAGAGGTTTACCACCAAAACTCGCTAACAAGTGTATTATCCATCTGCTTCATGGTTCAACTCTTAGATCAGCATAAGGTTAATCTACAAATGTACATCAACAATACTCAAATCTATTTCCAGCTGGATTCGAATCTGAAATCTCATTTTAGCCGGTTTAGGTTTCCAGCTGTAGGAATGAGACTTTACATTATCTGAACAGAAACAAAATTAAGATATTAGTGTTCTCTGGAACAGAAAGTAAATCTCCACATACTCTCATCTACATCCATCGGCAGATGAGATGCAACAGGGGTGAGGCAAGGAGGCACTGGGTGCAGAGGTGAAGAGGATAGGGCTGAAGTAAGACAGGTGTGTGGAGAAAAAGAGGACAACAATCCCCACCACAAGGTTGGGTACCATGTAAGAGTAGTCTGTATTATTGGGCTCCATCCAGCAGTGTGTAATGTCTATTATGGCGAGCTTCCCTTGGTTTTATGTGGTCATAGCCTCAATTTATTCAATTTATACTTACAACCATTGATAGAATCCCTGGCAAACATGGGCTGTAAAGTTTTTAACTATGCCGATGATACTCAGCTATTGCTGAGTATCGACAACACAACATCGGCTCAGTCCATGGCCCAAGACACACTACGGTTCACTGTAAACTGGATGTCGCTCAACCTATTGAAAATCAATCCAGATAAAACGGAGGTTCTTGTGGTCTCAACCGCTACTTCCCCTTGGAATGACTTATTCTGGCCACAAGAACTTGGACCTACCCCAAAACCATGCCCTAGTGTAAAGAGCCTTGGAATGAAAATTGATCAGGAATTATCAATGACCAACCAAGTATCTGCTGTGGTCGGCTCATGCACTAATCTGATTAGGCAACTACGCAAGCTCGCCCCCTTACTCTCAAGGAATATGCTTCGAACCATTGTCTCAGCCACGATTGTGTCCAGAATTGATTATGGCAATGCATTATACCTAGGCCTCCCAAAAAATTCCCTCGACCGTCTACAGGTCACCTTGAATGACGCAGCTCGCTTGATATTTGGAGTACCTAGGCGGACCCACGCATCTCCCCTGCTTTATAGGCTGCACTGGCTCCCTATGAAACAAAGAGTCGAATTCAAGAGCATGTGCATCTGCCATAAAGCAATTCATGGTCAGGCGCCAGCCTATATAAAAGATAGGCTCAAAATTTATGAACCCAAGCGCGCTCTGAGATCCTCCGATTCCCTCCTGTTATCCTGCCCACGTTTCAAACTGGCAACAAAAGGAGGCAGAGCTTTCTCAGTCCTAGCCCCTACTATTTGGAACAAGCTACCGGAGGTGCTTCGCAGAGAACCCAACCTTCTCCGTTTTAGGAAAACCTTGAAAACTTTGCTTTTCAAGGACGCGTTTACACTCCCGTAATTTAAGCTAACATCCTTCACTTTCACCTTTGTTGCTGTACTTTGTCAGAAGCGCTTTGAGACCTGTCGGTGAGTTGGCGCGATACAAAACCCAGTTACAAATTACAAATTACAAATTACACGCAGAGAGCCGCATCACTTGTAGATAGTTAGGACATGTGAGTTCTCTGCATTTGTGTGCCAGGAATTATGTGGTCCCAAAGTCTGTGCAACCAGTCTGCATGTTCTGGTGTCCTGTCTGTGCCCCCTTTGACTTGATGACTTATTTGGCAGCACATAGGGCAGGTGCCATGGCTTTCCCCCTACTGGAGCACAGCCTGTAGGTCAGCACATTCAGTAGTCCGAGTAAGACATAGTTGGGGAAGCAAGGGATCTCAGTATCAAATATGTCACTGTTGGCCTTAAACACTCCAATATCCTCCCAATGTCCTCCCAATATCTTTTGAGCTTGGGACATCTCCACAGAAGATGAGGCAATGTGCCGGGGCTTCAACAATTAAGCCAATATCCCTCAGAGGTGCCAGATTGCCATTTAGCCATCCTGACGTCAGTATAATACCAGTAGTGAGGTATTTTGAGCATGGCATTTCTCACTGATGGAGGAGATATGGGTCCTGTAGAGTATGGCTGACCATTCTTTGGGGGTAAAGGAGTGTTTCAGTTGTCCCTCCCATCTCTTTTGAGCCAGAGATTTGAGGAGTCAAGAGACTTATTTAGGAAACTAAATGTCTGAGAGTAGGTGCTTTTGTAATTAACCATTTTTCAAACTTTGTGAGTTGTCTGCTGGCAAGGGGTGGACCAAGGGATGTGTAACCCATTGCTTAATATTATTGTATCACCATTTCACCTGCGCAGGAAACCCATAGTTTGATTGAATTTGATAAAGGCTATGAGATCATTATGGTCAAAGAGATCACCAATTCTTTTGCAGTTGGCATTCTGCCAGGTATGATATTCTCTACCTGTCACTGCCAGTGGGGAAGACCCCCTGACTGCAGCTTTTACCAAAGCTCACACTATTGGGGAGATATAGACACCTGGGGGCTGGTGTTTTTAAGAAGCCATATTATTTTCCAGATGTGACTCCCTCCACGAAAGCACTAGTTAGCATAAGGGGCTTAGTCCATTTTATTATATATCTCAGTTAGGCATCAAGGTAGTAGTAGAAACAATCTCAATAAAGCTGTACTCCACTGTTTTCTCTAGTGTAGTGCACATTTTGAGCCCTTGGCAAGGAAGAGCTGAGCCCTGTCTTTTTGTAGGAGTAAGGTTGAGGATGTGTGATTTCTGAACATTCACTTTAAAGCCCAAAACCTTTCCTAAAGCCTCCAACTCTCTCAAGAGGGTTGGTATGAAGAAATGGGGCCGGGAGAGGACATCATCAGCACTAAGGACAAATTTGTGTTCCTGGCACCCTAGGGTGATTCCAGAAATATGGATGGCGTCCTTTATACTCTCTGCCAGTGGCTGCAATAATAGGACGAAGAGGAGCAGTGACAGAGGGCATCCTTGTCATGTACCCCAGGCTAGCTCAAAGGTACACAGAATGGTGCCGTTACCCGCACATGAGCATTGGGCCTGGTGTATTTGCACCACGCTCATGTCTTAAATCAAGGGCCAACACTTTAGTGTTCTATGGAGGAAGGGCCAGTGAACTTGGTTAAATGTTTTTTGAGTCAACTTACAATTGGAGTGCAGGAGATATGGCATGGGACGCCTTAGCTATCATGTGCAACAGTTACTTTGTATTTCCGCTGCAGTTCCTTTCTGGTATGAACTCTGTGTAGTCTGGGTCTATGAGACTTTGCATAGCTAAACCAGTATGAATGCACAGGGCTTGGCATCTACATTTAGAAGGGTTGTTAGTCGATAGGAGGAGCAAAGAGCAGGGTCTTATCTTGGTTTAGGGAATCACCATTATCACCACCTCACACATGAGAAAAGGAGTGTACCTGTACCTCCCAATGATTTATAGAGGCAGGTGAAGATGGTGGCCAATTGTGGACTAAATGCTTTGCAAAAGGCTAGGGTAAACCCATCAAGCTCCTGAGTTCAGCATGGTTGGAGTCTAACTATGCTGTGAAGTACATCATCGACGTGGGTGAAATCTTGTGGTTCGGGCTTCAGAGAAGTAGACCTTCATGTCCTTTGGGTTCTGGGCAATGTCAGGAAGTAGTCCAGCCTAGCATACATCTGGCCTGAGGAGATGAAGAAGGTGTGGCCCATTACCCCTCACATTTTGGGCACAATAGAAATGATTGAGATCCCTTTTGTTTTTAAAATCGTATTGAATGACATTGTCACTTTAGATCATTTTGCAAGTATTTTGAATATAAATAGTCTCAAATTGATGACTGACATGAGTTTATGTGTTTCATTGATAAGGAAGATCCTTATCACGGTGCAGAGAATCCTAAGGAGCTGTTCTGTGTTCATCAAATAGACATCACTACATTCATTGATCTAGTAGTCCTAAGAGTTTTAAAAAGTGTTCTTATTTTAACAGTGAAAACACATGTGACCCATCTGCTATTTGATTTCAAGAACCTGAATACCTAAAAAAGATTTATTTACTCAGCACAGATTATGCTACTCACCACAGTCTATTAATTTGGTTTTAGAATAAGTCACTACATATTGGAAGGAAAATGTTATTGAAAAAAGGATTTGAGAAACTAAAGTTTGGCAAATGCAGGATACTTATACCTTGCTCAGACCATGCTAGCTTCCTAGATAAATTATTTTAAAAAAAAGACTCTGCTGCAAATAACCTGCACTAGCATTGCACCTCTAGAAGGTTTAAAGACACCATCACTTGCTAGAATGAATTTTACACAGATTGCAGATTCAAAATAGAAAGGAAATAATGATTTGAATGAAACGGTGTAGAATGGACATAACATTTAATATTGTTAGACTCCGGTGGTATATATAGTCTTACAGCCAACAAAATATTGATACATTTATGCATAGTTTTCCTTGTTTCTTCCTTACAATCCTACTACCAGAAAGATTATGATCTCTAAAAAAGAAGCATCATACAATCTTTTCTATTTTTTAATAGATAGAGAGCACTCTTTTCCTTTGCTGAATATCCATATCTTATTTTCCTCCTGAATGTAATTTCCTTGCCTAACACTGATTTCTAGTTCTACGATGGTCTGAAACATATATTTCTAGCATTTCTAACATTTTTATACAACATGCATCTATTTTTCCTCATGAGTATCATTGATGGACTAAAGTCAATCCTGTAGGGGGGTGCTAGAGAGCTGGTGGACAACATGGCCGCACCCTAGGGAGGCTCAGTCAGCCCGGGAACATTATCCGACATAATCCTGCATGGAAGAGCAATATTTACGCCTGAAAACCAACGGCATGCTCTACTAAAGACAACAGGAAGCTGTGGAGATAGCTAGAGGCTGCTGGCCTGTTGCCTGCTCCCCCGGGGCTGCCTTTCTATATTTGCGGCTTAGACCCGCACGACAAAACACAAGATGGGGGAGCTAAACTTATGAAGACGGCGGCAGCTGTAGACTCTGACCGTGCCGTTGATGGCATGAGCTCTGACCTTTGCGGCGCGAAGCTGTGATTTTCAGCGGCGACCAGCCGGATATTGCCTTCTATATAGGCTGAAGGGGGCTATCTCCAGAAGAAATGGTTGGGTTGGAGCGACGGCCGACCGGGAAGTGGTGGACGAGCAATCCTGAAGACCCATGCTACCATCATCCGTTTGCCTGTCAGGAAGGTGAGAGTAGTTTGGGCCTCTGGGCACCTTATTTGAGCCTTGGCCGGGGTTGCAATGAGCAGGGGAGGGGGCGCAAGCAGCACAGCCAGATAAATCTGCAGTCGCGGGACTGCAGGGAGGTGCAGCCGCGTTACCGACCCGATTCAGGGCCGCTTCGCTGGAGGACTGCCGGGGCACTGAGGTCCTGAGAACATTGTGAGGCTTGACTGTATGTGCATGGTCTCTGCTGCAGGGATCTAGCGGGGTGGACGTACGGACACGACTGACTACACTGCTGCCCTCCTGTGGCCCACAGGGTGGTCAAGATGTGCCAAGGCCTTCGTGGCTGCCTCGTGGGATTCTAGACCAGAGGCGAGCTGGGCGAGAGAAGTGGCGTGAACCGCGTAGGCCGCAGTCGCGGGACTGAAGGGGTTGAGACCCCACCGCTGACCCGGTTTTGGTGCCGCTGTGCTGGGGTCCTGCGTGGGACACTGAGGGCTACTGCATCTTGGGGGCTGAATTGCGCACCTACGATCCATGCTGCAGTGATTCGGGAGCAGAAGAAAGCCGGGAGAGGCGGCGAGCCCTGCGCTGACATCAGGAGGTGATTGACCTAAGCCGTTGCACAGTAAGCGAGGCGACAGGCCCCGCCGGTTTATAGTGTGCTCTGGTCTGCTGATACACACAACGCGCCTATGGAGAGCTGGTGGGGGAACCCACACGGTGCTGTGGGACTGAGTTCAGACAAAGCTGTAAGTCAGAAGCGTGGAAGAACCTAATCCCACTGAAGCATCTCCTATAGGACCTCTTGCCGAAGTAACTCTTGGTGTTCTTTGTGTGGGACAAGCAACGATCTCCAAAGCTATAGAGTACAGAATGGGTCGTACGGAAGGCAAACAAGCACAGCTACCATTCTCTGCACAGAAACAGGCTCCTAATGAAGACTTAGAGTCACAACGGGAGGAAGAACACGAAGGGGATATCAAACCACTACTCCTCGCTAAGTGCTAAAGCTTGTCATCTACAGAATCTAAAATGGATACCATGAACTTGCGAATTAATTTTATTGCGCAATAACTTGAAAAACATAACTGGCGCATATCGGCGGCAGAGCAGCGCATCTCCTCACTTGAAGACAGCTCTACTACTAACTGCGCAAAACTACAGGGCATAGAGAAGCATTTGAAATTATAGCAGCTAAAAATGAAGACTTGGAAGCGCACTAGCACAGAAACAATCTGCGTATAGTAGGTGTCCCAGAGTCCACTGCTACAGGCCGCATGGAGGAATACATGGAACAACTGCTGCTGGGCCATTTTGGAGCGGAAGTTTCCTTCAAAGTAAAGGTGGTGGAGAGAGCCCACTGGGCGCGCTACCCAGTCCTATCATGGCGTGTATCCTCAACTACAACAATCGCGATGTAGTGCTATGACTGGCAAGCCAAAGAAAAGCAAGATTTGATCCACGATGGTGTTAATTGCGATATACCTGGACATCACATTAGCGGTGCAGGGAGCATGGAAACAATTCATCCCTGTCAAATGGAAGCTTCAGCAGGTCAATATATAGTACTCCATGCTCTACACTGACCGAATGGGTGTTCAGCACCACAGAAATATGCATGTTTTCAATAACCCGCAGCAAGCCCAGGACTTTCTAAAATCCTGCATGAGGTGCTCACCTACATTACAAGATGATGATCGTGGTTCAAGATGGCGCTCACCGATTTATGAGGAAGACTGGGGACAGACTAAGCAAGATTTGACCCTTCTCCCTGCTCAAACTTAAGCTGGCAGGAAAAGCATACCGCTCTGAATGCTCTGTCCTTATATTTGCACCAATGTGCTCCTACAACACTGTAAAATACCTTGATGTATCTGTCACATGATGAAGATTTTCCAGACCCCCTCGCACTACGTGAGGTGCACAGACGGTCTCTCTGGAGCATATCCCCAGAGGGAATTCCCCCGAAGGATGTTTTGCAATGTTATGTCATTAGTTGCCACTGGTCAGTCAAGTTCAAAAGATACTTTATTCGGTTTAAATAACAAAAACCATAAAAGTGTACAGGCATTAAAAAGTCCACAGGCCACCAGACTGGATAGTAAATACTAAAATATAACATAGATACAAAACAGGGAGCAACCCCTGAAATATACAGTACATGGTGGCAAGAGTTTAAAATCAACAACATGAGCAATAGTAACCTAATTGGGAAATACATACAATAGTTGATATTTATAAAAAGTCCTCTAGGACCAAGCGATCTTTTTGCCAAGTCTCACTGCTATAGTTAAAAATTTTGCCACATTATAAATGACCCATATTTCTGTCAACAGTTGGAGGTACAACAAAGCTGGCTTCACTTGCCTAAAGCCCTTTCCTTTTAACAATGGTATAATAAATTTTAATCTAATACCCTTGAAATGATCACAAAAGAACAGGAAGTGAGCCGTGTCCATAATTGAGCAGCCATCACATTTGCATAGAACTAAGTCCATGCTCCTAGTCCAAACAGGGCGGCCAGAAATTAAAAGATGAATTTTGTTAAGTCGGAACCTCGTTAATAAATACCTATGGTTGGCATTATTCACAACTTTAAGATACAGTTCCGGTTCGGGGTCAGGTGAAACGATCAGCTGGTGGGTCCTAACAGAGGGTTTAAGCAGCTCCCTGCCCTCTCTGTCCATTCCTCTGTTTAGCAAAAAAGTGTTTTTGACCCATTTCAGATCCCCTTTCACCAAGTTTAAGGGTTTATCGAACAATTCGGGCCGTCCTAGTTTTTCACACATTTGTTGCACGTACTTCAACCAGGGGATCTTTTCCCAATGGTCCAACAGTAGACAATCCCTTAAAATTTCATGGTTTACCTCAAGCTCTGGGTTTAACCAGACTGCCAACCATTTTAGTAAAGGGGCCATGGCAATTTTATCCTCCAGGTAACCCATGCCACCCTCCTGATGAACTATATAGTTTGCGGTGGATTTTGGGAGGGAAAGAAGTGTTTTTAAAAAATTGTCCTCTGTGACCTGAAGCGATGAGACCTGCTTAAAGCCCCACAGGTCGGCCCCGTACGTGGCGATTGCAGTACATTTGGAAGCGTATACTTTTAGTACTGCCTCAATGGGCTTCACCCCTAATTTGCGGGAGAAACTTAGCACTGCCGAGATTGAACGTGCCAAGGATGTTTTTTTCTCCACCGGTTGGGGATGCCACGTGGAGCCTTCATCGAAGACCACCCCCAGATAGGGAAATCTAGAAACTCGTGACAACTTGTGTTTGTTACAAAATAATGACATCACTTTGGACTTTGCTTTGTGACCTACTACCATAACATGAGACTTGCCAAAGTTAACGCTTAGATCAAGATTATCCATAAAAACATAAAAGGAGTTCAGCAGGTCAGTCATTACTAGTGTACTCTTAGGTGCAATTACTAGCAAGCTATGCTCCCTTGATGATTTGCTGCTGTCCTTGGAAAGAGTTAGAAGAGAGATGTGCACTTATCAATCTTTGCTAAGTATATTGGTTGTACTGTTGTTTACGTGGGTTCGGTGGGATATATTTCCCCCGTGGGTTTGGGCAGCATGGATGGGCAGTGGGGTGGGAAGGTCATCTGAGGACATATGTGTTTGTAATAAATGGCACTGCTCACTATTTGCACAGACAGGGTTACATGTCCTTCATGATGGGCAGTTCTCATGTGGTAACCCTCATGTGCTTCTATGTTCCCACTCTCCACACAAAAATACATTGCTAACATAGGTTCGGACAAAACTCCTACCATTAATTGCTTAACGTGTAATGTATGCAGTCTTCGTTACCCTTGTAAACGCAGGCAGGTCCTGCACTAGCAAGACAGACCCCACATCCAAGTGGCAATGTTGCAGGAGATGCACTTGTTCCCAAGGTGTCGCCCACGTTTGGCAGGAAATGGGCTGCACACAGTTGCTTCTCCTCCTACTCCACATACGCAAGAGGCACAGCCATTCTGGTTAAAGCAGGCCTGTGGTACTCCTTGTTGGGGTCATTTCAGGATTCGCTGGGCAGATTTAGCTTAATGTGGGGTAGGCTGGCAGGGCACATGTTAACATGGGTGAGTTGCTCTGCACCCAACACAGATGATGCTGGATGCTTCAACATTCTATGGGGGCATATACTATAAATAGACTCTGCCTATATAGTATGCGGGACTTTAATTTGGCAATTGATCTGAACATGGACCGCTCATACACACATCTACTCGCACATCCACAAGCCGTCAAACATCCCACAGCCATTATGGATGACCACCACCTTTTTAATGGATGGAGGTCCATTCAACCAAGCCAGGAGGGTACTTTCTATTCTAGTGTCCACTCCAGCTGATCCCGTCCGCTTGGATCATTGACTCTCACAGAGAATTCTTAGCTGCGGATTTTGAGGAAGACGAAATTCGGGTAGCAGTACCAGGGCTGTGTTCGGGCGAGGCCCCGGGATCTGACGACCTACCAGCCGATTTTTATAAATGCTACATTGATCAATTGGCCCCCATTCTTAAGCAAGTCTTTGAGAAAGCAAGGGATTCCCCCACTGTCCATGAGGCAAGCCTTAATCATATCTCTGCTTAACTCAGGCAAAGAGGCTACCAGATGCGATGCATATAGGCCCTGTCACTAATTACCTGCGACACGAAGATTCTTGCTAAAGTCAAAGCCAATTGGGTGACCTTGCTAATGTATGGCTGGTCCTGCCTGATCAGGCGGGCTTTATTCCTGGCTGAGCCACCTCACACAATTTGTGTACCACATTTGCACTCCTTCATGACATAGACCCTGCGATTTTGGCTGCTGGGATATTCTTAGACGCCACAAAGTCTTTCAATTCCCTTGCATGGGACTCCATGTTTACCATATTAGGCAGAATGGGACTTCCCCAGCCATTCCTTGCATGGATTAGACTACTTTATGCCCAACATGAGGCTATAGTTCAGATCAATAGCTTGTATTCCAATCCTGTCCCTATTAGACATGGCACTCGCCAGGGATGTCCACTATCCCCATTATTATTTGCCCTGGTTGTAGAACCCCTAGCAACACCATAGGGACTAAGGTATAATATACCTCTCCCTACAGGTACTAATATTGTTGTTCACTGACAACATCACCTTATATCTAAGGGAACCTAACATTAGCTTCATCCCAATCCTAAGAGAATTTATGAGATTTGGCTATCTGCCCGGTATTAGATTGAATTGGAGCAAGTCACAAATCTTCCCACTCACCCCCAACACAACTAGATTCTCTCCTGATTTCTCACTATATTGGTGTGAGACTGAAATAAAATACCTGGGTGTGACCAGGAATACGGAGGAAACTCTTAGGGCAAATTATAGGATATCAATTGAAACGATTAGCAACTGGGTGGATCGCTGGATCACACTGCTGCTATCATTAGCCAGCAGGGTGGCCTTGATGAAGATGAACATTCGTCCCAAGCTCTTATACCTCTTCATCAACATCCCATATAATCCAGGAAACACTTTAACACTCTTAGACCTTTGCTTATCAAATTGGCGTGGGGTGGGAAGCAGCCCCAGATAGGATGAAAACTCATGACACAGCCATTCTCCAGAGGGGGATTTGAAGCACCGGATATGGAACTATATTATCTCAGCACTCAAGCTCATTACACAGTCTATAGGCTGCATCCACCACCTTTTATGCCACACCTGGCCATCGAACAGGGATACATGGCACCCATGCCCTTGAATTCCTTCTTGGGATCACATGTCCCCAGGGATAGAGTGACGCACCACACTGTTACCTACACTAACAATATATGGCAGCGCCTTTCTAAAGCAATGGGCAAACCTGTACTCTATTCCCCACTTGTGCCACTGTTGCATCTCCTGCATGCTCCTGTCACCCAGGAGGCTATATGTTGGGAAATGCTTTGTAAAAGAAGCTTAACCACATTTGTACCAGTAGGGCAAGTTTAGAGACCCCCACAGAGCTGTTCACTGGGGAGGGAATTTACCCATTGGAGATATTCCTGTATATACGATTGGGACATGGAATCAGGGACAATATCCCAGGATTCCCCTCTGAACATCCCACTCTAGAGGTATTACACACAGTGTTCATGATGACTGGAACAACACACGCTGTGTTTCAAATATATAGTGCTGCGCTGGTAGGAAGGCCAAACTCACCATCTGGGGCCAAGGAAACATGGGATCGAGATCTGGGCACTCCCATGTCAGATATACAATGGGCTCACTGTTGTGCACAGACTGAGGGCATCACAGCTAGTAGATGGCTGCGAATTATACATTTTAAGTTCCTGCATAGAATCTAATATACGCCTGCATTGCTATTTAAATATAAGCTGAGAAACGATGATCAATGTATGAGATGTCGACAGGAGGGTGCAGCCTATCTGCATTTAGCATGGGCATGCAGCGAGGTTCATAGGACCCGAACCCTCCAGTTCTGCCCCCGCCTCCCCTCAACATGAACACAACATGCAGTACCCCACATTACATTCGTAATAACCAGGAGATTCCCGTGGGGGTAAAAAGGCCATGTTTAATTCTCAACATTGAATAAACATGACAAGCATACACTATGCATATTGATATTCATAATTAAATTTTTCAAAACAACTCTTGTACTTTTCCTGTTCCCCAGCCCTAAGGGAGGAGCCCCATCTGGCTCGCATCTCGCGCTGGGGTATCCTACGCCAGGTGCCGTGCACCTGCCCCCTAGAGTGGTAGGCCCGCACCCCTGTTCCTTGTCCGTCATTACCAGGGCCCACCCCTCTACCACCAGGCTGCCCTGGGACGCCCAGGAGGCTCGAAATCTGTCGCCCTAGCCTCCCCAGCCCGTGGTGACTTCCTCCCCGCGGAGAGCTTACCATATCCCCCCTCAGAGCTGGCCTATGGAGTCCGCCAGGCGGCCTCCCATCAATCACTGTTTATTGCTCGCAGGTCTCTTTTCCGCAACAACGCCCCCCTCAAACCACTATTTTAAGGGACGGGTGGGTGGGAGTTTAAAGAAGGTTGGTCCTGTAGCGAAGGTCAGCTGCGGGGCACACACAGTCCAGTAGTGGTGACGGGAACAGAGACCTCAGTCAAGGGAGGTTGACCTTACATAGGCCCGAGGTCTCCGCCCCCCCACCACTCTGGATGTGCGTCACCCGTGACCCGGAAGAGACAGGGGGGAGGGGGGAGGCGCCCGTCTGCCTATTGGCCGCCCGGCCGCCCAACCTGCAGAAAGTATGGCGGGGCCCGGAGGGGACATGCCCTAAGGGCGCGCCTCGTGATCTTCGTCGCTTGGCATAGGACCCGTACCCTCCAGTTCTGCCCCCGCCTCCCCTCAACATGAACACAACATGCAGTACCCCACATTACATTCGTAATAACCAGGAGATTCCCGTGGGGGTAAAAAGGCCATGTTTAATTCTCAACATTGAATAAACATGACAAGCATACACTATGCATATTGATATTCATAATTACATTTTTCAAAACAACTCTTGTACTTTTCCTGTTCCCCAGCCCTAAGGGAGGAGCCCCATCTGGCTCGCATCTCGCGCTGGGGTATCCTACGCCAGGTGCCGTGCACCTGCCCCCTAGAGTGGTAGGCCAGCACCCCTGTTCCTTGTCCGTCATTACCAGGGCCCACCCCTCTACCACCAGGCTGCCCTGGGACGCCCAGGAGGCTCGAAATCTGTCGCCCTAGCCTCCCCAGCCGGTGGTGACTTCCTCCCCGCGGAGAGCTTACCATATTCCCCCCTCAGAGCTGGCCTATGGAGTCCGCCAGGCGGCCTCCCATCAATCACTGTTTATTGCTCGCAGGTCTCTTTTCCGCCACAAGGGTGGCCAAGGCCCTCAGGTCTGACACCCTCCCCACCTGCGTTCGCAATGAATGACCAAAGTTCTCTTATGAAAGTGTCTGTTCCTAAGTCCGACAGGTGTACCCTGTCCAGGTGGTACATTGCTTCTCCAGAGATCAACCGGTGCTGAATGTAGCGCAAGCGGCCCTTCGCTGAGCACAACCTTGCCAATTCACCATTCAGTCTCCTCACTGAAACGTTCAAAGATCTAACCCGGACTCCTGGGCCCCATGTCCTGCGTGAGAGCATGCCTGACCAAACAATCTTTGCTGCCGGGAACGTGTGCCCCAGCCAGGCAAATTCTGCCAGTAAGGCCTCCTTGACAGGCAAGCGTCCTCTGTCGACCATGTCGTTGCCTCCCAAATGTATCACAATCCAGTCTGGAGACTTGTGTCGCTTCTGTGCTCTGAGTTCCTCGACCATCCGCCTCAAGTGTCGGATCCGCATCCCGCCGACGCCATGCCACAAGAATTCGCTCTCGCCCAAGTCTGCTGGCTTCACCACCTGCCGTTGCTGCAAGCGCACCGCCGCACGACGTACGAAAGAGTGCCCAGAACCCATACCACCAACTTGGGCATACTAATCAGAAGGAGAAAGAGGACACCGTTAAACACCATCCAATACGAGAAGGCCAAGTCTGGTCATAACAAATCAGGCCTCACATATCTTTTGTAGCAGCCCGACGCCCAGCGCCCGACACCCTTTACTGCGTCAGAAGAGAGGCCCGCCCCGGCCGCTAAGGTAGCAGCGCCAATTCTGAAGGAATGAGAGGAAAAACCGGCAGAACCCAGACCCAGTTCCCCCAAGGCCAACCTGAAAACTGCCTTGAATTGATACTGTGACAAACAGTGGCCATTATTGTGAATGAACAGGGCCAAGCCCCCCCCTGCGGGACGTAAGGCCAGGTAGGCTTGCATCCGGGCTACCGGGCAGGCCGCCACCCCTGGGGCGGGACGAAGGTGGATGGAGGAACCCTTCCCACCCTGATCCGTTTTGGAACGCCTCAACAGTACCACCAGCCCACCAGGAAAAAGTACCATATCCCGGAACTGCAAGCCCCCCCCCATGATCCAATCTGGAGGCCCGACTATTTCCCCCAAGCGGAACGCCCCATAGAAGGCTAAGGAGAAGGCCGCTCCCATCAAGACCCCCTCAAACAGTGAATCACACACAGACGGTAAGACCCCCAGGATGTCAATCCAGGTCGGGAGATCCAGAGGCCTACGACAGTCCCGCCTTGGCCCCTCCAGTCTGGCCCACCCTGTCAAAGCCTTTCTGATGAGAAAGGAAGCTCCCGGGTCACGTTCACCCGCTACTTTGGCAAAGAAAGCGATCGCCGACAAGTTGGCCCTTGCATAAGCCACAGCTCTGCCCTGATCCCTTAACACCTGAAGAAAACCATGTATCGACTCTGGTGAAAAAATATTTGTAAAGCCTGCCCGCTCAGTGAAAGACCTGTATACATTAAAATGCTGTTGATATGCCCGCCTCGTGCGGTCACTCAGGGAGGCACCTACCAGCCCCGCTAAAGCGGGGTTCCAATTGTCCACAGTGATGTAGGGAACATAGTCATTCGCTCCTCCGCCTGCGGGTGGAACCTCCGGAAATCCTGCAACTTGGAACGAGACAAAGCATCAGCTGCATGATTATCAATACCAGGTATATGCGCCGCCTTGAAGGTTAAGTTCAATCTCAAGCAAGCCAGCACCAACAATTTCAGCAAGTGAAGTACATGCGGGCAAGTGGCTCCCTGCCTATCGATGACCTGGACAACAGCCATGTTGTCAGACCAGAAAGTCACAGCCCTGTCCCTGAAGCGATCTGCCCAGATGGTAACCGCCACCCAAATGGGGAAGAGTTCCAGGAAGGCTATATTTATTGTCAGGCCACTCTAGTGCAAGGCCGGTGGCCAAACTGCCTCGCACCATGCGACGCCCAAGATGGCGCCAAAGCCAATGCTACCCGCTGAGTCGGTAAAAAGGCCAAGCTCAGCACTGGACACCGGAGGGGCGGGCCAAACCACCCGCCCATTTAAGTCTTTAAGGAAACTACGCCACACCTTAAGGTCCTACTTCACACCTGCCCTCAACCGCACCCTGTGGTGCTTTTGGGGGGGAGACCCACCATAGCACGGGCAATAGACCTGGAGAATGGGCGACCCATCGGGATGATACGCAGCGCAAAATTCAGCTGCCCTACCAGGACTTGGAGCTGGTGCAGAGACACCTTTGGGCCTGCCAAGGCTGCCTCAATCGCCCGAGAGAACGCTAGCACCTTGTCCATGGATAACCTGCACTCCCCGGCAACAGTATCAATTTCAATCCCCAAGAAGGACATACACGTCTCCGGGCCCACTGTCTTGCTGGGTGCCAGGGGGACCCCAAATTCCTGAAACATGTCTACCAGTTCACTGAGCGCCTGTGCGCACTTGCTGGACGCAGCAGGGCCCATCACCATGAAATCATCTAAGTAGTGAATAACATCTGTGCACCCTGACCTGCATGAAAAGACCCATTGCAACATAGAACTGAAGGTCTCAAAGTACTTACAA
This sequence comes from Lissotriton helveticus, assembly GCF_964261635.1. Taxonomy (NCBI): domain Eukaryota; kingdom Metazoa; phylum Chordata; class Amphibia; order Caudata; family Salamandridae; genus Lissotriton; species Lissotriton helveticus. Next base: position 306,014,484 of record NC_136063.1, read on the forward strand.
GACACAGCACATCCCATAGGCATACATTTGTCATAATAAAACTGATGCTGCACCTGAAAGCCTAGCAAATGGTAATCATCCGGGTGTACCGGCAACAGGCGAAAGGCCGATTCTATGTCCGTTTTTGCCAACAACGCCCCTCGCCCCAAGTCCCTCACTTTCTGAACAGCGGAGTCAAAGGACGAGTAAGTCACCGTGCATAGTGCTGGGTCGATGGAGTCATTCACGGAGGACCCCTTTGGGGCGGAGAGGTTGTGAATCATACCACCCCCAGTGGAGAGCAAACATAGTTTTCCCAGGGAGGGGCGGGGAAAGGTCCAGCTACCCCGGCCCAGGGAGCACTATTTTTCTACCTTTGCAACTACAACTGATGATTGAGTCCTGGCCGACAACAGATTATTGCACTGGCTAACGGGTGGGACATGCAAAGCAGGAATGCGGAAACCTTCAGAGAAACCCTCAAACAAAACCTTGGCCGCCCCCCTATCAGGGTACAGGTCCAGCCAATAAATCAGTCGTCCAATATCAACCGGGGTAGGCAAGTTAAGCCTGCGGGGGTTTGATGTCCCTTGGAGCTGCACCCCCTCCCCGCTCTTTTGCTTTTTTATTGCACTTGAACTCGGGATGAGAGGAGTGACCGCAGTAGGCACATGCGTGTTTAAACTTGCATTGCCCGGGTGGCCACGTGCACCCTTTGCTATTGAAGGCCCAACAAGCTCCCCTTTTCTCCCCCGGGCCCCCCTGAGATGTCCGAAAGGGCTGCCTAGCGGGCTGTTCCCTACTGCTAACACTCTCCAACCATGCATTCACCTCCACCTGGTCCCAACCAATGTCTGGGTTTTGTTCCTTGGCCCACCGGAAATCCCTATCATAGTTCAACCACACTAAGCCCCCATGCGTCGCATGCGCCTTCACAATTTTATTCGTGTAAAATACCAGTGGGATAGCTAAATCCGGTCTCTTCTCCAAAAGAACCGTTACAAAAACATGGAAACCAAAAAGCCAGTTAATCAGTGTCTCCTCCACCCGTGGCCTCCTCTCCTTAAAGGATCCCTCCTTGCCCTCTCTCTCCCTGTAATCTATATCCCTCCTATTGGGCCTAATCAGGGAAAAAATGTCAACGTAAGCGTCTTTCTAAATTTTTTCGCGCATTTCCGGGGTCACATGCGTCACTAGCATTCCTGATTGTGACAGCACATTACCCTGCATTCCTCCAAGAGACCCCCCAACCTCGCTGGCCCTCACCATACTGTCACCTGGCTTACCTCCTAAAAGTCCCGATGCCAGCGCGGCTGCCGGGGGTTGGGATCCGTTCGCTCCACTTGGAGCCGCCTTGCGCAACTCTACCACCTGCGCAAGCTGTCTCTGAATGTCCTGCAGCGCCCCCTGCTCTGCCGCCTTCTGTGGAGCCCATGGTGCTGTCGCCCCTGTGCTCACTCGCTCCCCCACCCTACTTGAGGACGATAATTGTCCTACTAGGGAAGAAACTGATGCTAGTAAGCTTTCTAATGGGTCCTGCACAACCGCCACTGCGGCCACCGGCTGCGGTGGGGGCGGAACCGGGGTGCTCACCCCTGGGGCTAGTGTGTGTAATGCCTCCCTGATTTCCGTCAACAGTGACCCAACCGGATCGGGAGGGACAATGGCCTGTGGTACGACTGTTACTGGGGCGGGGGGCACTACTACCTCGGGTACGTGTGGCGGAGTGTGGACGGGACCTACTGATCCCACGTCCTCCTCCCCCGTTACCGGAGTATGTCTACGTTTTTGCCCTTGTTCCCCCCTTTACTCTTTGGTTGGGCTTTGCCCTTCTTCAGTGGGGGAAATGCCGCTCTAGGTGGTACCGATTCCCTGCGTGGCCTCTCCACTACCGGCTCTGGCTCTGGCTGCTCATCCTCGCTCCCAGTATCTCTATCTGGGGTGTCTTTGCTCAGCTTGCGCAATAGCAACTTCATTATCTGCGCCAGCTCCGGGTCTGTGTCCTTCCTCTTCTGCCCTCCCTTCTTGGGCGCCATCTCGACTATGCCCTCTAACCCACATGCTAATCTGCGCTCGAGGTCTGCGCTGCTGGCGTCTTCCTGACTACCCTCGAGCGCGTCTGCTTCGCCTAGCAACCCCACAAGACGCGCTGTCGAGCAACCTAAGCGCGTGCGGCCTCAGCGTCCCCGCTCCCCGCACCCGGTCTCCCCAGAGCAACCGCCCACACCGCCCGGCAGGAGCCCGCACCAAAAGAAGCCCGCGTGCAGCCGCAACCCAGCAAAGGCGGGAAAGCAAGTAACAAATTGACCGGACACTCCCCCCCGTGAACCACGGCTGCCCACGAGGCCCCCCGAGGCACCCGACTCCTTACCTGGCAACGTGCACGGCACCCTTTTCTTCGCGCTCTGCAACCGACACCGACACCAGCTGGCCGCCGCACTCCCTCGATAATCCAACGGGAGATGCAGATTAAGGAGCCCAGACGCCTGCCGCGCACAGGATCCCCTCAGACACCGCCCGCTCTCCCTCGACAATCCAACGGGAGACGCGGGAAAAGTTTAAAGAAGGTTGGTCCCGTAGCGAAGGTCAGCTGCGGGGCACACACAGTCCAGTAGTGGTGACGGGAACAGAGACCTCAGTCAAGGGAGGTTGACCTTACATAGGCCCGAGGTCTCCGCCCCCCCACCACTCCGGATGTGCGTCACCCCTGACCCGGAAGAGACAGGGGGGAGGGGGGAGGCGGCCATCTGCCTATTGGCCGCCCGACCTGCAGAAAGTATGGCGGGGCCCGGAGGGGACGTGCCCTAAGGCCGCGCCTCGTGATCTTCGTCGCTTGGCAGAGTTACAGGTGTGAGTTGCTGGATGCACTATCTAATATGACTGGAGTCCAGCTTTCGGGTCCCCCCTGCTTATACCGCTCGGGTAAGCAGCTAATATTCCCAAAACTTTATTGTGCTGGGTCTATTGCTGGCAAAGCAAAGGGTTGCCTGATCATCTCACGACCTATGCAGAATTATTGCCAGCTACTTCTCGCCCCAGAGACATTTGGGAACCCTTGTTGGCATACTTACGCGAACAGGATGATTGAAGGTTTGCGCACCCTGCTAGATGGCTGTACGGAACTCTCACAACCCAGCTGTGGGGAATACATGACCTCCACACACAACAGGTATTGCATGTATTAAGGTAACAATTCTATCCCACGTGCGGTCGGATGTCTATGCGAACAGCAATTTTAGGATACACTAGGGATCTTTGGGAAGGAATGGGGACGGGGACAGTTTTTTAAAATGCTTAAAGTGTGTAAAACAGCTGTATACATGAAGATTCAAGACATGTACTGTGCCATTTTATGCCATGATGTACTTGGAATATAAAAAATACAAAATAAAAAAAGTCAATCCTGTATTTATTAGAACATGTTTATGCACTTATCCTCTAATTCAATCACAGGCTTGTGATTCTATCTCTACTTGTGGTGTGTGTAATCCTTTGAAGCTAATTCCTGCTAGTAAACTTCATGCAACAACTACTTCTTTCATTTCTTCTTATCACACTCTTAAGAAATGGGTCCTATGTAATTTGAATAAATAAGTCTTGTTTTGGGTTGGGCCAGGGCTTTATATATTGTTTAACTGCTCAAAACAAATATAAAGTTTTGCAGTACTAGATTTTATCCTCTCTTGAAGGCTTTTTAAAGTGTTTTGTGGCCAAAGGTGTAAATGCTAAATTAAACAACGTACTGCTGTTTAAACTTGGAAAGGAGTATGGTTTACCGCTGCTGCTGAGACATTTGCTTCTCATGCTTTTGCACATCTTGAACACAACTGGCATCACTCATGTTTCTAAGACCTTTGCATCAAGCTTGCCGAGTGCCTTTAAAATTATTTTTTGAGGAATAAGGCCTTTTCCATTGGGATATTTTCACTCCCCCAACACCTGTGTAAAACGACATTTTAATTCCCATGCAAGGTTGGGGCAGGAGAGGCCCTTGGTTTTTTTTAGCCGAACCGATAACCAACTGCTGATGCATAGCCCAGAACGGGCACAACTGAGTATGGAGAAAGCTCTACAACCACATCCCACGGTATTGAATAACCCAAGTGAAGGTTTAGCCCTAGAAAACCGATTCTCCCCTCTTTCCCAGTTAGATGAGAATGACTGACTAGAGGTTCCATCAGATCCTCTTTTAGATCTACGTCCAACTGTCGTTCAGGATTTGAACATGAATTCTGTTACCGCCTGTAAAATTATTAGTTGGAATGTCGAAGGTATTAGATCTAAAAAAGATGACCCTTTGTGGTTGTCGTTTCTTAAGTTACATGATGTTATTGCCTTACAGGAAACGTGGAATAGTGCAAACAACTTCTGCTTGGATGGGTTTAAATATTATGGCATACCAGCTTGTCCAGGCCGGGCTGGTAGAGCTAAGGGAAGCCTTTTTCTTTAAAACTTGAAGGGTTCTTCAGGTTGATGGAAGTGGGATGTTGTAACTGCCTTATTGTGGAATTAACCACCTTGAAACTTCCCAAATTATTGTTTGTTAACTTTTATAATTCTGGAGATTGTGATTTTATAAACCAACATCTAATCTTTTGGGATGGATTTTTAGCGGATTATAGGTCAAAAGAATGCACGTTGTTCGATATCATCCTTATGGGTGATTTTAACATTCATCCATGTGAGTCGGAGTGTCATGTTGATAATTTCTTGGGGCCATTTTCCCTTACAACCCCACACTTTGAGCATTCAAAACAGGGAGAGGCCCTAGAGGACCTCTTAGCTAGTGCTAACCTCTTCGAACCTAGCTTTATTGACAGGAAGGAAAGTGTGCCCACCTTTAAAGCTAAGGATAGGGATACTATCATCGATTACATTTTTTGTCAATGGCAATATCCTTAAAGGTAGTGGCTTACACCGCCAGTTGTTCTATTTTTAGTGACCACAACCCAGTTATTCTAGTGATACAATGGGATTGTGGTTCTAAAACAACAGAGGTTAAGAGTGTGGGAGGTAGTTCTATTGCAACTAGAGATCAAGGGAGGAGGCTTAAATGGACTAAAGTAGTCCGTGAGACATTCTTTGCTGAACTCTTAGTTAAGGCTCAGGATAGAATAGTCATATGTCTGGATATCTCCAACTCTCCGCGGGATATTTTTTAAGCTTTTGAAGGAATCTGTAATCAGATTGCAACTGACCTAACCATTAAAAGTAAGTTTAAAGGACATAAGGGTGAAAGATGCTTTAATGGTGATTGTACCCAGGCACATGAAAATCTGCTTCTGGCTCTGAAAAGTAAACCTGTAGACAGGGTACGTATAGCATGTTTGAGGAAAAATTATCAACAGGAGATTACCCGGCGAATACAAGAGATTAAGGAAGAAGCATGGGATAACCTCCTGTTAGAAGAGGTTTTGAAAGATAGCTCGAAATTCTGGGCGATAATTAACACCCCCTTTTCTCCAGCACAGATAACACTCCTTTGGAGTGTAATATCCAAGAGGACCAGTGGCCTGCCCATTTTGAGGCTATTTATGGTTCCAAGGGAATCGATCATTTTTTACTAAGTGAAGTGCCCCAGGGAGCCGTGCCTTTACAAACTTTTGAGGAGCCAGAGGTAGAAAGGGCTATCACCGAAACCTCCAAAAATAAAGCGCCAGGGCCAGACGGCGTGCCGGCGGATTTGTACAAGGGGAACCCAAATTTTGGACCAGGATTTTAACAAACGTTTTTAATTCCTCAGGGACCCAGGGGTTCCCCAGATCGTGGGCTCTGTCAACAATCATTCCTGTCTTTAAAAAAGAGCAAAGAGGGTATCCTCGCTGCTACAGACCCATTTCATTGATTGATTCAGCCGTGAAAATCTTGGGTAGAGTCATCCTGGTTAAGCTTATGGATTGGGTAAATTGTAGCGAGGTACTCTCTAACCTCCAATATGGTTTTAGACAGGGAAGAAGCACCCTGGATCAGTGCCTGAATTTACATCTTCTAATAAGTAAATATACGGTGGCGAAGGAAGGTTCTATCTATATGGGTTTCATTGACCTCTCCTCAGCTTTTGACCTGGTTAACAGGTCAAAGCTTTGGACCATATTATTGGATATGGGCATTGATCCATGTTTATTTTATTTTCTAGCAGGCCTTCACCAGGGTCTTTCCGCAACAGTCAGGGTCACGCAAGATGGTAGATGTTGTAGACATTTTAAATCTGAGAGGGGAGTCAGACAAGGATGTAGTCTGGCTCCCCTTCTTTTTACACTTTATATTAATGCATTAGAGAAATCTCTAGCTGAGGCATGCTTAGATATCCAGCGTGTAGGAGAAACCGCTATTCCGATTCTCCTATACGCGGATGATGCAGTATTGTTGGCACGTACTGGTATAGGCCTTCAGAGACTTTTGAACGCCTTTGGCGATTTTATGTTGTCCTTGGACCTAGTGGTGAATACTCAGAAGTCCCATGTTATGATAGCAGGTAAACGTAGTAGGAACCCTAAAACCTTTTACTGTAACAGAGTAGAGGTAACCAGAGTCCCCTCTTTTACATATCTGGGGGTTCTCTTCGATGAAAGAGGCTCTTGGGCTCCCCAACAGAAAATGAAAAGAAACGCTCTGGTTAGGTCAAGGACTACTCTAATGGGGTTTGCTCGAAGATTGGGCGCGAGACCATTTGAGGCTTTGCTGAGTATATATAGATCCAAATGCATGGCCATTGCTACCTATGGTTCCTCCATTTGGGGTTATACACAACAGGATGGTATCCAGTTGGCAGAAAACAGATTTTTAAGAACCCTCCTGTCCGTGCACCAATCTACACCCACCTTTGTTATTCATACAGAAGTGGGGTTGGGCTATCCTACTGATCTATTGAAAGTTACCCGGTTGGTTTGCTAGTTAAAAACCTGGCTTAACCCGGAAATTACCCTGAATCATTTGATCTTACGGGACTGTGTTTCTCTTGATAAAGCTAGCTGTGTGCCGTGGCTGGCTTATGTCAAATCTATGCGGTCGATTATGATGGCGGAAGGACCTGCGTCCGTCCGCCACCCCCAAGGTGGAGGGACCGTCCACAGGGGCAGGGCGTTCCCTCCATAACCGTATCTTTAACATTGCGGCGGGTGCTGCTTGAAGCAGCACCCGCCGCAAGGTTAAAAATGCATACTTTGCATTTACATGCACAAAGCGGCAGGCACCGCGCGGTGCCTGCCGTTTTGTGCATGCAAATGCAGGGGGGTACCATAGGTACCCCCCATGTGCACCCCCCCCCCCTTCAACCTGGGGGCCCGCAAGGGGCTCCCAGAAGCAAAGGTCCACATGCTTTTCCACGACGGAAAAGCCACCACGGAAAAGCATGTTTACACACTCATCCTAATTTGGCTGACGGTGTCTTGCAGACACTGCCACCAAATTGCGGTCAACACCCCGCGGATCAGCGGCAGACGGACCTGCCGGCCGCCGCTGTTCCCACCGCCATCATAATCTGGCGGTGGGTGTTTTCTCTGACCGCGGCGGTGAATCCGCATCCTCCGGGCCGACGGTGGCTTCCACCGGCCCGGAAAATGCGGATTCACCGCAATCATAATCGACCCCTTAGTTTGGGAAAATTGGGCGCATTGATCTCTTCAACTCCCCAGAATGTATTAAGAGGGAAGATGTAAAAGGTATAAAATCCAATTTTTTTAATTTTTTAATGATGGAACGGGAAGAATAGGAGTGAAAGAAACCATTAGTTAGGGCCCATTTTTTAACATTAACCTCACCCTCTATGGAGCCCTACTTGCGATTGGTGACTAAGCCCCTCCATTGATGGCTTTTAACTAGATTTCGTTCTAATTTAATCCATCATACATTGGGAACCTCCCCAGGGTGGGGCAATCCTGTGAATCTAGGTCCCTGCCAATGTGATAACTTTTCATCACAAGACACTATGCATTTTATTATGTTTTGTGATTTCTACTCTGATATTCGAAAGAAATTTTTAATTCCATTGCTGAGGGACAAGGGTTTTTTACAAGTTAAACCAGCCCTTTTGTATTTGCAAATGCTTAACTCCGCTAGGGATATTTTCTACATTGCTAGTTTTTTAGTCGCTGCTGTACGCCATAAACGTAGGAGATTTTCGTTACTGATTAATGTTGCCTGATTTTACATATCCTAATGATTAATTATGGTCTGTATTCTTGCTGTTTTTATCACTATATGAAATTCTCTCACTCACTTAGAAACTGCATCGTTTAAAAAAATCTGATTCTTTTTATGTAACGTAGTGTTTTGTATTGTGTGTTTTTGTATACTTTTATTATTTTAATTAATTGAATAAAGCTTTTGACTGACTAACTGAACTATTTTTGGATTCATCCCTTCATTTTCTTGCTATCAAATTTGTTCGGTGGAATATCAACTACTTTTCTCATCGTGGGGTGTGCAATATCTAATTGTTTCCTACTGAAGGACTAAAACTCAACATGAATATCAATGCTGTTCAGTTAGTTGATTCTATCTTGGAAGAAAATTAATTGCACTGGACTATATTTTCACAAACTTCAATCTCCTGGACTGACACTTATATTTCAATGCTAGGATGGTTATCAAACTGCCATAATGAATATTCATTTGGAACAACCTGCTGTATTTATTGTTGATTCTTGGGAAGTAGCTTGATTGCTCAGAGAGCTCAAGTACCCTACAATGCAATATAGTTACCCATCGTTAAGTCTTCAACTGTGCTGACACATGTGCCAACATGCTTGGGACCAACAGTCTCGCAATTCTTGCACACCTCAGCGGACTTGATAATTCTCGCTTCAGTGCTTACTCTAATCAGGGGTTCCACTCGGCAACTCTGGGCATTAGCTTGCCTAATCTCCACAACGGCCCCACCAATTCCGGGGATGCCTGGCTCCACCTTGGGGACTCCCAGCAGGGACCATCCCACAGGGAAAGCCAGGACGGGTTCCCCAGAGTTATACAGCGCCGGGACGCCCCGTTGCTGGGGCAGCTGTGCGCTTTACAAGTATACTACATTTACATTTACATTTACATTTTATTTACCTTCAGTATTGCTTCAGGCAGTGCCTCAACAACTACAGCTGTGCTGCCTCTGATGAAGTATTCATCTGCAGTTTCACCATCTTGAATTATTAATTGCATTCTTGCTTCATCCTCAACAGTTGGAGAGTAAGCGTAGCAATGATTTTTTTTGCTTCAAGTGACACTTAAAAATAACACCATTGTCTCAATATGTGAATTCCCTTGTCGATAGTTGTCCATGCTGAATGTTTCAAAACTTCCATCTGTATCCATAATGATATGAACTCAGTAAAACAAGAGAAGACAATCAAAAGCTGCTTCTGTTTTTAGTCTCATCTTAAGCCAGATTTTCACTTTTAATTCCTTTTATAATCTTCATACCAAGCCACGTATTTAAATTAAGTACAAGCCCCCAGATTCATCAATGTCCCGATTTGCGAGTCCTTAATAGCGATTATTAAGGAATCCCTATTAAGGACTCGCAAAACGGGATTCATGTAGAAATCGCACAATTAAATGCGATTTCTACTGCTTCCTTATTTGCGATTCGCTAATTGCTAATCACAAATAAGGAAGGCCCATAGGAATGAATGGGGAGTCATTCCTTATTTGCGATTAGCAATTAGAGAATCGCAAATAAGGAAGCGATTTCAAGGGTGCCAGGGTGTCCAAAGGACACCCTGTAGCACCCCTGAAATGCAAATGTACACAGGTGTTGCGCACACACAAGTCCAAAGGACATGTGTGTGTGTGTAACATGCAACTTAGAAAAATGCACTAAAGTGCATTTTTCTAAGTTTTCGCTATTTACCACGAAGTTACACTTCGCGGTAAATAGCGGCCCCATATTGCGAAATCGCAATTTTAAAAACGTTCATCAATAGCATTTAAGGAATCTCTAATTGAGATTCCTTAAATGCGATTCTTCGCAATTTTGCGATGTCTGTAATTGCGATTTTTGCATTTAGGATGATGAATCCCAAATGCAAAAATAGCGCTCGCAAAGGGCCGGAATCTCAGAATCTGGCCCTTTGCGAGCCGATTTCACGTTGATGAATCTGGCCGAAGGTGTTTTGCCTGACTTTTTTCATTTATCAATGCACATAGATATACACTGAGATTTTTATTAGAATTGTTGCTCTATCATTCCAGCGAAGAATTAATCTTTGAGATTTTCTGTTTATATACTCCCAATGTATTTTATACTAACTGTACCCTGCCACGCCTTGCTGTGGCTCAGTCTGGTTAAGTGGAAGAGAAAGAAAAGAGTAAACGCACGTTTCTAATATGTCTAATTTCACAATGCTTGCGGGTCCACAATATGTTTTTGTGACTATTGTCTCTATCCGTCCCTTGTAGTTGTTGCGCAGCAAGCAAATCAATAGGGTCTGTTCGGCCTTTCGATTAAAAACATGCGTGTATTGTTCCCGCGCGTATTCAAATCCAACGTTGTGTATATATAAACACGCGCTAATGTTGCAAAGTGAACAAACTCCTCCCCCCTCCCTCCACCCACTTCTCGCTCTGCCATCCTGACACCAACTGTCCATCCTAATATATGTAGACTATTGTCTCTATGCGTCCTTTCTTAATGTTGCAAAGTGAACCAACTCTTCCCCCCTCCCTCCACCCACTTCCCGGTCTGCCATCCTGACACCAACTGTCCATCCTAATATATGTAGACTATTGTCTCTATGCGTCTCTTGTAGTTGTTGCGCAGCAACCAAATCGATCGGGTCTGTTCAGCCTTTCGATTAAAAACACACGTGTATTGGACACACTCGTATTCAAATCCAACATTGTGTATGTATAAACACGCGCTTAATCGAATCCAACGTTGTGTCAAAATTTCAAATCAATCAGTGAAAAACTTTAGGAGATTTAGGATTTGGAACAAACAAAAAATTGCCATTTTTATGTGTCTGTTCGGGCTTTCGATTAAAAACACGCACGTATTCGACACGCGCATATTGGAATCCAACGTTGTGTATATAAAAACATGCGCGGATTCAAATCCAACGTTGTGTCAAAATTTCAAATCAATTGGTGAATAACTTTCAGAGATTTGAACAAATGAAAATATAAATTTTTATTTATAAAGATTTCATATAATAATTTGAGTGCACAGTTCTCATTTGTACACATGTTGCCTTTATTATTGTTTGCACATTCATAATGTAAAACATTTGTATTCTCATGATTTACAATGCCTTTTAGAAGTAAGTGAATTTGATAAGATTATTAAATTAGTTCTTGCATTTGACATTCATTATGAGACATGCTCTTTTGAAAATAATCAAAAAAGTGTACTTAAGGTTGGTGTACATAAGTATTAGTCAGAAAGGAGAATCTCGGACTGTAAACATCCTTGGTGAAGGCCCCTAGCAGGCTTCTCTATGCCATCTTGGCCTTATCAATCTGCTGAGAACACCTCAACCAACTGGACAGACAGACAGACAGACAATACAACTGTTGTTTGGCTAAGGTATGAGGGTGAGAGGCCACCTTAGAAACTCATACACGCCTTTTAGCACTAAAACAGCTCAGCTGACACAACAGCTCAGCTGAGCGGCAGGAGATTAGTGGTTGAAAAATAGAGATTTGTCCCACCATTTCACTCAACGAAATTCTAAAACACCTTTACAGTGCTGCAATTTATTTTGAATAATTTATTATTCACTTCATTGCCACTGTATTGTTTCTTTTTACATCTGTTCTCAATATGTTCACTAAAAAGACCGTGATCATAATAAAACAAATATTCACTTGATGGTTTCCCTTGTCATATTTGACTTCCTTAGTGTCAACTTTAGATTTGTCAACATTAAAGCTTTAGTGACACCTTGCCTAGCCTGCATACCATCAGCTCCTGTATCAGTTCTCATTGGCATTTAATCACACTTCCAAAGCAACACCTGTGCAGTAGCCACTTTTCTTTACATATGGTCTAGACTGCGAAGTCCCCCAATGCAGTTGCCCCTGGTCAGTCAGGTTCAACACAGATGTTACCTGCACATTCTTTACGATCTGCAGATGTTGCAGCTGACAAATTTTCATTAAGTCATCTTTAAACTGTGCTCAATATATTTTTTTTTAATATCTGTGCAGAGCATGATATTCTGTTGGCACACCATGTGTCCCCCTGCCTGCATCCCTTGGCACAGAGGCAACAGGGGGCCTTGTAGGATCCCTTTACTTTCCTCACCGCCACACTTTGCAACTGCCATGAAAACTGTGATTGTGAAAAAACTAGCAGTGGATCTGTCGAAATAAGGCCCCAAGATACTTTTGTGTGCTCATTCTTACTTTCATGGATTATTAAAGCCCTGAAGGTATACTGACATTCAGGTCCTGTTTGAACCATTTCAGGTTGTTTTTAATTTCTTGAGGTCCACCTGGTTTCCTGATTAATCTTTGCCATGAGCATTGCTTTACCATTGACCTTGCAGGGGTTACTCCTGGTATTCGCCATTTCTGTACCTTCATTCCATATATGCACCAAACTATATGGCCATGTTGAAGATTCTTTTGGCAGCCATAAAATGTATTTATTATTCATTTAATGCTGTCTTGCACATTACACATCAGCTGCATACACACCAGATAATGCATGTTTTCCACTGTTTGTGATTTCTACTGTGGATTTGATCTTAGGACTTTTAACGCCAGATTTCCCATAGTTTTATAAAATTATTAATATTATGCATCAGCTGCTTACCCGTTAGAGTGTGCCCGTTTTGCAGGGTTGTGTTTATTTTGGTTGGCTATGAGTCTGCTGAGTATTTTAACATCCGGTCCTCCTTGAGTGGCATTGCTTATCATTGAGGCACTATATCTGGTACCCTAGAGATGGGTTTTGATACCTTCCTCCCTGACCTGCTTCTATGGGTTTGACATCGAATGGGTTGATTGTACAATTAATAATAATAATGATGATCCGCATGAACATTTAGAACTATGGTACCTATATGACATAATTCTAAGGTAATTCCTGCTGGAAGATATTTGTGTTGCTCAATTGGTATATCAGATTAGATTTGCCCAAATGTTTTTAACATCAGAGTGAATTATTCTTTTATATTTTCTTCAGCCATGGTTGTCTGCTCTGTACCACAACAACAAAGGGTTGAGCTTTACTTTAAATTACTAAAACCTTTACTCGACCTAACAAGAATAGTAACATTATTACTGATGGGGGGGCTACCATCCACCCCAACTATTAATCCACTTTCTCACATAAGCCAAATTATACCTCGACACATCGACACATCAATAGAAAGTAATCTTCTGAAGTAACACACATACCTTTGGAATAAAGTATCCTTTAAAGGTGACATCTGTTGCGGTCTCATGAGGCAAGCTCATGGGCAAGATATTGGCAAACCTCTGAATTTCATGGATAACTGCATTGTTGTAAGGCATACTAATTCGGTGCTCATATCTCGCCTGGGCTGATCCCAACACCCTTTCAATCTCTTCTTGAACTTTTCCTGAAACCAGAAATAAAGTATATGAAACAGGTTATGACATTATTTTCAGTTCTGAAGCAAATGCCTGAGATGGGGATTTAAGGGCAAAAAACGGAAACATATCAAACTTGTTATACAAACAAATGGACATGTTTAACATGAGTGACATAGTTTGGGGAGATAGACACTCTAAGAAAGTAAATTATCTGCCAATTTTGTCAGCGAACCATACTGCACCATACTGCTCTCTTGTGATAAGTAACTGTGTGAATTGAAAGTTCTTTTGACCACAGTAATGCCATACCAGCTGATACAGGAGATTTGAAACTGCTCACTAAAACACCATGGAACACCCTTTAATTTTCATAGATACTAAAACAACAACGTTATAAGTCACACATTTACAAAGGGTTGCTGTGAGTTGAGTCCTCTGAGACTTTGTTTTTTGAAAGTTCTGGGCAATTCTTATGACACACTTTGCATGTTATCTTTGTCCATAGACCTTCCCGTTTTAGGTTGAGCCTTGGCAGCGCGCATGTACTATCTTGGAGACATGTCGTAATCACTGGCTGGGCTAATATCCCGCCCATCGTTGTTGATTGGTTTGTTTGTGTGCTGTTAAAAAAACTTTGTGTATGTGGCTAATATGAGTTTGTTGACCCCCATTTTGTTGTTTAGTTTACACCTACAGAGTACTGACCAATAATGTGTCTTCTTGCACTGTTGGCAATATAAGTCTGTGTGCAGACTTTTCTTTTAGTTGCTTTCGGATCAGCCTGTTTTTTCAGAATATTTCATTTTGTTCCCTTTTATTTTACCGTCACAGTTGTTTTGTTTACAATCTAGATTGAGTTTGCACCGAAAAACAAACAGTTGACGTGAACTTTTCACAGTGAATTGTAGATTCTGCTTATTTGAAACAAAAGTCACTTTTTGTGGTGAACAAGCCTTTCGCTTGTTAGGGGGTGTAGTGTAGTTCCTATATTCCCAATAGACTCTGCGCATTGGAATGACATATACTATAGTTTAGACGTAGGACTGAGGTCGACTAGGTCTCTATCGAATATATTAGACTTAATTGTGAGTGCCAGCTAGCTCAGAGGTCACTAGAAACTTTCTCGAATTCACAAGAAGGGATTAGTTTCTGACAACCACATAAAGATTACAACTTTGCTTCCCAAGAATGAAAAATCAATCTCTAGAGTCGCGGAAACAATAGATAGCTATTTGACTCAGTCAATCGTGCATGCCTCGTTTCACCAGAGGTGCTGAGAAAATAGAGAGACTGGCGTTTTCAATAAAAAGTATTTATTGAAAAGTCTTCTTTCTCAAGCATATGAAATGTACTGCTACAATCGTAATACTGGTTATAAAGTACAGCGTATATAATACGATAAGTATTATAAAGTAGTACTGTAATAGCATGATATGGTTTCTAAGCCATAAAACACCTAAAATACATATAATACATACAGTGATAAAATAATGACTAAACATACTCAACTAGTGCTTCTAAAATACGCCTACCCCGGTGTACCTAACCTAAGTCTAGTACAAGGGAAGAAGTAAGTGAGGAGTAGCTTAAGTTTAGTATTTCTCTGCCAAGAAATTATCCAAGAATTCTCTAAGGGGTCTAATCAGCTCCGTACCTTGGTTTAGAATGAGGGAGGTCCTGTATCTCTCTCTCAGGACTTGATTTCCCGTAAAACCGCAAGGGTAGCCTGGAAACACTGGAGCTGGATTTCTCGGCAGGAGAAATGACAATGTCTCTCAGTGCGTCTGCTGGAGAGTCGGCTTCCTTCGGGACTTGCTGCTGCAGGGCGTCGGGCTAGTAGATAGTCGATCTGCTCCAAACCACCATGTGCTTGTCTGGGCAAATGTAGGCATATTTATACCTTGAAGGTGCCGAGTTTGACGTATGATTGGACATAATAACGTCATCAAAGACTCAGTTCTTTGAAAACTCCATGATTTCCTAGATGTATATGTATATGTATGTAGTTGAGCTTATATAGCGCACAGCTACCCGCAGTGGGTGTCCCGGCAAGGGTGTGTCCCAAGCTGCTGAAGGCGGGTTTCTCTAAGAAATCGTTGTGGATTCTCGGAACTTAGTGGAAGTAGCCATGCCGTATTTGGGCTGCATCGGCTCAGTCCAAATATGGGTATGATTTCTATGCCTATATAAGGATTGTGTGATTTATACCTATATATATGGGCATGAATTAGGAAAATTACACTAGGGTCCTAGATTCGTACATAACACCCACTCCACGATATTAAGTTCAATAAAACGAAATGTATAAGCACTGAACATATCTATGGTTATGGCTAGTGTTTACAATCCCGCCCAAAATACAAATTGCATTTGAAAAGGTTTGTACGCATGAAATACAGGTCTCAACAGATATAAAGCATATTATGAGAGCATATATTCTAACCTTTATAAAATACTAGCAGCCCGTCCCAGCGTTGTCCGGGTATGAAATAGAATGTGTGTAATGTGTGTATTCAGATACGGTCATTCGCATGATCCCCCGCTTGAGGCCCAGCTGCAGCCCTGGTTGATGTTAGCAGGCGCGTGTCCCCCCGCTTGACGCCCGGCTACAGCCCTGGCTGATTTTAGCAGGCGCGTATAATTTGGTTTAATGTGATAGTTCAGTAACAGCGCGCATGAGAGGCTGCAGTAATTGTCCCCGCAGACACTCTCAGTCGCGTGTGCCCCCGCTTAAGGGCCAGCGGCGACCATCTAACAATTAGAATTGTGTGAGTCTTGAATGATTGTTTCCCGCTGTTCTTATTTTTTTATGACCCACACCGACGCTCTTCGGCCCGAGTGCTTTTTAGACGCACCCAGGCCAAGCCACACACTGCGTTCAGCCCTTTCAGATACACCCTGGCCAAGGCACACAATGCATTCGGCACCCCCAGTATGTGTGAGACAACGGGCAGTCCCCCAAGGGAGTCTTGCGAATTGTTACTTACCACACTTTGAGGTGAACGCCTTTGTGACGCCCCCAGCACACGGCCACAGCAGAGGATCTGATTAATGTACGGCCCAGATGGCATGAAGTGCGGAACGTAGCACACGCCCCCAGCGTTTGTCACGCCCCCAGCATGCCCCTTGATGCGGCGCAATTGCGTAATTGGCGCTTCACATGGCATGAAGGGCGGACACATGCCCACAGCACGGACACACGCCCACAGCGTTTGTCACGCCCCCAGCGTGCCCCTTGATGTGGCGCAATTACGACTCACATGGCATGAAGGGCGGAACCTACCACATGCCCCCAGCGTTTGTCACGCCCCCAGCACATGCCCACAGCAGAATGCAGACACGCCCACAAGGGACTACTTTGCTGGCACGGTTCTTTTACCTTTTAAATGTATATGGTGGCCGTCTGCATAGCCTATGTCCTTCTGCTGCAACTGCCCTTTCCAACACTGTATTGGGTGTTGTGATTGGTGCTGTGGTTACTGAGATTACCCACTTCAAAGGTTTCGGCTCTGTCTTTATAATATTAGTATGGATATGGATATATATATATTACCTACTGGCAGTCGCCAGTAGGTAGTTATAGTTAGGACCTAGTTTCCATAGGATATCCGCAACATTCTATTGGGAATAACTTTGGCACCGGTTGAGGAATTTGCATGTAATTCTCGAAAATCTAGGCCAGCTCCGCTCCGCTCCTTCCCTGGAAGTTTCGGAGGGATTCGTCATGCGGGGGCCGAGAAAAAAGGGGGGTCCCAAAACGTGTTTTCCCCATGTTAATTTCTATAGGACGTTCAGACACGGCTACAGCCCGAACCGCTGAATGGAATTACACCAAACTTTGCAAAATTGTAGGGACTGGTACGCAGAAGTGCCTTTTCTATATTTAGTGAAAATTGATCCAGTGTTTTTTACGAAAATTAACTTTAAAAAAATGTATATATCTATATGCGCGCTCTCGGGTGTCAACATTCCAAACAGTCCGGAGAGTCCGCCATCTTGTGTCTCGGTAGAATCGAGACACAAGAGGTGAAAAAAAGGGGGAAATGATTAAAAGGGGGCAGGGTAGACACCCCCTGACCCCCTAGGTTTTCTGAGGGGGGCCTAGAAGGATGTACGCGTACCCTGAGCGTACCACAGGGAAAAACAGTGAAAGAAAATAGTGTAAAATAAGAATTTGGAGTGCTTAGAGGTAGGGTAGCTCTAAAAAGAGCTGTTGTGTTATGTGGGTGATTTAAGTACCTACAAGTAGGTACCGATGCAGAGTCTAAAAATCAAGAGAAAGACTCTGTTCCCCTCATCTGAGAAATGTACACCGTCTCCTCTGTAGATATCTTGCATGTTGTAACGCAAGTTATTGTGGCATATGGAACCCATACCATAGTCTCTCAGGAAAGCAGAAACAGATCCTTTAGGGACCCCCTGAGAAGGCCTAGGGGGTCAGGGGCACTCTACCCTGCTACATTTTCACGTTCTCAACTATTACATTTCACTCTCTTCTGAAACTACACAAAATGGCGGCAATAGGGTGCATCAGAAACAGACAGTGAGAGAAAGGAGGCAGGAGATGAAGAAGAGATGTCAAATACACATTGTAGAAAATATATTGGGAGAAGGGAAGTAACTATGAGTAAACTTACTATGTAACACAAATATGTTGCACTCTATACTATAAGTCTCACTTTATACTACAATCACTTTGCTACTACCTCATAAGTTACAAATAAAAATGAATAATGTCTCAAACAATTTTTAATTTCTAAATATAAATTTATTCTTCTGAATTTTCATAATTTAAAAGAACTAGTAACATGTCATCATCAGGAATTTCCTCATCAATCACATCATCAGGAATCTCCTCATCAAAAGTCTGCAAAGATGATTCCTGGAACTCTATGGTCTCCAAACATTCGAGAAATTCGCCGTCCAGAGACTGATCAAAAAAATCCCTCATGTCATCTCCTCCAACAGAAACTTCTTCATTACTGGTGCTGTCAATAACCAGGACATTCAAAATCTCAATAAAAGTAGTGGAAAATTCAAAAGAAATTTCAACGGTCTCTTCATTGTGATCCATTTTATTTTGAAATTTCTTGCTGTAAATTGCAGAAAAAAATAATCGCTTTAATTTATCGTTTTTAGTAATACATAATATAAAACTAGCTTTATCTAGTATTTAGTTCTTTAAAATTAATATGCACACATTTTTTCAAATATTTTATATAACTATATCAGTAGAGTTAGGGCACTGTAGGGGTCAAGTTGAGAAAGGTACTTCTGAGTTTTTAACAGTGAAGTTATCTTTGGGCAGTGTATAGTATCAGGCAGGAACTAGAAATATAAAGCACTGCATGTGATGAAGCCTAACTCAATCCATAACTATAACAGAGGGACAGTAAATAACTAACAGAATTTTTTTTTCCAGTTAACTTAAAGTGTACAACATAGTTCCCCTTACAAATTAACAACTCACCTTTTAGAAAGCAGGAGAAGAGTTAGTACGGTGTAAATCTCACACCAGAAATTGAACACCAAAAATTCCTCACAAATGTACCTCAGACAGTACTATCACAAAATGGCCATGTTTCCCGCTCATTTTTCATATATACATAACCAATCAAACTTCATCATACACAAATTCAAAACCAAAGTAACATTTTAATTGGTTCTAAATTTCAACACTTTCAAATGTGCTTTCCCCATGCAATTTTCCATAGGACATTTAGACATGGCTACAGCCCGAACGGCTGAACGTAATTACACCAAACTTTGCAAAATGGTAGGGACTGGTACGTAGTAGGGCCTTGTCCATACTTGGTTATAATCGCTCTGGTGGTTTTTATGAAAAGTAACTTCAAAAACATATATATCTATATGCGCGATTCGAGCGCTTTGGTTACGCGTACCGGTAAGCGCACCCGGCGCACCACGGAAGATGGCGAGCGGAAAGCTGATTGGCTCTCGGGTGTCTGTCAACCTCCCAAACAGTCCGGAGAGTCTGCCATCTTGTGTCTCGGTAGAATCAAGACACAAGTGGTGAAAAAATAAAAGGGGAATACTATAAAAGGGGGCAGGGTAGAGACCCCCTGACCCCCTGGGTTTTCTTAGGGGGGCCTAGTAGGACCCTGAAGGGCAAAAACACTAATATATTTTTATTTTTTATTTCGCGGAGTAAGCTCAGGGTGCGCTTACACGGGCCTTTTCTAGGTACGCGTACCCTGAGCGCACAACGGGGAAAAAACAGTGAAAAAAATTAGAGTAAAAAAAGAATTTAGAGTGCTTAGAGGTAGGGTAGTTCTGAAAAGAGCTGTTGTGTTATGTGGGTGTTTTTTGTACCTACAAGTAGGTAACGATGCAGAGTCTAAAATTCAAGAGGAAGACTTTATTCCCCTCATCTGTAAAATGTACACCATCTCGCCTATAGATGCCTTGCATGTTGTAACGCAAGTTGTTGTGGTATATAGAACCCATACCATAGTCTCTGAGGAAAGCAGAAACAGATTTATTCACATGTTTCCTTGCTTTTTCAATCTGTGGACAAAATTGGTTGGACCAGTTCCATGTTTGCCTTTGGCATATATTAGAATATGCCAAAGGCAATTTTGGGAAAAAGTGACATCAATTGCCCAAAGGTGTCCTTTAAAAGCATTTCCAGACCTACCCCAGTCAAAGTGCCCAGGTCATTTCCACCACAGTGCACAATTATGAGGTCAGGGTGTGGTAGATGCATAAAGGATTTTACCAATGGTATCAATTGGTGACATCTCAATCCTCTCTGGCCAATCCACATAATATCCACATTTGGTAAATCAAGGTTGGGAATACCTCTGTTTGCTGCATATTTTTTCACTCCAGTGAACAAAGCTATGACCCACAATCCAGACTTTAGGCATCTTGAAGGTAGGTGTGGTTGTATTTAGATGAGTTGTGGAAATGAAATGGCAGTTTGAAAGTAGGAGTTATGAAAAAAAGTGGTTGAGATTCAGTGCACTTGAAAAAGAAGAAATGATTGGTGGTTTCTCAAAATTCTCCACTGAAAATTAGGGTGCATGCTTCTGTTTTTTGAAAGAAGTAATTCTAATGGTTGAGAAAAAGTCATTGAAAGAAACATTGCACAGGATAAGCTGCTATATTGAGAAGTCAAACACCCTTGCTGGGTTCATTTGCAACATAGTATCATGAACTTTTCACCTGTGTGCTCAGTTAGGTGGGAGTTACCATCGTAACAGGCTGAATAAGCACTGGGGGGATGGGTGAATATTATGTGAGTTTGAAAGTGTTGAAATGTAGAACCAATAGAATTTTGATTGGTTAAGTCCAGGGATATGTGTGAAGAATTACAGGGAATCGGGGCCATTTGTGGTTGCAGTGTCTGAGGTGCATTTCAGAGAAACTCTGGTGTGTGTGAGACTGACACTGTTCTAAATCTTCAAAAGCATTTTTAAAGGGGAGTAATGATTAATTTTATATAGATAGAGTGCTGTATGCACTATGGGGAAGATTAAGAAGCATATTGGGCTTCTTTATTCTTGCATTGTGTGTCATGTTTTTTTGTAATGCTGGTAAAAAATGTAATGGTGCATATTGGAAATGTATTTTGGAAATGAGTCAGGTTTCTGCCTTGTAATGTAGTGGTCATTTAAATGGGCTGTGCTCTGTGTCTAAAACGATTTACTATGGTAAATGTTTTTGGGTAAAATGTATGTCTTTAACATATTTGACAAGGATCACACTGAGTGTCTGTGTGAAATAAGGAATTATATTTTCACCTTTTTCTATAATGTCACCTGTGTCTCCTCACAGTTTGCATCTCTTAGCTTATAGGGTACTGTTTCTTTTTGCATTGTGTCTCTTGTTTCTATGTAATGCTGGCAAAAAAATGAATGGTGCATATTGGAAAAGTATTTTGGAAATGAGTCCGGTTTCTGCCTTGTAATGTAGTGGTCATTTAAATGGGCTGTGCTCTGTGTCTAAAATGATTTACTATGCTAAATGTTTTTGGGTAAAATGTATGGCTTTAAATTTTTTGACAAGGATCACACTGAGTGTCTGTGTCAATTAAGGAATTAGATGTTCACCTTTTTCTATAATGTCACCTGTGTTTCCTCACAGTTTGCATCTCTTAGCTTATAGGGTACTGTTTCTTTTTGCACTGTGTGTCATGTTTCTCACATGCCCAGAAGGGCCTAACTAACAGAATGAACTTACTTCTCTAGTATAAGTGTCAGACTATTTTGACCAGGATCACAGAGTGTCTGGGTGAAAGAAAGAATTATATTTGCACGTTTTTCTTTAATCTGTAAAGATGGTGCAGAGAGACAGTGAGATGGTATGAGCAGAGACACACATAGTGCATGCAGAGACAGACATGGTAGATTACATGTAATATCCTGGTCATGTATCTAAGATCACACTGTGAGTCAAGATTGATTTTTAATGAATCTGGGTGAATTATTTGCTTTGTTGATGTGTATAAAAATATGGGAATACATGTATTCTTGAAGTCAGTTAGGCTTTAGGATATATACTAGTAGAGAATCTTAGGCAGCATGTCTGTCAGGCCTCTTAGTTCACAAATAGGCTCTAAGCTGTGTAATAAAGATCTAGGGTGTGCTGTTGAAATGAAAAAGGAATGTTATGTCTTGCTTATATATATATATATATATGGTCTGTTTTTTTGCCAGTAGAGACAGTGAGATAGTATGAGCACAGACACACATAGTGGAGGCAGAGACAGACATGGTAGATTACATGTAACATCCTGGTCATGCGTCTAAGATCACACTGTGAGTCAAGCTTGATTTTAAATGAATCTGGGTGAATAATTTGCTTAGTTGATGTGTATAAAAATATGGGAATACATGTATTCTTGAAGTCAGTTAGGCTTTAGGATATTTACTAGTAGAGAATCTTAGGCAGCATGTCGGTCAGGCCTCTTAGTTCCCAAATAGGCTCTAAGCTGTGCAAGAAAGATCCAGGGTGAGCTGTTGAAATGAATAAGGAATGCTATGTATTGCTTATATATATATATATATATATATATATATATATGGTCTGTTTTTTGCCAGTAGAGACAGTGAGATAGTATGAGCACAGACACATATAGTGGAGGCAGAGACAGACATGGTAGATTACATGTAACATCCTGGTCATGTGTCTAAGATCACACTGTGAGTCAAGCTTGATTTTCAATGTATTTGGGTGAATAATTTGCTTAGTTGATGTGTTTAAAAATATGGGAATACATGTATTCTTGAAGTCAGTTAGGCTTTAGGATATGTACTAGCAGAGAATCTTAGGCAGCATGTCTGTCAGGCCTCTTAGTTCCCAAATAGGCTCTAAGCTGTGTAATAAAGATCCAGGGTGTGCTGTTGAAATGAAAAGGGAATGTTATGTCTTGCTTGTATATATATATATATGGTCTGTTTTTTGCCAGTAGAGGCAGTGAGATAGTATGAGCACAGGCACGCATAGTGCAAGCAGACACAGACATGGTAGATTACATGTAAAATCCCGGTGAAAAACTTTAAAAGTGCTCATTTTACTAAAATCATTTATCACAGTCATTTCTTTAAGACAGAAAATTCAGCCCATGTGTTGAATATTAGACAGATTTGTTGGCATGAGCTGGAAGCCATTTTGTATTTCTGGCAGCCATTTTCTTTTCCATGTGCTCTCTCCTGCCTTTCTGTTAACTGTCTTTGTAGCTTTCTAGAGACAAACTATGTTTAACCACATCGCTGCGGCGGCTATTCCGCCGCAGCGCTAAGGGGGCGGGGCGGCCGCATGCTGGTGACGGAACTGCTCCGTCATCAGCCGCGGTTGAGCTGTGCTCTTGACGGAGCGGTTCCGCCATGTCCCCGCCCGCTCAATAGAACGCCCAGCGCAGGCGCGGAATCCGCGCCGCGCAGGTGCGGCGGCCGGGCCAGGACGGAACTGCTCCATCATCAGCACAGCGCCACCGCAGCTGATGACGGAGCGGTTCCGTCATCAGCATAGAAAGGGTTAACATAGGCCCTTCTGGGCATGTGAGAAGTGGAGTAACTAACAGAATGCACCTACTTCTCTAGTATAAGTGTCAAACTATTTTGACCAGGATCACAGAGAGTGTCTGGGTGAAAGAAAGAATTATATTTGCACGTTTTTCTTTAATCTGTAAAGATGGTGCAGAGAGACAGTGAGATAGTATGAGCACAGACACACATAGTGGAGGCAAAGACAGACATGGTAGATTACATGTAACATACTGGTCATGTGTCTAAGATCACACTGTGAGTCAAGCTTGATTTTAAATGTATCTGGGTGAATAATTTGCTTTGTTGATGTGTTTAAAAATATGGGAATACATGTATTCTTGAAGTCAGTTAGGCTTTAGGATATGTACTAGCAGAGAATCTTAGGCAGCATGTCTGTCAGGCCTCTTAGTTCCCAAATAGGCTCTAAGCTGTGCAATAAAGATCCAGGGTGTGCTGTTGAAATGAAAAGGGAATGTTATGTCTTGCTTGTATGACACACACAAAGAGAGAGATGGCGCAGGCAGAGAGTGAGATGGCACACGGAAAGAGAGAGATAGCGCAGGCAGAGAGTGTGACGACACACGTAAAGAGAGAGATGACACACACAAAGAGAGAGATGACACACACAAAGAGAGAGATGGGGCATGCACAGAGTGAGAGGACACGCGCAAAGAGAGAGATGACACTGTCGTAATTTGGCAGTGACTAGGTTAGCATTTAGCTGAGCTACACGAACTTCTATCGTTAACTTGACCATATTTGCGGAGGCCATTTTGTATTCCCTAGCTTCCATTTTCAATGAACATGCTGCCTCGTGGTCAGCATGCCCTTTTGTCCTTTCTCTGTACCAATGACCATTAACTTTGCCCAGCAACTGGCTATTTTTAGCACTGGTCAAGCTCACACATGCGTATTCGAACAATGACCGGTCACCTCTCAGGAATGTTCTCCAAAACTGACCAGTGGTACTAGACTCCTCCCACATGTTGGCTGTGTTCCAAAAATGTCCTTATATGTACCTAAACTGTGTAAGAGTATACCGCCTACCTTTTTATTGCTGTCTAAAATTGTATAAAAGAGGTCGCGCACCGATGTTCGGGGTGATACTTCTTGCATTACCGAAGGGTGCTGTAGGATTGTACCACCACCCCATGGGGTCTTAATAAACTTGTCTTTTGCATTTTCCAGTTTCCGTGCCAACTTTTTCCATGGTGTTCGAGAGTGTTCCTATGCAGAGTATGTAGATCTGTCTAGAACCCGGTACCACAAATTGGCGACCACGAAGGAACTCATCGGTGACTCGGATGCCCGAAGGAGTGGTCGCGACGAAGGATTGGAAACTCGCCATGGACGTGTACGCTGCCACTGAGTGACCCGAGTCTTGGCACCCACGGTGTTTCTTCCTTCCCTTCTGATCTGACCTTCCAGGTGACGCCGGTCCTCGACTGAGATCCTGATCGGTTGGGTTGTCGTGCAGTGCCTGTTTGGCTGATTCGATTACGGAACTTGGCAGTTGGAACCTGGATACTTGGGAATATTTGGTAAGCTTTTGATTGGTAAGGTAGTCTACTGACACTTACTGTGGCTTTTTGGATTTGTTTGAGTTAGCTAACATTTGGACCTATGATTTGAGTTATATGTGGAGTGCACCTCACATAGGCAGGTATGTAGCTATATTTCTCTGACTTTGTATTTGTTTGAACGGCACACCATGTGTAAAACATATTAAGTGCCATTTTTATGTAATATTGCGCTTTTCGTGATATTTTGACATGCCTGTTTTTAGCACGCTCCGAGGAATGTGCTGTTTTGGAAATGGTACCAATTATCGATTAAATGAATCTCAGCCGGCTCCCCCAGAGGGGACACCTAATCGTGAAATGTACGTAAAATTTGGCCTTCCCCCTATAATGTATAGTACATTATGGCACAAATATACGAAAACTGATCATGAATTACAATGGCCACTACATGGGTCGTTTGATTTGCGAAAGGTTCAATATGTGGAGCAGTGTTTGTTTCAGAGCAGGTCTAGACAGGATATGTTTGATTGTGTGCGTATGTGGGAGAAAGCGGTGCGTGAACGAATGAAGCGTGAACAAGCCTTGGCGGACAAGGAGCAGTGAAAGGCTGCTCGTGATAAAGCTTTACAGCTGCAGGAAAAAGAATTGCAGGAACAGAAAGAAAGGGAGACCCGAGAACGTAATTTGCAAGTTAATGGTCAGTTTCCTATTTGACGTCCTCTTTACCCTGTCCTTACTAATGAATCTGATGATTTCTCATTGTTAGATCGCTGCCCGCCTCCGTATGTTCCACCTACGGCTCCGGATGA
The DNA here is from genome assembly GCF_964261635.1 of Lissotriton helveticus. Taxonomy (NCBI): domain Eukaryota; kingdom Metazoa; phylum Chordata; class Amphibia; order Caudata; family Salamandridae; genus Lissotriton; species Lissotriton helveticus. The sequence continues at coordinate 306,040,302 of NC_136063.1, forward strand.
GGACTCAGACGAAGATAGTCAGAGGGATACTCGTACTAGGCTTAGTGCCGAGCGAGCTGCAGAATTACGCGGGTTGGGTCGTAAATTTAATCTTACTGTTATTACTATTTCAGAGATTGATGAACTTATGCGTAAGTGGTCTGAAAAAGAGCGATTGTATTTTCTAGAACATTTTGGAGATGCAGTTGTCGAGCCGTTTAGAAAATACTCATCTGATTTGGAACCTATGGATATATCAGTTGGTCGTGATAATTTACGTAAAGGTGTTTTTATTCTTGCAGATGCGGACGGGTTTTTCCAGCGTTTGGTTCAACTACGGGATGAGATGTTACGACTACGGGCGGCGAAAAAGGCATCGGGTTCGACTACGTCTGGATCGACGGAGGTGTCCAAAGAGTGTCCTATCTTTGGAGCAGATAAGAATGCTAAAGTTCATATTATGCCTATGCGAGAAGCTGCACCTTTGTATGTTCCTCCTAAAGGGCAAGGTACAGATGATAATAAATTGTCTGCGGATGCAAAGGGTTATTTTATATATAATTGGGTTTATACGCCTTGGAATAGAACAGATGTTATGGCACTTAAGACTGCTTTGCCTGACCCCCGTAAAAACCCAGCAGCTTTCTATGAAGGAGTGGAAGGTGCTATTTCTTCATGTGTTATGACATTAGTTGATATAGATCTCTTCTTTGGGTTAATATTGCCTCCTGATATGTGGAGAGCAATTCGTAAGTTTGATGATCGAACGATTTTAGGAGCAGATTGGAAGGATATAGCTCAAGCTGATTTGGATAGAGAACCCGCATGTAAACCATGTCAATTGATTTTAGATCTCCCGGTGACTATTTTGAATAAATTAAAAACGCTTGTTCCCCCTAAGAAAATAGATTGGACGATGTTGGCTTCTTGCAAACAGAAGCTGGATGAATCGGTTTCTGACTTCTTTTCACGTTTCGAGGAAGCGTTTCATGATTATAGTGGTAAATTATTAACAGAGGACACGGGCAGGCATTTGTTCGTTGATAAGTACGTGGGTAATCTCCTACCGGAGATTGAAAAACGGTTAAAGACTAGTGAGAGTTCATGGACCACGGCGACCCCTGCTTCTTTATTGACTATGGCTCAGTATTATGAACGACAGGAATTGGAGGCTAAGGAAAGTAGTGACAAGAAAGCGAAGGATTTGAAGACGAAGGTGATGTTGGCTCAGGTTTTTGCTACACAGACGAGAGGGAACGATAGGGGTAGACGGGGATCGTATGGTACGTCTTCTGTTCGTTCTGACATTTCCGAGGATCAGTGTGCATACTGTAAACAGTTTGGACATTGGGCTTCGGATTGTCCAGTGCTTCGAGAACTGCGTAATCAGCGTGGTCGAGGAAGTGGAAGGTCTCGGAATAGTTATTCAGGGTCAAGGGGTCAAGCAAATGATCGTGGTAGGTTTGAAGCGAAGGGTCGTGGTCAGGCTGATCATAATACTTTTGATCGACGGAATCAGTATCAGATAGCTGAGGGTGAGTCTATTGAGTCTCAGGATAATACATATGCATAGGATTGCGTAGGATGGGGTGTGGAATCGGTTGAAGTACCAGTAGATCAAAGGGGTCCATATATATCAGCGCATGTTTTGGGTTCTACTGATCAGTTTCTGGTTGATACGGGAGCTACTCGTAGCGCTCTGTCCAAACACTTGGTTCCAAGGGCTCCCCTGTCTGGTGAAACGATTACATCAATAGGGTTCGATGGAACACCCTCTCTTAGCCCATTGTCTCAACCCATTACATTTCACATTGATAAATTTGCTGCCCCATGCCCGTTTTTGTTGTCTTCGAACACGCCGGATAATATTGTGGGACTCGATATGCTTAAATATTTTCGAGCAACTATACGCTGTGCCCCTGAAGGGGTGCGGGTTATTTTGAATGAGAACTATCCAGAGGTTGAGAGACTGTGCCTCATGCAGGAGGCCGATGCGTTAGCTTCTCTTCCAAATATTTTGTGGGCTACTTCTGATACTGATGTGGGACAGATGGTAATCCCTCCCGTACGTATCACTGTAAAGGAGGGAGTGTCTTTACCACGCATCCCACAATATAAAATATCCAGAGAAGGTGAAGTTGCTTTGACACATATTGTAAATGACCTGATTGTAGCAGGGGTGGTGGAGGAAGTCCCTTATAATGTTTGTAACAGCCCAATTCTTCAGATTTTAAAGAAAGATACAGACACAAATATCTATCGTTTTATTATTGATTTGAGGGAAATTAACAAGATAGTAGTGCCCCAGTATCCGGTGGTGTCTGACATTACCACCTTACTCACTTTGATTCCACCCACAGCCATTACCTTTACTGTGATCGACTTGAAGAATGCTTTCTTCTCGATTCCCATTCATTCTGATAGCCGATATTGGTTTGGCTTCACATTAAATAACAAATCATACAGATTTTGTCGGGTTCCCCAAGGCTACACAGAAAGCCCTAGCATTTATAGCCAGGCTTTAAAAAGACAGCTTGATTCTTTCGATCTACAGTCTGGAGTGGCTCTTATTCAATATGTTGATGACATTCTACTTGCAGCAGACACACAGGAACAATGTGAGGAGAGTACTCTTTCTCTACTTTCCTTCTGGCCAAAAATAATCACAAGGTTTCGAGGAAGAAGTTGCAATATTGTACCAAAGGTGACCTACCTCGGTCATCTTTTGTCTAAGGAGGGACGTGCATTGACATCAGATCGAATTCAAGCAATTCTAGATACACCAGTCCCTTGCACTCAGAAAGATGTTCGTGCTTTCATAGGTTTGACGTCCTTTTGTAGACAGTGGATATTAGGATTTTCACACATTATAAAACCCTTATTAGCATTGTTGTCCAAAACTACACCGATTCCCATTGAATGGACAGATGAATGTCAGAATGCTTTTGAACAATTGAGGCAAGCTCTTTGTTCTGCACCAGTGTTAGGTACACCGGATTATACAAAGATGTTTACATTATATGTACATGAGAAGGATGGGTGTGCATTGTCAGTCTTAGTGCAGACACACTGAGACAAACAAAGACCTTGTGCGTACTTTTCAGCAGTACTTGATCCTGTGGCTCGAGGACTGCCTGGGTGTTTTCGAGCAGTTGCAGCAACAGCAGTGGCTATACGACAGAGTGAGGGAATAGTCTTGTCACATAAATTGTTGGTGTTAGTTCCCCATGCGGTAGATGCTTTATTGAACCAAACGAAAACACAGCATCTAACTAGTGCTCGTTTAACAGAATACGAGCTAACGCTGTTGGCGCCACATATTACACTGAAGAGGTGCGCCACTTTGAACCCCGCTACTTTATTGCCATATCCTGTTGCTGAGACCCAGAAGGAAGAACATCATGATTGTGTTTTTCTGACTGAAAAACAAACAAAGGGTCGTATCGACTTACAGGATACGCCACTTCCAGATGTAGATGGGGAACTGTGGGTTGATGGATCGTGTTTGAAGTTGCCAGATGGTACGACTTCCGCAGCCTATGCGATCACAACACTTAAAACAGTGGTAGAAGCAGCACGAATACCGCAAAAATCGGCCCAAGCGGCTGAATTAATAGCCTTAACGAAAGCATGTGAGTTAAGTGCTGGATTATGTGTGAATATCTACACTGATAGTCGTTACGCTTTTGGAGTAGTGCATGATTTCGGCCTACTCTGGAAGGAACGAGGGTTCCTAACCTCGCATGGAGTGCATATGATGCATGGAGAATTAGTACGCGATCTCCTGAATGCACTATTATGTCCGAAGAAAGTAGCGATAATCAAATGTAGTGCACATAAGAAAGTGACAGACAAAATAGGACAAGGAAACGCTTTTGCAGATCGCATAGAGAGAGACTGCAATGTTACAAAATGTCTCTCCTATGTATGTGGTGAAATCACAGGCTGAACAATGGCACGATGCTAGAGAGGAAATATTAGACATACAGAAATCAGCATCTGAAGCGGAACTTGCAACCTGGGCAACAGAGGGAGTGTTGGATGATGAGGGTTGTTGGCGTAGAAAAGATATGGAGAGATGGAAATTGCCTGCCGCTTATTTGCAAGCAATGGTTCAAATGACACATGGGCTGGCACATGTTGGAGCTCTTGCAATTACTGAACTGCTTACACGAGTTTGGGAGCATCCTGAGATTGCCAGCACGGCTAAAAGAGTGGTACAGACCTGTCTGATATGCTTACAGTACAATCCTGCTAAAGGGACTTATACTCCTAAAGGAGGGTTTGTTCCACCTACTGCACCATTCGAAGTACTGCAAATGGATTACATCCAGCTTGAGCACTGTAACAATCTTAAGTATGTCTTGGTGGTGGTGTGTGCTTTCAGTAAATGGATTGAGGCCTACCCCACGAAGGATAATACAGCTTTGACAACAGCCAAAGTGTTGCTTAAAGAGTACTTCCCACGCTTTGGTGTCTGTAAATTTTTGTGGAATGATAATGGTCCTCATTTTGTTGGGAAAATAGTGGAGTATGTCCTGAAAAGATTGGGGATTAAACAAAAGTTCCACGCTGTATTCCACCCGCAGTCAGCAGGTTTGGTAGAGAGGTATAATGCAACTCTGAAGCTGAAGCTAGCAAAGATCGTGGCATCCACGTCTTTGAAATGGCCGGACGCTCTGCCCTTGGCATTATTGTCTATTAGATCAGTGTCACATTCCCGATCTGGCCTCACACCTTATGAAGTGGTGTTTGGAAGGCCCATGAATATCTGGGGAGTCCCTAAGCCTCGTTTAATACATGATGTGCCTTGTGTAATGATGAACAATTATTTGGCACGATTAACAAATGATTTACTTTCTATTCATCAGCAGGTTAGAGAAGCGCTCCCAGACAAATCTATTGGAGAGGCTCATGATCTTCGCCCTGGGGATTATGGGATGGTCCGAGCGTTCGAGAGGTCCAGCAGTTTGGAGCCGAGGTGGCGTGGCCCTGAACAAGTGTTGCTGGCAACTCGGACGGCTGTGCGAGTCACGAATAAGAAACGGTGGGTGCATTCCACTCACTGTCGCCGTGTCTCTCCGGATCTGGTGAATCCTGCGGTGCTGTCTGATTATCGAGACATCTTGGATGCAGAAAAGAGCCCAGCTACTACGCCTAACGAATCGGAGGGAGCCTTCCCGGACCACACTGTTTCTGGTGGAGCAAGATATAATCTTCGACCAAGAAAATAAGTTGTTTTGTGCGAGACTGGTTGAGTTACCGTTCTGAGGTTTGTGAAAACGGACGCCGAGAATATCAAGGGGGGGGGATCAGTTCTGTCCAGTGTTGAATCTCGGAGAAGAAACCAGCGGCTGCCTCGGTTCTCAGCACTCATTTTCTTATTTTTTAGTTTTATTTTGAAAACTTTCTTTTCAACTATGGCACCTACCATGACGAGAAATAAAAGAATTGTTGGTGCTGTGCTATTTGTTATGACTATAGTGGTAATAGCAGTAATAGCCTGGATCGTAGAACGGTTGCTTCCGGCAAGAGAGTATTTACTGCCTACCACTCCAATTCCATCTGAACATTTTCATTTCACTCTGCCTTATCATGAAGAGAGACAGACAGACTTACTTAAATAACAGCTTCATCCAAATCCTGCATAATACCCATAATATGACGAACACTTCGAACTGTTGGGTATGTGGGATGTTGCCTGGACATCAGAAGAAAGGAGGAACTCCACTTATTCCTCTTCCGGTCTCTCATAATGGTTCTTGTAATGCTTGGTATACTCTTCTTTTTACCTTAAGATGGCCAACGAAAGGTGGGCTACTTTTCCGATTAAACAAAGTTTGTTATAATGACAGAGATGGTTACCCGCATGCAGAAGGAACTAAATTCGAATGGGAAGAATACCAGACAATGTATCTACACCTCGTATCTTCACTAATCAAAGAATTGCAAATATGTCTAGTTTATATGTGATTACAGCTATTGATACCAAAGCTGACTTATGCATGCGAAATAAAGGTACTATACCGGTAGGAAGAAGTGAATGTAATACTACTCTGACATTTGACACACGAACTGGTATTGCATTTGTAGCATCACGAAATACTTATTTTATTTGTGGAAACAAGGGATACCACCGTCTTCCCATTGGGTGGTTAGGAACTTGTTACATTTCCTTTGTACTACCCCCTGTATTTATTGCCCCGCCTATGTATCATAATGACTTTGTATTATATCATGATTTTATATTGAATAGGGTTAAGAGAACACTAGAGGTTGAGAATATTGATCAAACTGACACCTCTTTACAGCAATATGTAGATTTCAATTTAGGTCTGTTTTCTTTTGTTGGTGCTGCCTTAAATAGCAGGAAAATAAGACGGCTAACACGTGTTGTGGAAGCCGTTGCTAACGAAACTGCTTCTGCATTGGGGAACTTGACTGAGGAGCTCCAAATTACTAGGATTGTAACGCTTCAGAACCGAATGGTTCTAGACGTAGTATTAGCTGATCGTGAGGTAAATTACTAGGATTGTAACGCTTCAGAACCGAATGGTTCTAGACGTAGTATTAGCTGATCGTGAGGGTGCATGCCGCATCATCGGAAGTAGTTGTTGTGTGTATGTGCCAGATAATTCACCTTCTGTGTATGATGCCATTTCTAAATTACACAAAATTGCTGCTGAAATCCATCCTGAAAATGGTACATGGACATTCTCAAATTGGTTCTGGACTCTGCTTAGTACGTGGGGCTGGAAACTATTAACTATCTTGTGCACGATCATTGGAATACTATTCTTCTTTTGTTTAAGTATCCAATGTGGCCCTACCTTATGTTCTGTATGTATTGCAGCCTGCATCCCATCCAAACGAGCTATTACCAACAATGAGCAAATGATTAACAAAGAAATACTAAAAATAATGTCAATCAATATTGATGATGAGTATCCCGATTACTTCCGTTATGAGGTAGCTTCAGCTAAATGCTAAAAGGGCCGTCTGTCGTAATTTGGCAGTGACTAGGTTAGCATTTAGCTCAGCTACACGAACTTCTATCGTTAACTTGACCATATTTGCGGAGGCCATTTTGTATTCCCTAGCTTCCATTTTCAATGAACATGCTGCCTTGTGGTCAGCATGCCCTTTTGTCCTTTCTCTGTACCAATGACCATTAACTTTGCCCAGCAACTGGCTATTTTTAGCACTGGTCAAGCTCACACATGCGTATTCGAACAATGACCGGTCACCTCTCAGGAATGTTCTCCAAAACTGACCAGTGGTACTAGACTCCTCCCACATGTTGGCTGTGTTCCAAAAATGTCCTTATATGTACCTAAACTGTGTAAAAGTATACCGCCTACCTTTTTATTGCTGTCTAAAATTGTATAAAAGAGGTCGCGCACCGATGTTCGGGGTGATACTTCTTGCATTACCGAAGGGTGCTGTAGGATTGTACCACCACCCCATGGGGTCTTAATAAACTTGTCTTTTGCATTTTCCAGTTTCCGTGCCAACTTCTTTTTCCATGGTGTTCGAGAGTGTTCCTATGCAGAGTATGTAGATCTGTCTAGAACCCGATACCACAACACACACAAAGAGAGAGATGACACACACAAAGAGAGAGATGGGGCAGGCACAGAGTGAGATGACACACACACAAGGAGAGAGATGACACACACAAAGAGAGAGATGACACACACAAAGAGAGAGATGACACACAAAGAGAGAGATGACGCACACAAAGAGAGAGATCGTACAGACAGAGATTAAGATGACACACGTAAACAGACAGATGACACACACAAAGAGAGAGATGGGGCAGAAACAGAGCGCGATGACACACGCAAAGAGAGATGGCGCAGGCAGAGAGTGAGATGGCACACGGAAAGAGAGAGATAGCGCAGGCAGAGAGTGTGATGATACACGCAAAGAGAGAGATGACACATACAAAGAGAGAGATGACACACACAAAGAGAGAGATGGGGCATGCACAGAGTGAGATGACACACGCAAAGAGAGAGATGACACACACAAAGAGAGAGATGACACACAAAGAGAGAGATGGGGCAGGCACAGAGTGAGATGACACACGCAAACAGAGAAATGACACACACAAAGAGAGAGATGGTGCAGGCAGAGAGTGAGATGACACACGCAAAGAGTGAGATGGTGCAGGCAGAGAGTAAGATTAATAATGAAACTGTACTGCACTGTTGCTGTGACACAGTTGCTGTGCTATAAACTTAGTTATGCTGTAAACTAATGTTTATATCGTTTACTTATTGTAATTACTATGTAATATGTTAGAAGTGTTATTTTTTCTTTGCCACAGATTGTAATCATCTATAGAAAGATAAAAGAATATGCCGACGAAGGAAAGAAGAAAAAGTTATAATCATGCTTTATTGTCCAAGAAAACACAATTAGAAGATTCATCCAAAACACAATCTTCAGTGAAAAAAAAGAATGCTCCTGGTAAGCAAACAAAGGAGTTTTTTCGGAAATTAACGCAATGTAAAAAACATCTGGATATTGTTTCAAAGAAAAAAATCATCTGTAAATACAAAGAAAAAGCAGAGCCCCCCAACAAATGTTAGACCTGTAGAAGGAGATGATATTATCTATAGTAATAGACGGAGAAATCAATTTATTGACATTCGTAGACGAATGTTTTATAACAGAATTGTTTTAAATTTATTAAAAAATATTAAGAATTATGAAAAGAAGTCTGCTTTTTACAAGAAAAAGACAAGTATCGTGAAGATTGTGGATCAAGCTTTCGAAGTGAAAAAAAATATACGGTTTAGTAATCAATAGAATTCGTACACTAGATAACGTAATCAATGTTTTGAAATCAAAATGTAAGTGGAAAAGAGTAATTAATCGGACTAATTTTTGTGACGTTTTTTCTCGAGAATGGAAGCATAGTTCAAGTTGTGAGCCATTTTTTAATGAAGAGAGTTATTTTCAGGATAATGATTTGGTGCATGCAGTTGACACCAGTGGTCGAGCATATGAGGTGAAGGACGGTTGTCCGGTTGAAAAAGAAAAAATTGTGCCTAGAAATGCAGAAGAGGTGTTAGCTGATGAAGTTTTAGGGAGATGTCCTAAGGCTCCAGTGTATACTTGGAATTGTAGTAGTATTTGTAGTGTGCAACAGGTTTCAATTGATTTGTTTCTCAATTTCTTACGGACATATACTAAGAAAAGTCTAAAACAAAAGATGAAGATGTTGCAAGTGTTAGATCCTTGCAGAGTGAGAGAAAAAACAGGTTTGCATGGGCATTCACAGGCTTGTCTTTCAAGAAAAGTATGTCAGTGTTTTTCACCATTTTAGGATGTTAGCCGTGCATCATAATAAAGTGAGGAAATTAGTGAGAAGGTTGTATTATGCAAAAAAGTCCAGCACTTAAGCTAAAACAGTTAAACAGTGCTCTTTTGCATGGATCTGAATTAGATGTGAAGAACATTTGTGAAGAAATTGAGTTTTGTTATTTTGGTGAAAAAGAGGACAGTGCAGAAACTGATACATTAACCCTTTAAGTGCTGCCGTCGGCCAACGGTCGTCACGGGCACTACCTCCCCAGTGCTGCGTGCGACCGTTGGACGTCCAATTCAGCACTGGATAATGGACAGCGCAGCACTGGGGAGGTATATTTACAAGCTCCTAAGGTGTTAATAGAAGGTAATGTGGAAGAGAATGTACAGATTTCAAGTACAGAAAAATGTGACCATGAAATTACAAAGTTTAAGGTCAATTCAAGTGAAAGGCCTAATTTTTCTTGTGTGTGTTGTCGACGAACTCATTATAAGAATCAGACTAGGTTAGTTGATTTATATGTAAAAAGTGAAATCGAAAATATTAATGAGTGGAAGGATTTTGCAACTTATTTGTTGGTAGAAAATTGTTTTGATTTGGGTTCTGATCAACGTATTTGTAAATATTGTTATAATAAATTAAATGAAAACAGAATGCCTGCTAGAGCTGTTCATAATAATCTTGAGTTGGTAGACATTCCTTCTGAATTGATGGATTTAAATACCTATGAGTCTATTCTGATTCAATGTGTGCATCCTTTTCAGGCTATTGTTCGCGTGGAGCCTAAGACAGGGAAATTGCCTCCTTCAGATTTACAGAGAGGATTAAAGGGAAGAGTTGTTTATTTGCCTCTAGATGTTAAGAAAAATATTGATACAATTGGTGTAGAAAAAGTGGAAGAGGAACCTCTGGTTATTCTAGTTAATGGTGTTCAGACAAAGAGTAAGAAAATCTGGCAAGAATTAGTGGATGTTAGGAAGGTCAAAAAGGCAACGTTGTATTTGGTAAAAAACAATCACTACTACAAAAATGTATATGTTGGAGAAGAGGAAACAACTGTAGAAGAGGACAGTGATTTCTCAGCTGGGCAAATTGAATATGTTGATGTCTCTAGAAGTGAAGAAATGTATGAACATTATATTGTTCATCCTTTGCATTCCAAAGACGTAATGGGGAATGCTATTGACTTGTTTCAAATGAAAGTCCCATTAGTGTATGGGAAGAAAGTTTGGAAGCTCGTTGTTTTCCTCAGTTATTTCCAACAGGTCAAGGTGAACGATATGACAACCGACCTGTTCAAATTCCTGCATTTGAATACCGGACTTTAAGGTTATATGCAGAAGATCCAAGGTTTCGTCAATGCATTCCATATTTGTTTCATCTACTGTTTGATAGTGACTTGTCTGGACTTTCTTAAGCAGTGAACCATATACTGAAAAGTGGAGTACATCTGCAAAATGTTTCGGCAAGGGACTTTATGGATAAAGTCAAACTGCAAGACAGTATTTTTGAATCTCACCTAATTAATCTCATGGCATGTCAGCGTGGTACTAACGAGTATTGGTACCGTCGTCAAGGGGAATTGAAATGTATGCTAAGAAACTTAGGAACTCCTACATGGTTTCTCACTCTTAGCTGTGCTGAGTATGCTTGGGAAGACTTACTTCAATTTCTACGAGAGGCAAATGCAAATATTGAAAATATAGAAAACAAGACACCTGGAGAACTGTGCTCTTTGGATCCAGTTAATGTATGCAGGTATTTCAATCATAGATTTGAAGCTATGATGTCTTTTATCACAAACAAAAAAAATCCTGCGCTTGGAGAGGTTTTGGATTTCTTTTGGAGAAAGGAGTATCAAGCAAGAGGTGCCCCTTCCCTTTACTTTCCTCCCCCACTCACCTTCTCTCAGTACCTATACTTCAGTCCTCTTCCCTTCTATTCCCTTCCTTCGTTCCCTCACTCATTCCCCTTCCCTCACTCACCTTAGTGCACTTCACTCAGTCCTTCTCTCACTCCCTCTGTCCTGTCACATCCTCACTCTCCTTCCCTCACTCCCTCTCTCTTAGCCTCACTGCCTCCGCCCTCACTCTCTGTCCCCTTCGCTCATGCTCACTCCCTTTAACTCACCTACACTCCCTCACTTACCTTTCTATGCTCCCTCATTCAGTCCCCTTCACTCCCTCGGTCTCCTCACTCCCTCACTACCCTTGTCTCACGTTCACTTGCCTTTATCCACCCTCTATCACCACTCTTTCCTCAACCTCACTGCTCTTCTCTTACCCTCCCTCACCCCTGTTCCCTTACTCCACTTCCCTCACTTATCCTCATTCCCCATGTTCACTCCCCTTCCCCTCACTCACCTTCTTTCAGTCCTCCTGCTTCACTTCCCTTCCCCTCTCTTCCCTTTCTTCACTCCCTCACTCATTTTCCTTTCCTCTCACCGTACTCCACTTCACTCACTCCTTCTCTCAGTCCCTCTGTCCTCTCACTTCCTCACTTCCTCACTCCTCTTCCCTCACTTTCTCTATATTAGCCTCACTCCCTCCATCCCCTCACTCTGTGACTCCCCTTCACTCACCCTCACTCACCTTCCATCCCTCACTGTCATCAACTCACCCTCACTCAGTCCTCTTCTGTCATTTGTTCCCTCAGTCACTTTCTACCCTTCATTCAGTCATTTTATCCATTCATTTATGCAGTGCCCATTCATTGAAAAAAGAATGAGAGAATATGTAAGGAATATAGCTCTTTTTGGAGAATTGGAGGTAGTTCTAAAAAGAACTCTTTTTTTTTTTTCTTTTTTAGTTTTTAAATTTTTTTGTTACTTTTTTCGAACGTTTTTAAAAAAAATTGAATTTTTTTCAGAACAAAAACAAAACTAGGGAATGCAAAACTGCTCAACAGGAGCACAAAAAAGGGGAAAAATTAGGGCTGAGGGGCGCAGCGGTGTTCTTCCCTCTTTCTAACAATTAGTTCAATGCTCTGCTCCCCATAACAGAGCAGTTGGTCACACTGCTTACAACGAATTGTAATATCTCCTAAAACAGGCTGAATATTTGGGATCACTGCTGGTCTTCCTCTTACCGATGATGTTGAAGCTCCGGTGGAAGTGGAGGGGCCATCTTGCGGTGGATTGCAAGCCAGGGCTCTGGTACTCTCCCGTGCATAATTATTCGGGTGCCTCCTCTGAACATGCCTGATTAAAGTAGCATTCCCGAAACTATACTTCCGGGTGGGATCTCCACGTGATAGGACAGGGTCACAAATCTTACAGGTGACTTTGGCAGCATTGCATTTTTTCTCCCCCTCTGGAAAAGAGAAAAACTTCCATATGAAGTGGTCCTTCACTTTTCTCTGTGGGGGGGGCCTCAGGCAGGAATCCATCCGAACAGTCGGAGGACTGGTCCTGGGAAGGGTTCTGGGAACCAGACATGGTGGAATAAGATATTTTTTTTGCAGGAACAGATAAGAGGTGTTGTCTCAGCAAAAGCAAAGAGGTTGTGAGGGAAATGGGTGGGGTATTTCCCTACTTGTGAAAAAAAACTGTTATTAACCAATCAAAAGTGTTGTTTTAAGGTCACATGGCTTGACGGGCGCTTACGCTACGCGCTCCGGGGCGCTTACGCGGCGCGTCAGAATGACGTTTTGCTAGATTTTCTTAAATGCGTTTAAAGGTGAAATACGGTTATTAAAAATGAAAATTAGTACTTTTATGAGTATGCCACTGAATGTCTTGCATTATTATTTACTTTAAATACATAATTATATATGTTTTTCGCACGCGGGAATAGCGCTCTCACTACGTGTACGGGTGCGCGTACCTTGAGCGCTGCGGGGTAAAAAGATTTTAAATAAACAGGAAAAATACATTAAAAAATTAATGTTAGAAAAATATACATTATTTAAATATTTTATAAAAAATTATAATAATTAATAGCTATACAAAAATAGCTATTAAAAAAACGTATGAATTCACTTTAAAAACCGTAGGTTACAAACTCGTTATAGTTAGGAATTAGCTTTTAGAAAACCTTTGAAATTCACTGAATAAAACATAGGTTTAACACTCGTTATAGTTAGGAATTAGCATTTAAAAAACCTTTGAAATTCACTGAAAAAACATAGGTTTCACACCAGTTTTAGTTAGCTGAACATTTTACTCATACAAAACCATTGAAATTCACACGTTATAGTTAGTTGGACTCACTATAACTCGTGCGCCCGCAATCCACTGCTGATGATATCACATATTACATCATTCATGACCTGGTCAGTGACATCACTGATGACATCTCAAATGACATCACTAATGACATCCTCCAGTGACTGTGTGTTTCTGGAAAGTTTAAATATGTTTTACATATTGAAGAATGAGTGGATGTATAAATGTCTGGATGAAGGATTTAGTAGGTGCGTGACTGACTGTATGAGTGAGTGATTAAATGTGTCTTACTGAATACATGGGTTAGTGACTAAACTGTCTGAATATCTGCATCAGTATGTCTGTTGTTGTGTAAGCTGCTGCATGTTTTTTTTTTTTTTTTTTAAATATATATATATTGATACCCCTCGGTTCCTTTTCGCCTGAATTTGCAGCGCTCTCTCGCCGGTTCGTAAAACCCCTCGGCAGAACCACGCCGCATTTAAATCCACAACCAATTTCCCCAGCTGGGAGAAAAACGGGACAAACTCGCGTTCGTCTTCACTTATGTGCTTTTTTATTTAATCCTCACAGCATGGAGTTTCTCAAGCAGGCAGGCATATCCCTTGTTCACGATCAATTTGGCTCCAGGCTCTCAGTCTCAATATAGTGATTCACATTATTACATAATTTCCTGTTTGATGTTATTTTGGCCCTCGGCCTTCTGGATGATGTAGTTTTTTGCAATTTTTTTAAATAATTTTTTTTATCCGTCTGCATAGCCTATGTCATTCTGCTGCAACTGCCCTTTCCAACGCTGTATTGGGTGTTGTGATTGGTGCGGAGATTACCCGCCTCAAAGGTTTGGGCTCTCTCTTTATAATATTAGTATGGACTAAATTACATTCATGAAATGTCTCTTAAGGTACAGAAAGAAAATATTCGAGACTATCCCATGCTATAACATTTAAACTGTCTCATTTTTAGGACAAGGCCAAATATTATTATTAGGAAGTTTTCAAAAGAAATCTTTTTCTCTAAGAATAGTTCTACTTTAAGCAGATTACTCTGTGCCAACAAGTTCTATTTCGGAAAAAGTTCAAATTGTTAGATGGTTTGTTTTGAAAAAACGAAGGCCGTATTTCAGAGTTCAGGGAACGCTGTGTGCATAAATCAAAAGTTATTTGCGGTGTCAAGAGAAAACATCAGATCGTCTAGGCTGGCAAAGAAACTGTCTACCATAGTAGGCGAAAGTGGAGCCACTTCAGTTAGCAGGTCAAATGTGCATAAATGAGGATCATAGCCGTCAGCGTTTGATGCATTAGCAATGTCCACAGTAGAAGGTACCTGTGTGCCTGTATTGTCACATATCTCACCCTCAGTTAGACTTGCCGGTGAGACCTCAATGAATGCCGTCATCAGGATTGTTAGCCTTTGGGGGCAAACCGATGCATGAGTCGTTACCGGACCTAGCAAAGCGTCAACATCCGATGGCAGGACTGATGGAAGTGTAAGACAAATGTCCAACACGCATTGCTCTCCGCAAAGCAGGCATCGCAGAACAGGTAAGATGTAATCTTGCCAGATTGGTCTGAACGATAGAAACCAAGTTGTGTTCAGATCTCTTAAACGAGCCAAGCCAAGAATCTGTGTAATTCTCTCACGATACCTCATGGCAAGGAGGGCTTGTTCCATGGTAATCTGGGTATCGCTGGTGACTGGACTTGCCATATCGGAGCAGAAGGAATAAAAATAGAATTCCTGCTACGAGTCCCAAGATGAGAGGCAGGCCGCCAAACACAGAGTGCACGAAATTTGGAAAAATGCCGAGGACTGCTTCAAATAGTGTTAACAGTCCCGAAAAAATCATCTTAAATATATGTGCGATGCCACTGGTATCAGACATGTTTAAGATTTGACTTAACATTTCTGCGAAATGTACTGGGCAGTTTGTTGATAATAATGCATGTATCTCTGCAGAATTCCTTGCAACTTGCAGATCATACGTTTCTTTAGACGAGAGCAGTGTCACAGTTTTTTGCAAGAGAATGACTTTCATTCTGCTTAAAGTATCAATTCGTATAGCAGAGATATTCAGTGAAGGCCATAACGCCGTCTCTCTGTCTGTCTTGCTCTTTGGATGCTATACTTGCATACAACAAGTGACCCTGGATGACACACTAACTAGATACGCGTTTCCTGGCAACATGCCACAACAGCTGTGGTCATTGAGCATAACGTAGCTGCCATTGGATAGCTGCCTGAAAACTGCTTCTATCACTGTGGAGGGTGTACCGTGCAGGTGGCAAGCGAGGTTATTTGCAGAACCTTCACAGGCTCAGTGTAAATTAATACCGTGGCACAAAAGTGTACCACTTAGTGAGTTCTTACAATTTTTATCAATAAGGAATACCTCTTTTCCCCCATTCCAACATTTGTGTGTGTAAGGTAAAGTCCAGGTTGACTTAATGTATTCTTTACCCAACCTTCCATACAGGCCCGCTGGTATACGCTGTAGACACTACTGAAATTGGATTTGTTTATCTGTAAGGTTAAATACAGCAAACAATGACGTGGTGTTGATTAGACGCCATGGCACGTAGCCTGAACGAAGATTTTATAACATCCAGCCTAGCTGCATTATAGAACGTAATTGAGACTGGCCATGTTGTAACATTAGCAAGTCCTATTCTATTATGTTGATTGCAGAGGATACAATGCTGTCCAATGAATATATTCTGGAGGACAGAGTCGTTAACCCGTTGTCTACTACAGAGAGAGCTTTCTCTAAATTATTACGATCAATTTCTCGTATTCTTTCTGCAGTTTCCATTTACGTTATTTTCCAAGTTTCGTTGTATGCAGCGTATATACCGGCGTTTATGAAACGTTTTCTACGTGGTTTGTGAGGCCCCATTAAGAAATCTCGCAAATCATTGCCTTCTTTAAGTAAAGATAAGTGTTGTTTGATATGTGGAAGTGTAGATTTCTGTAGCCATTCAAGGCATAACTTCCCTACACTGTAAGTAGTTACTATTCCTGGATGTTGTCTCTGGTAATATCTTGGATCTGGTCTACTCACTGTGAACCCTTGTGTTTTGTTCAGGAATCTATCTTGACAGTTATTCGTGTCTGTGGGCCAGATTAACCATGTTTTCCAATCAGGATTAGTTCTGTTTTGTTGTAAAATCTGTTTTACGTCTACCTCCTCATCCGCAATGTTATTACTGTCCGGTGCGGGCTTGGGTATGGACGGTTTATTTAAATCTTTTATCTTAGCTAGGCCAAGACAAGAGGTTTGTTGAATCAATCAATCAAAGCATTTATATAGTGCACTACTCACCCAGAGGGTCTCAAGGCGCTAGGGGAGGGGGGTCCGCTACTGCTCGAACAGCCAGGTCTTGAGTTGCTTCCTGAAGGCGAGGTGGTCCTGGGTCAGGCGGAGGTGGGTCGGGAGGGAGTTCCATGTCTTGGCGGCGAGGTAGGAGAAGGACCTTCCCCCTGTGGTGGCTCTTCGGATGCGGGGGACGGCGGCGAGGGCGTGGCCGGTCGATCGGAGCTGGCGTTTGGGAGCGTAGAAGTTGAGGCGACTGTTGAGGTACCCTGGGCCTTGGTTGTGTGCGTGGGTGAGGAGACGGAAGGTGATTCTCTTGTTGACCGGGAGCCAGTGCAGGTCTCTCAGGTGTCCGGAGATGTGGCTGCGACGGGGGATGTCCAGGATGAGTCGCGCTGAGGCGTTCTGGATCCGCTGGAGTCTCTTCTGGAGTTTGGCGGTGGTTCCGGCGTAGAGGGAGCTGCCGTAGTCCAGGCGGCTGGCGACGAGGGCCTGGGTGACCGTCTTCCTGGTCTCAGTGGGGATCCACCGGAAGATCTTACGTAGCATGCGCAGGATGTTGAAGCACGACGAGGAGACGGCGTTGACTTGTCTGGTCATGGAGAGGGAGGAGTCCAGGATGAATCCCAGGTTGCGTGCGTGGTCTGTTGGTTTGGGTGCGCTGCCTAGGGTGGGGGGCCACCAGGAGTCGTCCCAGGCGGAGGGTGAGGATCCCAGGATGAGGACTTCCGTCTTGTCCGAGTTCAGTTTCAGGCGGCTGTTCTTCATCCATTCGGCTACCTCTTTCATCCCTTTGTGAAGGTTGGCTCTGGCGGTGGCGGGGTCGTTGGTGAGGGAGAGGATCAGCTGGGTGTCATCGGGGTAGGAGATGATGTTGAGGTTGTGCTGGCGTGCGATGGCTGCGAGGGGGCTCATGTAGACGTTGAAGAGGGTTGGGCTGAGCGAGGTTGAGGTTGTGCTGGCGTGCGATGGCTGCGAGGGGGCTCATGTAGACGTTGAAGAGGGTTGGGCTGAGCGAGGAGCCTTGGGGAACGCCGCAGATGACTTTGGTGGCTTCAGATCTGAACGGGGGGAGGCGGACTCTCTGTGTCCTTCCGGCGAGGAAGGAGGTGATCCACTCCAGTGCCTTCTCCTGGATTCCGACGTTGCTGAGTCGCTGCACTAGTGTACGGTGGCAGACAGTGTCGAAGGCCGCGGAGAGGTCTAGGAGGATGAGGGCTGCTGTTTCTCCGTTGTCAAGCAGTGCTCAGATGTCATCGGTGGCTGCGATAAGGGCGGTCTCGGTGCTGTGGTTGGCCCGGAATCCAGACTGCGAGAGGTCGAGGGATCCGTTCGTCTCGAGGAAGGCGGCCAGCTGCTTGTTGACGGTCTTCTCGATGACTTTTGCAGGGAACGGGAGCAGCGAGATGGGGCGGTAGTTCTTGAGGTCGGTGGGGTCGGCTGATGGCTTCTTGAGAAGAGCGCTGAGTTCGGCGTGCTTCCAGCTCTCCGGGAAGGTAGCGGTGTCGAAGGAGGTGTTGATGATGTCCCGCAGGTGGGGTGCGATGACAGCGTCAGCCTTGTTGAAGACGTGGTGGGGCAGGGGTCGGTCGGAGATCCGGAGTGGATGGAGTTCATCGTGCGGACGGTGTCTTCGGTGCTGATCGGGGTCCAGGCGCGGAGGGTGGTGGTGGGGGGCGGTGGTTCGGACGTGGCGTGCGTCAGTTGAGTGCTGAAGCTGTTGTGTATGTCCGCGATCTTTTTGTGGAAGTAGGAGGCGAGGGAGTTGCAGAGGTCTTGCGAAGGGGTGATGTCGTTGTTTCCGGCGTTGGGGTTGGAGAGCTCTTTAACGAGGTTGAAGAGTTCCTTGCTGTTGTGTGCGTTGTAGTCCAGTCGTTCCTTGAAAGCAGTTTTCTTGGTGGCGCGGATGAGTTGGTGGTGTTTTCGGGTGGG
The DNA here is from genome assembly GCF_964261635.1 of Lissotriton helveticus. Classification (NCBI taxonomy): domain Eukaryota; kingdom Metazoa; phylum Chordata; class Amphibia; order Caudata; family Salamandridae; genus Lissotriton; species Lissotriton helveticus. The sequence goes on from NC_136063.1 coordinate 306,059,010, forward strand.
GAGCTTGAGGGCAGTCATGTTGTCCGGTGTTGGGTCTCTGCGCCAGGTTCTCTTGAGGGCTCGGCAGTTCTTCTTGGAGCTCTTGAGTTCGTCGGTGAACCATGGGGCTTTCTTGCTGCCGGGTCTGCTGGGCGGGGTCCTCAGGGGGGCGAGGTCGTCTGCGCAGTCGCTGATCCACTGCGTGAGGTTGTTGGCCGCTTGGCTGGGGATCGTTGCGCTGGTGGGTGGGTTCTTGCTCAGGGAGGTCGCGAGCTGGTCGGCTGTGATCCTGTTCCAGTTTCTGCATGTAACCTGTTGCTGGTGGTGGTGGATCGTGGTCCTACTGAAGCTGAAGTGGACGCAGCTGTGGTCCGTCCAGTGGAGTCCGGTGGCGTGGCTGAAGGTGATGTCCTTGTTGGATGAGAAGACGGGGTCGAGTGTGTGTCCGGCGTAGTGGGTGGGGGTGGTCACCAGCTGCTTGAGTCCCAGGTTGGCGAGGTTGTCCAGCAGGGTGGTGGTGTTGCGGTCGTTGTTGTTCTCCAGGTGGAAGTTGAGGTCCCCGAGGAGGATGTAGTCAGCGGAGAGGAGGGCGTGTGGGCTGATGAAGTCGGCGATGTCCTCGCTGAATTGTGTGCGTGGTCCCGGGGGTCTGTAGATGAGGGTGCCTCTGAGGGTGGTCTTGGGTTGATGTGGACCTGGAAGTGCAGGTGCTCGGCGGGAGCGAGGGAGTAGTCGGTGTTGGTCGTGATGCGGATCGTGTTCTTGTGGATGATGGCGATGACTCCTCCGGTCTGGTTGATACGGTCCCTACGGATGATCTTGTAGCCGTCTGGGATGGCGATGGCGATGTCGGGCGCTGAAGAGGCGTTCATCCAGGTTTCCGTGAGGAAGGCGACGTCTGGTGAAGTTGTGTCGAGCAGGTTCCAGAGCTCGACGGCTTGTCTGTGAACGGAGCGGGTGTTGAGCAGGATGCATTTCAGGTGGCTGCTGCTGTTGCTCGTCTTGGTCTTGGTCGGTGCTGGAGAAGTGCAGGTCCGGATGCAGGTGAACTTGCAGGAGTGGCAGCAGAAGGGTCCGTGGGTGCGTCTCGGGGTGGCTCGGTAGCAGCCCGGGAATCTACCGGCGTTGAGTGCGTAGAGTTCGGTGGCGTCGTAGGTCCGGCGGGTGGGCTGGTTTCTGCGGGGGCCAGGGGTCCAGGCGCGGACGGGCGCAGACGGGCTTACCTTTGGCGCAACTTCGGCGCTCAGTCGGTGCTCCCGCTGCGTGCGTCCGCTGCGCGGTCGCTCTGGGGGCGTCATAAGAAGGGGGAAGGGAGGGCGGGTCAGCTGGGCGTCGGTCGCGGTTCGGCCAATGGGCCGGTGGTGGGCGGGGCCTGTGTGGAGCTGCGGCGGGAAAAACTGGGGAGCGGGCGGCTCTGCTGTGGCTGGGCCGCTCGGGGGGGCAGGGGGGCGTCGGTGGCGGAATATGCGGCAAAAGGCTGGCTTGTCAGGAGCAGGAGGCGGCAGGAGGAGCAAGGGGGTGACCCGGCCTGGTGAGAGGCGCAGCAGTCACTCCCGAGCACTCCCTGCTGTCCCCTTAAGAAGGGGGACGGGAGGGCGGGTCAGCTGGGCGTCGGTCGCGGTTCGGCCAATGGGCCGGTGGTGGGCGGGGCCTGTGTGGAGCTGCGGCGGGAAAAACTGGCGAGCGGGCGGCTCTGCTGTGGCTGGGCCGCTCGGTGGGCAGGGGGGCGTCGGCGGCGGAAAATGCGGCAAAAGGCTGGCTTGTCAGGAGCAGGAGGCGGGCAGGAGGAGCAAGGGGGTGACCCGGCCTGGTGAGAGGCGCAGCGGTCACAGTGTCATTTAAAAACATTATTTGTTCTAGTATAATGCAGGCTCTAAACAGGGCTTCTAAACCTTGTACCTGCCAGTCTTTCGTGCCCCAGACAGTTTTTGTCTCAATGCTGTCTTTCCAAAAGTCAAAACCTAATGTAGACAGTTGAGCATAAAAGTTTGCAGAATAAATTTGTTTAGTATTAGTCAACATTGTTTTCATTCCTGTCTTATTCACATTTTTTAAATAAAACGTTTCTGGATTTGTAACCTTGAACCCTGAGATGTACGGAAACTTTTCATAAAATGTTTATGAGCTGCCCTTTGCGGCATTGGACAATGTTCCCATTGATTATAAGTAAAACCATTCCTAGGGTTTGCAGATTTATACAAATAATGGTGACCATAGTGATTAAAACAATACATTTGTTCATAATCTGATGAACCTTCTAAGTATTCATTATCTGTAAATTTAGCGGACATTTCTAAGTCTGTCATCATGTTATTAACAGTGTCAAAGTCCTTATCATCAGAAAATGTGCTGGGTGATACAATGTCACTCAAAGATACCTTAAACTGGTGTAGAATCTTCAGTAGTTCCACCGGGCCATAGATGTCATAATCAGTTCACTAGACGCTGGAGGTCATAATAAGCACTCCAATACGTCTTCTTGCCTTTTTATCCGCTAGCAGAGGCCCAGTTCGTTAAAGATAAGCAACCCTCGGGTGCTGGGACCTCCTGCATAGCTTTTATAAACTTCACCTCTCTCACCCTTTTCACCGCACACTCAGCAACATACCAGCTCCGCAGTCTCCTGGCGTTGAAGCACACCCGGGGCACATTCGGTGCCACTGTGGTGGGCCCGATGATGAAGCATGCCACCGACTAGGTCGGTGGGTGAGGGCTTCATGAGGAAAACAGTGCTTTTCCTTACTCTTTGTTGCTCCTTGACGTACCCATCTGAGTCTCCTATATCCTTCTAAACTAGCTAGCCCTTATTGATATATGCATAATCAGTTCTGTCCCATGTTATACCACCTGATATAGGAACAGCTGTATGTTTACTGATGAGAGGTCTCTTCGTTCACGATCAGATGATTTGTGAGGTTTCAGGAGCAAGTTGATTTTCTTTCTTGCTGTGTCCATTGTATTGTATTTTCCATCTATCATTTGTCCCAAGCTTAAAACCAGAATGACTAGAGCAGGAGGAACAGTACACCTAACACAATCCAAAATTCAGTCCATGGTGAAACCAGATATGTTTTTTCAAGTTGATGAAAGAGTTCTGTTATTTTTTCTTTGAAAGTTGTATTTGCTGGCGTATTTTCAGGTTAACTGGGATCCTCAGAAAATGTATCAAAGTTGATGAAATAGCTAGAGGCAGTTCTGTCAATTGTTGGAATTGCATCAGGATTGTTATTAATATTTGAAGCTGCTTCTTCCTTTGTCATATTTGTATAGTCAGATGCTACATCATTGTAGACAGGAGTTTCTTGATGAACTGTTATTTGGGTATCCAGAGGCACAAGTTCCATGGCTTTGTTCCATAGTCCTTCTTTTCTTACTGCAGGTTTATCAAAGGTGATGAGTCTTTCAGTTTGACCTCTTGGATTGTAGCAAGATTTGGTTGTCTGCTACGTCTTGGGAGTCCACTGGGCCTACTACTTATTATTGGCCACATGATGTGGTTTGACCAGGTCGATGGACACAACTCTGTTCTCCCTTTTACCAGCAAGGGGCGGTAGTACTACTGATCTTGTTCCGTGGATTGCTAAGAGAGGTACTGCTTTTCTGTAAGAAGGCCCAAATTAATTCTTTACCGCAATCTTTTCCCCGACTAGATCCCCAATATTTGGAATCCAGACAGGTTTTGCTGGGACAGGTGTTTTTTCTTCAGTGGTTGTTGGCTTCTGTATCGTGTTACTCGGACTTCTTCTTGTTTCATTTAAGTCCTGTAAAAGAGCCAAACGATCTTTGACATCAAAGGGTTTTTGTTCCATCACAGAAGTTTGACAATCGAGGTCTTCGATTATCATTCTAGTACCAAATAGTAATTCATATGGAGTGATTCCACCCAGAGAATTTCTTAGCAGATTGTTAAGACTACGTTGGACACTTATTAGATGTTTGACCCACCTATCACCCGAACCTAATACCTTAGCTGTTATGGATTGCTTTATAAGAAAAACTGGAACGGGGTTTGGAGGGTCCGGGGGAAATTTTATAGACATACCCAGGTTACTCTCCCCTAGTATACAATCTGTAAATACACAAAAACCTGGGTGTCTGATAGGAGACAACTATGTCTCTAGAAAACATATGCTGCATTGAGCTTACCAATGCATAACTCAATTACAGAAAATGTTTGAATAAGGTTTTGACAATCCGACGCATGTAACCACCTGCAAAAGTAGGTGAGATCCAGAATCCAGAATTGGATTACCATCAAAATCTTGTTGGTGGTCTGATTTTTCTCATCTGGTCATCCACAGGACTGAGCTGGTGTGTCTCCAGATTAGCGAGACTTCTTCCAGAACAGCCTGGTAGGACCGGGGTCAAGCCCACAATCGCTCATGTGACCATGCGTAGGATCACCAAATAGAACAATAAGCAGTGCAAAGGTGAAAGTGTAAAAAGTGAAGTTAAAAAAGAATAGAGAAATCACAGTAAGAAACCTTTAATAGCTGTGAGTTCCTTTCCATTTAAAAACCAGAACAGCGCAAAATCACAGTATCAACAAATAACTGCTTAGGGGCCAACATGTTTCAGCCATACAGGGGAACCCTCCCTAGGCTTTCGTCAGGGCCTCTGTTCTTATAAACTATTGCTACTGCTTGTGAAAATCACACTCATAGTGAAAACAAAAACACAGTGACAACCTTAAAGGATATGTTTTCTCATTCCTCCTTGTCAGCAGGTATGTAATTTACCCATCTCGACAGGGGAGAATACCTCACCTCACCTGGACCAAACTCAGAATAAGGGAGGCCATGCACTCTCCGTCGTTGCCCCGAGCAAAGTCTGAGGCACCGCATTACCGTCAGGATGGAAGGGACTAGAATACCGCAATGCAACGCCCAAGCTAGCCATGGCCTCCTTGTAAGCTCGAGAGCTGAACGCAGGACCCTGGTCAGAATGTAGCGTGCCGATTGCGTATGTGCCGATAGCGTATGTGCTGATAAAGACTCTCAAATCCTTTATAACAGTTCTGGCGTCAGCCGAGCGCTGGGGCCACATCCAAATAAATCTTGTGCAGGAATCCACTGCGACCATGATATGTTTATAGTTACCATCCCTTTGTAAGGGACCACAGTGGTCCAGGTAAACACACGCTAGTGGTTTATCTGAAATCAGAAGGGGCGTCTGTGCAGGTCGCTTCACTGTTAAAACTTTCATTTTCTGGCAGATTTCACATTCTAGAACATAGTTTCTAGTTTGTTTCCTCATGCACGGCCACCAGTACCTTTGTTTTAATAATGATACTGTGGCGGAAATTCCTGCGTGTGCAGAAGCGAGTCCTTCGTGTGCTGCTAAGATTAGTCCTATACTATGTTCCATGTTTGGAATTGCCCTATCCCCCACTCCAGGGATTCTAGCAAAAGGAACATTATTCGCATCAGTTATATATGAGTACTTTACTGGAAAGCCTTTCGGGAGTGTCTTACCACTGTCTTTTACTGAAGCAGTGACAGCTTGCAATATTTCGCTGTCTATTTTTGTTTTTAACTGAGTGATTGCAGATTGAAGCCGCTTGTACAGCTGCCTTCGCGACCTCGTCAGCCAATGAATTCCCTGCAACATGAACGCCATCATGCTGATTACTCAGTGTATGAATCATGTGAGTCTTTTGTATTTCTTTCTGTAAAAGAACTATTTGTTCCCAAAGCATTTTGTGCTTAATTGTGCCACCTTTCGCGTCTTTGAAACCATTTTGAACCCAGTTTTGCAGGTATTTGTTGTAAGACTGGACGCAGTAATACTAATCGTACACTATTAGTGTGGGGAATTCGCAATCAGTATTTTCAAGCACCATCTTGAAAGCCTAGTTCAGCTTGCTGAGCTGTACGAGTGATTGAGTTTTAGTGACCATCAGTCTAAATTTACCTTTCTGCCAGCGACCTTTAACAATCGAGCACGCAGCACTATAGGCTTGTTTACCCCCAATTGCGGGCTGTGCTGATCCGTCTGTATAGATTATACATCCATAATGTTCTAGAGGCAGAATTTCGGTCGGCAGGGGACATTCGTGTTTGTATTGTAGGAATTCTTGTGTCTTGTGTAGGGGGTCAAAGAGGTATTCAACGTCTGTTGCAGCAAGAGAGTTAACCCATTGAATCCATCTCGGATGTAAAGCTCTAGCATTGGGAATGCTTGCTTTCGTCACTGCTTCTAAAGCAGGTACAGGTGTAACGATCATTATGCGGTTACCCTGTGCTAGGGCTCTCTCCTTTGCTACTGCAGTTTGAACCGCTGTCAGAATTTTTTCTGTTGAAGTGAATTTTATTTCAGCTTGTGTGTACAAGTGTGATTTGTAAGCTATTGGTACCTTTTCACCTTCATTAAAGGTGAGGTACGTGAATCCACATCTCCCTGGGGTGATTCGGATCACAAGAATGCACACATTGTCGCGTGTCTCTAACTGTGATTTTGCTAACATGTCTGTTTGCACTGAACGCAAAATCTGTGTATGTTTGAGTCTAATTAGTTGGTTTGAAATCAAGTTTGATTAGTTCGTAGAGAGGTTTAACCCTTTCTGCGTAGTTTAGAACATAAGTTCTTCCAAAATTCAGGAAACCTAGAATTGACTGTAAGTTTTTCACCGTCTTTGGAGGCTGGAGCAGTGCACATTTCTCTAGAAAGTTTGCTGCCAGGCTTTTGCCTTCACTTGAAAGTTCGTATCCTAAGAATAGGACATTGTGGTGGGCAATTCGTGATTTCTTAAAATTGATTTTGTACCCTTCCGAAGCAAACCCAAGTATTACGGTGTTCCCTCTTTTCAAGTGCACGTCGAAATCATTGTCTGTAAGATAGATGTCATTGACATAAGATAATGCCTCATCATCGTACATTTGTAGTAACTCTGTTACTCTGGCTATAAATAACCCTGGACTATTCTTGAATCCCTGGGGGAGACGGCAAAATTGGCGCTGTGTCCCCATAATTGAGAAAGCGGTCAAATGCCTGCTTTCAGTTGCTATGTTTTGACAGAAAAACCCATTCGAAATATCTAATGTGGTTTTATATTTTTTCCGCACAATGTTATTCAGCAGTGCTGCACTGTGTGCATTTTGTACTGCAAACGTTTTGCAACTAGAGTTTAAGGGGCTGTAATCCAAAACTAGATGATATGAATTGTCTGGTTTGGAGACAGGAAACAAAGGATTGTTCATTGACGAGGTGCATGTTTCAATCATCCCTTGATATTCAAGGTGATCTAAGATCTCCCTGACCTGTTTTTAGCTTCTTGCTTAACTGGATACTGCCTTTGTGTAGTAGGCTGATTTTCTAACTGGATTTTATGGTGAGGAGAGTCCTCATCCCATCCTACGTGATTTTTGTATAATGCTGGAGCCTGGGCTACAGCCCATTTTCTCGCATAGGTGTATTTTTTGTGAATCGGAATGTGATTTGAGAGGGCTAGCATAATTATCTCTTCGCCATGTGGGCACTCCCTGATAAATTCAGGTGGCCAGTCTTGTTCAGCTAGAAGAATGTCATAGCCCTTAGAGAGCTTCTCCCAAAAGAGTGCTCTTATTTTTCTAGTTATGTCCCCCTCTATCCGGAGTTTTACCTCATATAACTTGTGGGGTACACTAACCCTGGTGTCGGCAGTTTCAACTTGGATGCATTCATTCAAGTCCACTGTCTCCAGATGATCCTTCAAGATCTTGCGAACTATGGTGATTTCTGCTGCGCTGTCTAGCATTGTCTGGGCCCACTCCCCGTTCCTGAGTTGTGTCTGATCTTTATGCTTGCTACCTTCTTCTTTGTAATTTGAGTTTTCTTATTTTTCGGAACGTGCTGTTCGTCCTTGAACGTTACTCGTTATTCCTTCTGTTCTGATCGTCCTCTTCTTTCGGATTTCTGCGAGGAAGTCTGAAAGGTACAAGAGGAACGTGCATCAGTATCTTGATATCTATCAGGTTTTCTCAAAGTATCCCTATTCCTAAAGTTATATCTTTTTTCAGAGGGCTCCCGTTGTGGATACCTACCTCCCCGTTGGGGAGATCTTCCTCTGGACTGAGAACGCTTCTCTTTAGGAAGTGTCTGTTTAGTATTTTCCCACTTCTTTTTAGGAGCAGTGAGATTATTTTTAATAAAAACGTTTTCAGGATTTTCTGTTAGTTGGGGTTTCAATGGTTTTCCACCCAAACTATCTCTACCTAGTTCTTCATATGATTTTTCAATAATTCTTGCAAGCTCATATGGTTTGTCTGTTATATCGATTTCTTTTAATTTTTGGCGGATTGCCACTGATGCTGCTTCACCTTTAATGTTGGCTAATAGTATAGCCGAGACCGGTTTAAAGTCTTTCAGTAATTTCATACCAAGATTTAAAGCAGGTTCTGGTCCGTATTCATTTTGAGTCTGTCTCAGAACATCTGGTATTACCGCCATAGACGGAACACCATGTGTTTTTGTGTAGATTGAAGCAAAGACTGTACCCCAAGTGTCACAGTCCTCCACATGTGGTGCTATCCCCATTGGTAAACAGATTGTCAGAATTCTGTGTTTCTCATGAGGTGTACTATCAGGGAATACTGACTCTATCGGAGTAATTGTTTGTGCTAACCAAAACGGAATTTGTTCCCTTTTGGCCGGCAATTTACCAATGACTGATTATATAGTCTGTGGTGTGATTTTGTTTGTGTTCCCCTGGTGAGAGGTGTGCTGTGGAATCCTCAGTCGGTTGGACTGTTAAGGTCCGCATGACATATTGAACCAATTGTCTATGTATTTTAATTAACTGTTTTAGCTGTATTAATAGTTCTCTACCTGTCATATTTTCTATGACAGGATGTAGTGTATAGCTGGCTAGTACCGGCCATGTAGATCCCGGTCTACCTAGTTGACCGAGCCTAGTAATGTGATTTTGATGTTGTAGGGCGCCTTTAAACCAGAGCTGATGCTCTTGGTAAGTTAGTGAGATTTCAATGTCCTCGTAAGGAACGTATTCCGTTGGAGGTTCCTCTACTTTGTAGTAGTGGAACTCGTGTGTCCCTCCATCTGCTGGAGGAAAGAGAATCCATGAACAGAATACCTCTGTTTGCCGATATTCATGTGCCTCTATAACAAAGATTACTTTACCACCTCTCGATGATACTCCATTAATTATGAGTTTGTAAGTTATAGTTTTTCTTACATTTACCGGGATGATTATAACATCCGGGTCATTTTGTAGTGCTCTATTTTCTAAAGCTTCCTGAGCTGCTGCTGCAGCTCTAGTCAATTCCTCGTCGCTATCCATCATTATGTTGACCGAAAGTTTGCAGAGCAAGTTTCAAGGAAACAAAGATTAGGTGCACAATATTTTGGAACACTGTATCCTTCAACGTTGAACAAACCAAAAACTAATACATAGGATTTTTGTCCTCCTTAGTTTTGGCGGATATTATCCTTTTTCCCACTCCAGGCGTCTATTGGAGTATTTACGGGGAAAAAAAGGGGTCTGTGTGAAAAGCACGACTGAGTTACTCTAGTATCTAGCGTTAAATGGTAAGTGGGCAGTGGCAGTGTCCCTACCGCTTCTCTACTGTAGCGCTTGTCAGTGCGTGGGTGACTACTACCTGTGCGCTGCATGCTAACTTGGCGTGTGAACCTTTTTGAACTTTTAATTTTTAAACTTCACTTTCCTGACCTGGCATTGCGGTGAGACAGCGCGTGTAAGCCTCATTGCGCTCTGTGTTGATCCCGCCATCTTCAATCTGCTCGGCTGAGCTTCTCTAGCGGAGACGCTTCTACCGCCACCTAGCAACGGAGTGCTGGACTCGCCCCTCCCTCCCGCCTCGTTCTGACGCCGGTGACTAGCACCGTTCGAGCAGTGGGCGTGGAGGGTCCGAGCCAGACACTTCCGGAAGCCGCCTGCAGCGCTCTAGCTGTTGGAACGCTGGGGGGGATATAAGGCACTGGAGCCTGTACCCTCGCGTGGTAAGTGGGCAGTGGCAGTGTCCCTACCGCTTCTCTACTGTAGCGCTTGTCAGTGCGTGGGTGACTACTACCTGTGCGCTGCATGCTAACTTGGCGTGTGAACCCTCCCCCCTCTCAAGACACTATCAAAGCTGACACCAAATTTAACACATGGATCTCCCAATCTCTGGACGACATCCTCCCGAAATCCAGCACCCTCAAACGTACCAAGAGAGTCACCCCTTCCCCCTGGTACACCCCCGAATTAAACTTACTAAGGAAGGAATGTAAGAGGAACGAACGCTTATGGAGGAAAGATAAAAAGGCAGACAAAAAAAGATATATTTTGGGCCTCTTTAAAATCCTATAAAACGGAACTCCTCAATACTAAAAGCGCCTTCTACGAAGATAGAATTAAAAACGCCTCCTGCTCGGCACATGAAACCTTTGCCGTCCTTAAGGAACTCCTCCAGGCCCCAGGCCCCAGACCCCCCAGTAAAACCTCTGGACCCCAAAGCAGCGGAAAGCAAATGCATTAAACTTGCCACCTTCTTCGACGAGAAAATCCAAAAAATTCTCGCGGACCTACCCCCAATCACGGCTGACAACCTGGGCGGGGATCCTTCTAAATCTCCCATTTACTGCCCTCACTCCCCTGATGGCAACCTACCCTTTCTGGACACCTTTGGCCCAGTGTCTACGGAAGAGGTAGCCGCGACATTGGCTACAATTAAAAGTGGCTCTCCTCGCGATCCCGCCCCCCTCCGTTTTCTGAAAAAAGTGTCCAGCACCATCCTCCCCCCCTCACGTCCCTCATTAATTCCTCACTCTCGCAGGGTCTAGTCCCTCCTAGCTGGAAGGCGGCAGTGGTCAAAGGCCTTTTAAAGAAACCCTCTCTAGACCCCCTGGACCTAGCCAACTACAGACCTATCTCCCTCCTCCCAGGAAATAGCAAGATCATGGAGAAGCTTGTGAATAAAAAACTATCACTATTCCTTGAGAGCAACAACCTACTCGGGACCTCCCAGACAGGGTTTCGTCCAGGACAGGGCACTGACATAGCCCTCCTGGCAGCAGTGGAGAAGGCCAGAAGCATTCTGGACACGGGAGGATCAGTGGCAGTGATCCTCCTGGACCTCAGTGCGGCCTTCGACACTGTGAGCCACCACACCCTAATCCAACGACTGGGAGACATCGGAGTAAGGGGCACGGCCTTGAAGTGGCTAAAATCTTTCCTAGACGGACGCTCCTTCCAGGTCTGGGAGAATGACAGCCACTCCCCCGCAATCCCCTTCCGTTGTGGAGTACCGCAGGGCTCATCCCTTAGCCCTACGTTATTTAACGTGTATATGTCCCCGCTGGAGAAACTGGTCAACCCGTTCGGCGTCTCGATTATCAACTACGCCGACGACACCCAGCTGGTGGTAACCCTCTCACACCCGCACCAATCCCCACCCGACCTTCACAGCTGTCTCTCGGAAATTCATAACTGGATGAACTCCTCGGCACTGAAACTGAACGGGTCCAAGACCGAGATCCTGCTGCTCGGACATAAAGAGCCCTCCCTGCCGCCTGACATCTGGCCCGTCTGTCTAGGTGACCCCCCTACACCGAAGGAGGAGGTCAAGAGCCTGGGCGTATGGCTCAAAAAGGACCTGAGCTTCAGATCACAGGCCAAAAAAACGGCAGGAATCTGCTTTGGACTCCTTAGGGCCTGCAGAAAGGTCTTCCCCCTGCTCCCCGCTACCTCCAAAAAACTCCTGATTCAGGGCCTCATTATGACGAGGCTGGACTACTGCAACGCAATCTACCTGGGTGCCCCCGAAGCCACCCTCAATACCCTGCAGAAAGTCCAAAACGCCGCGGCCCGCCTACTTACCGACACCCCCGCCAGATCCTCGGCAAAGCCAGCCTTGAAGCTCCTGCATTGGCTCCCAGTCAGAGAAAGGGTGGCTTTCAAGGCCCTCTGTCTGGCCCATAAGACCCTCCATGACAAAGGCCCACCCATCCTCAAGGATTTCATCATCCCTTACAATGCGAGTAGGGTCCTCCGCTCAGGCGGAGAGAACTTCATCACTGTTCCCAGAGTCAAAAAGGCCCGGTCCGGAGGACGCCGCTTCTCGGTCCACACGGCCAAACACTGGAACAACCTTCCTCGGAGACTGAGAACTGAACCTAATCTTCTCCAATTCAGGAAGGCCTTGAAAACCTTTCTCTTTCCTTAAATCCCCCCCCTTCGATTCTGACCTCTCCTGAGTTCTGGTTCTAGCGCTGGGATGCTCTAGGGTTACTACGCGCTCTATAAAACCTTAAAAATAAATAAAAATAAAAAAATGTTTAAACTTTTAATTTTTAAACTTCACTTTCCTGACCTGGCATTGCGGTGAGACAGCGCGTGTAAGCCTCATTGCGCTCTGTGTTGATCCCGCCATCTTCAATCTGCTCGGCTGAGCTTCTCTAGCGGAGACGCTTCTACCGCCACCTAGCAACGGAGTGCTGGACTCGCCCCTCCCTCCCGTTCTGACGCCGGTGACTAGCACCGTTCGAGCAGAGGGCGTGGAGGGTCCGAGCCAGACACTTCCGGAAGCCGCCTGCAGCGCTCTAGCTGTTGGAACGCTGGGGGGGATATAAGGCACTGGAGCCTGTACCCTCGCGTGGTAAGTGGGCAGTGGCAGTGTCCCTACCGCTTCTCTACTGTAGCGTTGTCAGTGCGTGGGTGACTACTACCTGTGCGCTGCATGCTAACTTGGCGTGTGAACCTTTTTAAACTTTTAATTTTTAAACTTCACTTTCCTGACCTGGCATTGCGGTGAGACAGCGCGTGTAAGCCTCATTGCGCTCTGTGTTGATCCCGCCATCTTCAATCTGCTCGGCTGAGCTTCTCTAGCGGAGACGCTTCTACCGCCACCTAGCAACGGAGTGCTGGACTCGCCCCTCCCTCCCGCCTCGTTCTGACGCCGGTGACTAGCACCGTTCGAGCAGAGGGCGTGGAGGGTCCGAGCCAGACACTTCCGGAAGCCGCCTGCAGCGCTCTAGCTGTTGGAACGCTGGGGGGGATATAAGGCGGATGTGTTGCAGGCAGCGCAGTGGGCGCGACGAAGTCGCGCCGGAGTTGCGCCTGAGTTAAGCCCGTCTGCGCCCGTCCGCGGCCGATTGCGGCCCAGGGCCAGAACCCCTGGTCCTCCTGCAGCACATATTCGCTGGAGTCGAGATGATCTTCTTCTCCTCCGCCATGGCCATCTGGGACCATGTTTACAAAGCATGGAGGCGGATAATAGTGTGGGCTGCAATTTTTGCAACTTCACCTTTTGCTCAGGGGAAACCAAAATCAGTGACTATCACCCCCTGATGTGCGGGCTGTTGAATGTTCGTTCCTTACGAAAGCACAGCCTTGATATCCATGACCTCCTTGCTGGGAAGCAATGGGACCTACTCTTCCTTACGGAGACATGGTTGAACTCGGATTCCATGCCGGAAATCATCGAGGCCATCCCAGAGGGTTACTGTCTTCAAAGACTAGATAGATTAAGAGGGAGAGGTGGGGGCATAGCCATAGTGACAAAACAGGAATATCAATGCCAGCTGGAACGCACGAACATTGAGGGTAGTGAAGCAGGTGTCTTCTCTATCACGATTAACGGCAAGTCCACCCTAAAAGGCCTCTTGATTTACCGACCTCCGGGCCCCCCCACAGCTTTCATTGAGAAACTAGTGGAGGATGTCACCGAAGCTGCTCTGAGTACTGACAAATATCTAGTCCTAGGCGATCTAAACTTACACTTAGACACCCTAACGGAAAATGCAGCTAATGATCTCTGTCTCACAATGGCCAACCTGCAGTTTGAACAGAAAGTGCATCATCCCACCCACAACTTGGGCCACCTTCTCGACCCAATTTTCGCTAATTGGAATTGTGTGGAAGCCTGCACTCCGGTCCCCATCCCATGGTCAGATCATCATCTTATCCCTTTCACCATTGGGAGTCTGGAGCCTGCTCCGGTTGACCCTCCTGCCGATAAACATCCTAGGCGGAGATGGGCAGCATTTTCCCAAACCGCATTTAATCAGGCACTAACTGCTAAAGGTCATCCGGGCGGAATAGGTGTGGTAGACATTAACTCCAACCTAGACCAGCGCATTACGGAGGCCCTGGATCTGGTGGCTCCACTTGGTGCGGCCAAATTGGGGGGCCGAGCTCAGAGATCTGCTCCCTGGTTTAATGATGATATGCGGGTAGCGAAAGCGGCGTGCAAAAGGGCTGAAAGGCAATGGAGGGTAGCATATTCCGCCTCGGCTAAAGCTGAGTACATTGACTGCAGGCGTAGCTATCACAAACTGCTACGAAAGGGCAAATCAATGTACTTCTGCGCTAGGATTGAAGAAGCTGAACAGTCCACCAAGGAACTCTTCTCAATCTACAAATCCATTGCTATAGGGAAGCCTGCTGCGTGGCCCACGAAACTCTGCACTGCGGAGGGCTGTGACCGTATTGCAGAATTTTTTGCTAATAAGGTCACTAACCTCTACAACTCCTTTCCTCAGCAGGCAAATCACGGTCCCATATGGGGGGAGGGTGCCAAAAATAAAGGAGAACGACAGCTTATCTCCTTTACCACCCCGCCTACTGAAGATCTAATCCGTATTTGCGGGTCAATTAAATCTGGCTCCCCAAGAGACCCGACAACTCCCAGTCGACTCAAGGGTAGTTTGCAAGTGCTTGAACCCTATGTACGCAATCTACTCGATTCCTCTTTTAAGTCCCAGAGTGTCCCCAAGGCTTGGAAGCAAGCAATTGTACTCCCCCTGCAAAAAAAGGCTAATGTGAATTTTGAGAAATTTGACAACCTCCGCCCCATCTCCCTCCTGCCCTACATGGCTAAAGCAGCGGAAAAAATAGCCAACACGCAAGTCATGCAGTTTGTGGAGGAGGCATCGCTACTCCACGACTCGCAATTTGGCTTCCGCCCCCGTCATTCAACGGAATCGGCACTTCTTGTGGCGGTGGAGGCACTTCGGCAGGGCGTGGATGAGGGCCAGACGATGGCTCTGATCCTACTCGACTTAAGCGCAGCATTCGACACTGTAGCACATGCCATCTTGCTACAGTGTCTGAATGAAGGTGGGGTTACAGGCGCTGCGCTTGGCTGGATCAAGTCCTTCCTGTCTGACAGGTGTTTCCAGGTCAGGATGGGTGAATGCTATTCGAGGGAGATCGAGTTGGGCCAGGGCGTACCGCAGGGTTCGTCCCTGAGCCCAACCCTATTCAATATATACGTCTCCCCTCTAGCAGCCATCGCTGAGGGCCATGGCCTTCACTTGGTGTCCTACGCCGACGACACGCAGTTGGTCGTCTCCCTATCGCGTGCCCCCGGTCTTGCAGCGGACATCTTCAGGAACTGCATGCAAGATCTTGCAGCCTGGATGTCCGCAAACTGTTTAAAGCTGAACGGTAGCAAGACCGAGGTGCTCGTGGTGGGGGCGGGCCTTCGGCGTGGTCGTCTGCGTGGTGGCCACCCTGCTTGGGTGAGGTCCCCACTCCCTGTCTGGAGGCCAAGAATCTTGGCATGTGGCTGGACAAAGACCTTGCCTTTGGTCCTCAGGTCGGCCGGGTGACGGGGGTGTGTTTCGGTGTCCTGAGAGCTTTGAGGAAGGTCTTAGATCTGCTTCCCATCTCTGCTCGTAGGACCCTGGTGCACGCCATGGTCACCTCGCGCTTAGACTATGGGAACCTGCTCTATCTGGGGGCCTCAGGGAAGGTCATGGGTCGCCTCCAAGTGCTTCAAAATGCCGCAGCGCGGCTTGTGCTTAGACTCCCCAGGAGGTCACCTTCTAAACCCGCCCTCCAAGCCCTCCACTGGCTTCCTATGGAGTAGAGGGTTGAGTTTAAGGCCCTCTCAACGTGCCATCGCATTCTGAGTGGCAAAGCCCCTGTGCCACTCCAGAGTCTGGTGTCCCACTATGAGCCCACCCGTAACCTACGGTCCTCTCAGACCGGACTACTAGTGGTACCCAGAGTTAGGAAGGCACGAATGGGAGGGAGATCTTTTAGGCATCTTGCTCCCAGATGCTGGAATGTCTTGCCACCAGAACTGCGTCTCGAACCATCAGAAATCCTGTTCAGAAAAAAATTGAAAACTCACCTTTTTAGCAGGTAGCTCCTGAGGGAGGGGGGGACGGCAATCACTCACTTATCACAGCGCGGGGACACGCCAGTGGCGTCACCAGGCGCTTTACAAATGCCCTAAACTAAACTAAATTATCGCCTTACCAAACGTTGGGCGCCATGTAGTGTAGTTCCTATATTCGGAATAGGCTCTGCGCATTGGAATAACATATACTATAGTTTAGATGTAGAACTGAGGTCGACTAGGTCTCTATCGAATATATTAGACTTAATTGTGAGTGCCAGCTAGCTCAGAGGTCACTAGAAACTTTCTCGAATTCACAAGAAGGGATTAGTTTCTGTCTGACAACCGCATAAACATGACAACTTTGTTTCCCCAAGAATAAGAAATCAATCTCTAGAGTCGCGGAAACAATAGATAGCTATTTGACTCAGTCAATCGTGCATGCTTCGTTTCACTAGAGGTGCTGAAAATATAGAGAGACGGGTGTTTTCAATAAATAGTATTTATTGAACAGTCTTCTTTCTCAATCATAAGAAATGTACTGCTACAGTCGTAAAACTGGTTATAAAGTACAGCGTATATAATACGATAAGTATTATAAAGTAGTACTGTAATAGCATGATATGGTTTCTAAGCCATAAAACACCTAAAATACCTATAATACATACAGTGATAAAATAATGACTAAACGTACTCAACTGGTGCTTCTAAAATACGCCTACCCCGGTGTACCTAACCTAAGTCTAGTACAAGGGAAGAAGAAAGTGAGGAGTAGCTTAAGTTTAGTATTTCTCTGCCAAGAAACTATCCAAGAATTCTCTAAGGGTCTAATCAGCTCCGTACCTTGGTTTAGAATGAAGGAGGTCTTGTATCTCTCTCTCAGGACTTGATTTCCCGTAAAACCGCAAGGGTAGCCTGGAAACACTGGAGCTGGATTTCTCGGCAGGAGAAATGACAATGTCTCTCAGTGCATCTGCTGGAGAGTCGGCTTCCTTCGGGACTTGCTGCTGCAGGGCGTCGGGCAAGTAGATAGTCAATCTGCTCCAAACCACTGTGTGTTTGTCTGGGCAAATGTAGGCATATTTATACCTTGAAGGTGCAGAGTTTGACGTATGATTGGACATAATAACGCCATCAAAGACTCAGTTCTTTGAAAACTCCATGATTTACTAGATAAATTAGTATTCAGGCAAGCGGAAGTCCCTAGCTGCTGAAGGCGGGTTTCTCTAAGAAATTGTTGTGGATTCTCGGAACTTAGTGGAAGTAGCCATGCCATATTGGGCTGCATAGGCTCAGTCCAAACATGGATATGATTTCTATGCCTATATAAGGATTGTGTGATTTATACCTATATATGGGCATGAATCGGGAAAATTACACTAGGGTCCTAGATTCGTACATAACAGGGGCACTACTTTTTTGTTAGTTTCAGCGCCTCTTAAGCAGCCGGTGTATCAAGAAAATCAAGAGTAGAAAGACAGTCTGGCAGATGTGACCTTTTCACCAAGTGCAAGGGGCGCTTCTTCAAAATCCTGGGGATTTGCAGCCCTGAGTGGGCAGATACAAGGACGTATTTGATGTTCTCAAACCCGAGCCCCCTGCTCTCTAGGACATAGTATTTTTAAGGCAATTAGGGAGTTGGTACCCTTAAATTTCAAAGGCTCAATTTGTTGGATATTTAATACACGCCTACTTCGGCCTTGGGTGCTTTCAGTCACATGACCCCACGTTTTAACTGTAAAATAAAGTCATTAATTTGATTGTGTTGGGTCTTTTTGAAAACAGTAAGTATTTCTCAAGAAAATATTTGTTTTCCTTCAGCACTGACTTTGTTGATGAATCCTTAAGCAGTATTTTTTAGACAGCTGATGTGTTTGCGCAATATAACAAGCATTTGCAATGCAATAGGTCTCGCATTTGCGAGAGTTTGAGCTATTGGCATTGTAAATGACAATGCATTTTATTTATGCATTTTGAAAACCTGCAAGCTTTGCTTAAACATGCTCTTTGTACTTGTAGTCCTTGCTTACGCAGCTGCACCTCTTTTACTGCCAGCCTTGCTTCTCGTAAGCAAGGACTATCAGTACTAAGTGCGTGTTTATGCACCGCTTGCAGGTTTTCAAAACACATGAATAAAAGGCATTGTCATTTACAATGCCAAGAGCGCAGACTGAAATATGAGACCTATTGCATTGCAAATGCTTGTTTTAAATGCTTTCTTTTTAGTGATCTGCCCCAATTATAAGTGCGTTCGTTTTTAGGGACTAGGACTTATTTTTCAAACATCAGACTTTTGCAACTGAACCTTTTACGTATAAGACATGGATAGGATACGTGTTTGATAAAATCCTATTAGACTGTTAAGGTTTTATAACAGGACTGTTTATTCTTTCATCTGAATTAATTAGATTAACCACCAGTTTAACCTTGTGTGTTCTTCTTTTAAGTGGACAAAAAGCTTCATGTTATTTCGAAATGAAGTAGCCAAATAAATGTATAACTAAGCAAAAATATGAAAAGTAAAAATTGAGCTATAGTTTCCAGGGCTACCACCCAGGTAGGGATTTCTGCTCTCCGGGAGTGGCTTGTGAGATATTTGTAGCCTGCACCATGTGTGTCATTGTGTAAGAATGTTCCTGTAGGCTGCCTTCAAATTAGCATTAATTCCGTCTGGCCTGTGAGTTCGTTAAGTGCGTCAGAGCGCCGAATAATTCCAGGGTGACATACTACATCATTAATGTTTAAAAGACTAACAATCAGAAACTGAAACTGTTTCACTAAATATTACATCACACATAAAAACGAATTTGGAGAAAGTTACTGCATGTGCCTTTGAAAATGAAACTTTAACAGAATTACCTTAAAATGTCCACTTTTATTATTTAGCCAAGTCTGGGAGCCACTCAACCACCGCCCCTATATGCCCCGTTGCTGCAGCCTGCCATGTTGAATGGTACACTACGGCAGGGGAAAAAAAAATGCAGTGCCAGGAAGTGAGGGCCAAAGCTTCCAGCTTTTGCAAAGTCGTGAGTGCTCTGCTGCCGGACGGGACACGGCTTGCCTTATCTTAATCTAGCAATGACAGCCCATAAAAGTGAGCGACCTGCTAAATATAAAGCGCTTCGCCCGAATATATGCAAGTTTTGGGTGCACCATTAAATACATTTTTTAAAATTGGGCGCCGTGCAGAATATCCACTGTGCTCGAAAACATAAAATGAATTTCCGTGACTAAAAAATCAATCAAATGAAGTTTTAAAGCACTAACCTTGGTGTTGCTCAGTGGAGTACTGTGCAGAAGACATATCCAGGGCTAGACAATTTAAGTGTCTTGTATGAATTAAAATAATTCACGGAGAAAACGGAGGGGCGAGAGATTAAACGAGCAGAAATCCGTGTACTGTGCAGCCCCTGCTCGGCCTCGTGATTGTCGGAGCTTGTCATCGCTATCACAGTGGGTAGCCAACCGTGCGAACGCCCAGCACACTCTGTGATTGTTGAACATTTTTGAGAGAAGTCTGCCTTGACGCTGGGGATATAAAATGTTTCTGGGCAGCCTGTTGGGTACTGTTGAAGGGAAGGACAGGTGTTCTTTTGTTCACATTCTTATACCCGCACCTTACACACGTGCTGTGATCAGTGGTCGAAGTGGGAAAACAAAAGTAGGGGAACTGTGGGTGGAGATTCAGGGGGCGGGAATAACCGAAGATTGAATCAGTGGGCGGAGTCAGGGGTGTGGCTAGAAATAGCAAAACATACCAATTTTTTGTACGTTTAGCATTTCACTGACCAGTTACAGCTTATAACATTATTTAATTAAAACAATGGATAAACATGTTTATTTGAGGTTTAATTCAGGAAAAAGCAAACACTCGTAGGGAATGCAGGTTTATGTAAAGCATGTGAAATATAAGCAGGAACAACATGTTACCTTAATGCTTTTACTCTCATTGTTCAGAAATCCATGATTATTTTTTGTCTCAAACATTGAGGTCATGAATACAGGGCTCCTTATGTACACATGTGTTAAGCAAGGCTCAGAAGAGAAAGGGACTCTTCAGGAGAATCTAGACTCAAGGAAACCCACAAAGGCTCCTTCATATTCATGTCAGCCAGCTCGCTGCTCAATCATAATATAGCAAAAAGAACAAATGGCGGACAGAATCCAGAACAATATCATACATTCACCCCAGTACAGAGATCTGGGCCTAAATCCATTGTTTCTTTGCTCACCATGCCATTCCAGTTTGGACCCAGCCGTATGCAAATCAGTCTTGATACTGCACCTAATGAGAACAGTCCAGCCCGAACTGCCAGGCCAGGTCCTCCCTGGACCGGAATCAAGCATCCTAGGACCGGTTTTGGGCTTTCAGCCCTCATCAACCAGGATAGCTTGATTCCAGTGGCATGGAGAGCACGGGACTATTGTCTGAGCATACCTGTCCCACTCGGGGTGACAAATGCAAAAAGAACAATTGAAGGACAGAAGGCAGAACAATGTCATACATTCACCCCATTTCAGAGATCTGGGCTTAAATCCATTGTTTTTTGCTCACCATGCCATTCCAGTTTGGATCGAGCCATATGCAAATCAATCTTGATCCTGCGTCCAATGTGAACAGTCCAGCCCGAACTGCCAGGCCATATGTATTCAAGTGTCCTTTCATTCGGGAAGTGAACACAAAGCAGTACCCACTGAACTATGCACATAAATGTACAGGAATTTATATAGTGCAAATCACCAGGCGGTTTTCTAAGCGCTTGCTTAGGGAACCCGTCCTGGTATTCCCCTGTGAGATAACCCCGGCAGGGTATCCGCAAGGTGAAAGCCAGGCATCCCGCCGCGAGGGGCCGTTGTGGAGATTAAGCAAGCTATTGCCCAGAGTCGCAGAGTGTGAACCCGTGAATCGAGTAGGCACCGGAGCGAGAATTGTCGAGTCCATGGACATTTTAGGACTCAAGACCCCGCCGAGCCAGGAATTGAACCCTGGTCCCGGGCTGACCTCTGCTTCCAGGTCTGCCTCCTCTAACCAGTAAGCCACACTTCTCCATTGCTCTTTGATATGCATGGTACATGTTCTTAGCAGCAGGCATATTACCACTCTGCACTACCTTAAATGAGTAATACAGCCACTAGACAAAACATGCTTGTATTATTGGCCGAAACCTGCTGAATATACAAAGAACTTTGCAGTGTTTTTAAAACTCCTGAACTTGTACAAAACCGGTCCCCCCAAACTAAACTGGCCCCCTACCCTTCCAATTGCCCTGGGAAACGCTTGCTCCTGCCCTTTCACTGCTCCAGTCCAGTCAGTACTCCTGCTCATGCTCGATCAACACTCCTGCTTCGTCAATTCCCCTGCCCCCTCCCTTCTCCTGGCCCCTCCCTTCTCCTGGCCCGTCACTTCTCCTGGCCCGTCACTTCTACTGGCCTGTTCCCTTCTCCTGCCCTGTTCACCGCTCCTGCCCTGTTTACCGCTCCTGCCCTGTTCACCGCTCCTGCCCTGTTCACCGCTCCTGCCCTGTTCACCGCTCCTGTCCTGTTCCCTGCTCCTGCCCCGTTCACCGCTTCTGTCCTTTCACCGCTCTTGTCCTTTCACCGCTCCTGTCCTTTCACCGCTCCTGTCCTTTCACCGCTCCTGTCCTTTCACCGCTCACGCCCGGTTACTGCTCTAGCTCATGCCCCGTCACTTCTCCTGCCAGTCACCTCTCCTGTCCCATCACCTCTCCTGTCCCATCACCTCTCCTGTCCCGTCACCTCTCCTGGTCCGTCACCTCTCCTGCCCCGTCACCTCTCCTTCCCCGTCACCTCTCCTGCCCAGTCATCTCTCCTGCCCCGTCACTGCTCCTGCCCAGTCACTGCTCCTGCCTCGTTCACTGCTCCTGCCTCGTTCACTGCTCCTGTCCTGTTAACTGCTCCTGTCCTGTTCACCGCTCCTGCCCTGTTCACCGCTCTAGCCCTGTTCACCGCTCCTGCCCTGTTCACCGCTCCTGCCCTGTTCACCGCTCCTGCCCTGTTCACCGCTCCTGCCCTGTTCACCGCTCCTGTCCTGTTCACCGCTCCGGTCCTTTCACCGCTCCTGTCCTTTCACCTTCCTGTCCTTTCACCGCTCCTGTCCTTTCACCGCTCACACCCGGTTACTGCTCTAGCTCATGCCCCGTCACCTCCCCTGCCCCGTCACCTCCCCTGCCCCGTCATCTCCCCTGCCCCGTCCCCTTCCCTGCCCCGTCACCTCCCCTGCCCCGTCACCTCCCCTGCCCCGTCACCTCTCCTGCCCCGTCACCTCTCCTGCCCCGTCACCGTCTCGTGCCCCGTCACCTCTCCTGCCCCGTCACCTCCCCTGCCCCGTCACCTCTCCTGCCCCATCACCTCTCCTGCCCGCCACCTCCCCTGCCCAGTCATCTCCCCTGCCCCATCACCTCCCCTGCCCGTCACCTCCCCTGCCCCATCACCTCTCCTGCCCCGTCACCTCTCCTGCCCCGTCACCTGCCCTGCCCTGTCACCTCTCCTGCCCCGTCACCTCTCGTGCCCGTCACCTCCCCTGCCCCGTCACCTCTCCTGCCCTGTCAATTCTCCTGCCCCGACACCTCTCCTGCCCTAGTACCTCTCCTTTCCTGTGGCATCTTCTGTCCGGTCACTGTGGTCACTGCTTCTGCCCAGTTCACTTCACTCTGTGTACAACATTGACAAAGGTGTCAAGTTCCGCACAGTACTCTGGGGAAAGCTCCTCTCTAATCACCAACTCCGATCTCAGGGGCACTTGATATGTTAAAGGCAGAGGGCGGCCGCATTGTCATTCTAAAGGGGCTAATCTGCCTCAATCGGAATGACAATGGCCTGCCCTCGGTCTGTGCGAGCTCAGGGAGGGGCTGCTGCAGCCTCTGGAGTACAACAGAGAAGTGCGAGCAGCCCCTGGAAGCGGAAAGAAAAAAGTTATCATTTTAAAGTTGGACTATTCTTGCCGTCTCGGGACGCTTTTTTGAAAGCAAGAAGTAGGGGAACGGACGGAACAATTTTTTAGAAGTAGGGGCACGCCGTGCCCGTCCGTTCCCGCCCACTTCTATCACTGGCTGTGATTAAAAACCTGTGACGTGTCTGTTATTTTGATATTGGTGTCAGTAAGAGTAGAGAGGCCTTAGTTGGGTGGGAGGGAGCATGAACATTTGTATGAGATAGAATGGAAGGGCAGTTCTATAGATTATGCGTGGGTACAACTTTGTAATGCGCCTTAGAGCCTCTTAAACTGCATCACACTCAGAGGAAGGAAGCGGTAAATGGGAAGAGATTTAATTGCACCCCGAACCACCGCAGTTTCTTGTAACCCACCAGACGAGGACTTAAAGAGAATGTTCTTTCTTTAATAGGTGGTCATTGTTGAGGGAGGAGCATTTTTAGGTGGCAGCTATCTTTTTCTTCACCCCGTATGTGTGTAGCTGCCAGTGGCCATGTTAAAACAAGGCGCTCACGTATGCAGTGGCTGCTGTTATTTTGAACGAAAGGGAATTGCGAGCAGCAACTTCGGAACAAAAGGTGGTGGTGGGGGCGGGCTCTAGTGTTGTGACAGGGCCAGGCTGCAAATAACATGAAAGCATCGTGCTTGTTGTAAAATCTGCGCCGCATGAATTTATATTTGAGCATTTTTAGGTGGAACAACAATCGCGAAAAAGCGCTTCGCCCGGTTCGTGAGTGGCTGCCAGTGCGAAAGTGAAAGCATTTCTGAGCCACAACTTCGTGTTTGCAGTTAATTGATACAGTTTCAGTCACACAGTTACCCGGCCGCGCGAAAGTGAAAGCATTTGCGGATGCAGGGGAGAGAGGTGCAAGAGAGCAGGGACAGCGGTAGGGGGGAAAGCATTGCAAGTGGTGCGGACAAGCCAGCAACAGAGAGCCTGGGGGCTAAGGCTCGGACGTGGTGGGGGCTGCAGGCGCTAAGCGCACTCGGGGCAGGGGCAGCAGATGTCCCGCGGCTCTCTGTTGACTTGCAACAAAACAAAGTCACTGCATCAAAAGATATCACCCTGCAGTGTAGGTCTACTGTGGTTGGTCGATGCTGCTTCCTGCTGAAACGAAAGAAAACGGAAGTGACGGATGGGACCAGTAGCTAACAATGAGGGAGGTAAGAAAAGCAATGCCAGATTGGACCAATAGCAAGCGAAAAAACAAAAAGAAATGCGATGGGTGGAGTTTCGCTGGTATTAATAATTACTTAATGCCTTGGAGCGCATGCGCTGCCTGTCTGCGAGACCTAAAAATAGAAATGCAGACACAGACGTTTTAAATGCTGCAAAGATCCAGTGAACCTTCAGACATGCACAAGTCGTACACATGTCCAGTCGATTAGTTGGTGAATTGGGCTACCGATATCACCGATGGCCTTTCATGTGTTTCTCCTAATGGCTTACATCATTGGAACCATTTTGCTATATTAAATGTCTGCATGCCAGTGAATAGTGGGTGTTTATTTTTATTTTAATGTAATAGCAGGAATATCTCAAATCTCATCTTTCTAAGCTTAGTAACGTGGATTCCAGCTTCAGGCCTGTTTAAAATTGATATGCATGTGTTGTAGGGGTGCATGAAGGATCACTTTTAGTGATTTGGGTATACAATAATTTCAGTCTCAATTCAGCTGCTCTGTAAATTTCACATTTTATCCACTACTTGTTTTTAAGGGTTAATAAATATGCGTTCAGCACAAATTATTTAGGGTCAAAAGCGAATGAGCTTTTTGAGGAAAAAGCCCTTATCTTGCCTCATGTTAAGCTTTTAGCGCAGTTATATGCCAAGGACCATAGGCAATAGGGAGGAGGGTTATGGAGGTTTGGGGGGTTGGTGAAGGGGAGAAGTTGTATTTTTTCTCTTCTGGAATATGACCACGTTACTCCTCGTACCATTTGCTTTCAGGCAGCATGATGATGGAAAGGTTACTAGAAGTATGACTTTTATCTGGATCTGTGAACAACGTGAAGTCATCTATACAGTGCTGTTCCATTTTTAATAAGGTAAATATAAGCACTAGCACTGAATTTAGTAATACATTTGTTTACGGTTGGGAGGGCTATATTTATTTTAGAGCCTTTGTTACACTGCGTTTTAAGCATTTAGTTTTCTACATGTGGCCATTTTTTGTTTCTCAGTATGTCATTCTCATAACACCCTCTGACTCACTTTTCTCCCATCTCCATTGCAATTTCTTTCACCCTCCTAGTCTTTTTTTCTACTTCTGTTTTCCACGCCCATCTTAGGTCAAAGCCTACCAGACAGCAGGGGAGGACATTCAGAAAGCTACCCTGGGAATGCCTTCCTCCAGTTGTTTATCATTGGCTTTGTGGTTTGTAACCCACATTTGCTTGCTTTAATTTAATTTGGTTGTGATTGTTTTAAGTTAACTGCATAGTATTATTGAAATGCACATGTACCCTCTCAACTTCGGAGTTTTGATAATCTACAGATAAATGCTACAATTTGACTGTATGCTAAAATCTAACATTGCATATGTGCTGTACAGTTAACTGCATTTGCGTGTGCTTTTAGTAAACAGCTTATGGGTGCAGTAATAATGGATTTTTAAAGCGCCCAAAAATCTGATTCCAAGCGCTGTAGATAAATATCAACACTTGAGAGGCTCTGTTTTGTGTGAGGATTTTCATAAGTAGTCTGCAACATTTTAAAAGTGTTTATGTTGCATTGCATCTGTATTGGATTATATATACCACGCACTAATTGCGAATGCACTATCTGCAAATCACGAGATTGCACTGATGCGCATGTGGTCTGCTGCAGGCTGGAACCATCCATTTTAGGAACTATGGGCCATATGTACAAGAAATGCCTCTAACTAACCCTACAGCTAGTTAGCTGCAGTTTTCTTATCGCGGCCTATCACCAAAAACAATCGCACTGTTAGCGATGTATTTATAATACGTTGCTACATGGCAATAGTTTCAGGTAACTATCGTGAAAACTGCCAGTAACACTAGTGTGAAGGCGATACAAATTCTGACGTTAGTGGGTGAAAACTGACGAAAGGCCCACTAGCGGCAAAAAAAGTCACGTTAGTCAGCCCAACATGACTTTTTTTTGCATCTATAGGCAAAAATAGCCTATAGGATCACCTTCAATGAAAAATAGGAAACAAAACCAATGGCATGCAGAATAGAGTAGCCAGAGCTAAGTGCAGCACAGATCAACACACCCCCTATCCCCCAACAGCCAGGATGACCAGCCAAAGTTCCATTGGAAGAGGGAATTCTGGGCTACATACACGAAAAGAGACGCATTGCTGTTCCAAACCAGTGATGCATCACTTTTAATTGCACACTCCTTGCAACACCATGGCATCCAAAACTATGAAAGCACAGACAGTCCCCGAGGCCAGGAAAACTCCCAGGGTCTGCGCCTGGGGCCCGGAGTGGGATGGAGAGGTGCTGTGAAGTCGCTGGGCCGTGGCGGTAGACATTGATGCCCTTACCTGGTGGTGCCATCTGGAAGGTCACATGGAGACATGTTGGTGCCCTGTGAGAAGACCACCTTGCGCCCCTTAGAGCTGTGAACGGTAGAGACACTCCTGCTTTGCATACTACGATCCACCGCTACCACGGTCTGCATGGAGGAGATTGTCAATGGTGTGGCACACCTTTCTAAATAACAGGACGTAGGATGTTGTGCTGGCCAGAAGCTGTGGAAGGTGAGGCCCCTGATCTGTGCCAAACTTGTGTGGTGGGAGTGCTGCAACTTTGTGCCTAGGGGGCCCTGTTGCCACACCTGCATCAGGAGGTTCCCCAGCGGACTTGGTGGCGACTGCTGTACCCAGGCTTGAGAAAATCCACCTAGCTGAGGCTCCTGCTGGCTGAATCACAGATTTGGAGAGAGTGCAGTGCATTGAGCCCTGGTGTCATGTCCAGGTGAGGAGAAGGTGGTGCGAGTAGGGGAGGAGGCCTGGAGGCACATCGGACCCAGGTCTAGCACCTGTAGGTGACACACACAATGCCCTGAGCAATTCTGCACTGCGGCTGACCTACATCAACGAGGGCAATGCACAAGGCTGGGGGGGTACTCCACTAACTCGCTTAATTCGCTGAGAATGGTCATTGGTGGCAGTGGGTGCTAGGGGCATGGGCATCGGTTCTAGCCCAAACCCTTGGGTTTGCAGCTTGATCCACTGTTACTTGCTGGGGAACTAGGGAACACAGAATCTGGTTGTCACTGTCAGATTTGAAGAGTCAACCGGGTGGTGCTGCCTTTCCTTGCCCCTGTTAGTTTGCTTTTGGGTGTATGGGGGACTAATCCTTAGTTGACTTCCTCTTTCCATGTGCTGCGCTGTCTGGTTGCTGCTGCTGCTGTCCCAATCTGCTACTGCTGATTCCTCTGACACGGAGGTCAAGTGTTCAAGTCCATCCTCCATGCACAGGCTCCTGCCTGCGCCTCATCCCTGGTGGTACTGTAGTGTAGTTCCAATATTCCCAATAGGCTCTGCGCATTGGAATAATATATCATATAGATTTGATGTAGGACTTATGTCAGTAGGTCTCTATTGAATATACTGAACTTAATTGTGAGTGCCAGCTAGCTCATAGGTCACTAGAAACTTTCTTGAATTCACAAGAAGGGATTAGTTTCTGACAACCGCATAAACATGACAACTTTGTTTCCCCAAGAATAAGAACATATCTCTCAGAGTCGTGGAAACAATAGATAACTAGTTTACTCAGTCAATCGTGCATGCTTCGTTTCTACAGATAGTGAGACAGGCGTTTTCAATAAAAGGTTTATTGAACAGTCTTCTTTCTCATGCGTACAGCGAGAATGATATTAAAAAATAATATTGTAATAGCATTGCATGGTTTCTAAGCCATATAAATATACATACATAAATAACATAGACTAAAATACTCAACTGGTGCTTCTAAAATACGCCTACCCCAATGTACCTAACCTAGGTCTAGTACGAGGGAAGAAGTAAGTATGGTCTTTAGCATAGGTTTATTTTTGCCAAAAATCTACCAAAGGTTTCTCTAGGTTCTAATCAGCTCCATACCTTAGAATGAAGGAGGTCTGGTATCTCTGTCTTAGGACTCGATTTCCCAACACCCCACAAGGGGAGTCAGAAACACTGGAGCTGAATTTCTCAGCAGAGGACGGCAGCTTCCTGATCAGTGCATCAGCTGGAGAGTCAGCTTCCTTCGGCACTTGCTGTAGCGAGCTGCTTCGGGCAAGTAGGTCATCAAACTGCTCCGAGCCACCGTACTTTGCTATAGCAAGTGAAGGTATATGTATACCTTGAAGGTGTTTAGGAATGTCATCTTTGACGTAAAGTCGGGCATAGGAACGTCATGAATGAACCCCTAGGGACTAGATGTTCATTGTAAAACTTACTGAGTTCTTGGAGAAATCAATATTCAAGCAAGGGGAAGTCCCTAACGGCTTAAGCTGGTTTTCCAAGAAATCGTTATGACGTTTGGTGAATGGATGGAAGCAGCCATGCCTGTATTTGGGTTGCATGGGCTATGCCTAAATATGGGCTTCATATCTATGCCTATATAAGGGCAATGTGAATTGTACCTATATAAGGGCATGAATCGGGAAAATCAATCGGAACCTAAAACACCACACAACACCCACTCCACTTTCTTATGTATGACTTCTACTAAGTTCTAAGTTCTAAACATGTATAAAAACTATCTTTACGACAAGTGTTTAAAACCCACCCAAAATACACAAAAATGCATTTGAACTGGTTGTACATATAAAAGATGCATTAGTGCTGTACGCATTTAAAGCAATGTTTCATTCAAAGCATATAGTTTGACATATGAAAATGCTATCCGAATGAATCACGAAAATACATTTATGAAATGGCTCGTAAATACAGAAGAGAAAAGATGCCGAAACCATTTCATGTCATATCACATATAACTGTTGGTATGAGGATGAGGACAAGGTATAATATTGTCTCTGGAAGTTTTTCAAAGAATTCTAGTTCTCTATGAATAGTTCTACTTTAAGCAGTTTACTTTGTGCCAAAAATGAAAAATACAAATTTGGAAAAATAAAAAGCTAATCATAGAAAAGAAAGAGTTCCAAAGTTTGAACTTTGTTTAGAAAAAATGAAGGTCGAATTCAGAGTCTCTCAGAACACTGTGTGCCAAATCAAAAGTCAGTGTTATTGTTTGGAGAAAACATCAAATCTTCTAAGTCTGTAAAGAATTTGCCTACCATTGTAAGTGAGAGTTGGATTACCTCGTTAAGAAGATCAACCGCACATAGATGTGAAGCATCGCCGTCAGCATTGGTCGCATTAGCAATGTTCGAAGTGGATGATACCTGTGTGCCTGTTTCCTCTCGTACCTCACCATCAGCATTTTGCGTCTGTGAGATCTCAACGAATGGCGTCATCAGAATTGGTAGACGCTGGGGACAACACAGTGCATGGGCCGTTACTGGTTCACGCAAAGTATCACCATCCGTTGGCATGACTGATGGGAATGTCAGACATGTGTCTAGCACGCATTCTTCTCTGCATAGCAAGCAGCGTAGAACAGGTAAGATGCAATCTTGCCAAATTAGTCTGAATGACAAAAACCATGTGGTATTTAATTCTCTTAAACGTGTTAATCCCAAAGTTTGGACAATGCACTCATGACATGACATGACAGGGCATGTATCTCTGCAGAAGTCCTTGCGACTTGCAGATCATAGGTCTCTTTGGCCGAGGTCAGTGGCACAGTTTTCTGTAAAAGAATGGCTTTCATTATGCTTAAAGTATCAGAAGAAGAAGAGATGTTCAGTGAAGGTCATAAAGGCGACTCCCTGTCTGGCTTGGTTTTTGGAAACAATACTTACATACAGCAACTGAGGCTGGCTGACACAGTTACTAGATAGGGTAAACCTGGCAACATGCCACAGCAGCTGTGATCGTTCAACATAATGTAACTTCCATTTGAAAGTTGTCCAAAAAGTGTATCAATCACTGCAGCTGGAGAACCTTGCAGGTGGCAGGATAAATTGTTAGAGGCTCCATGTAAATTAATATCCTGACAAAGGAGAGAACCGCTTTGTGCGTTTTCACAATTTTTACCACTAAGAAACACTTTTATTTCCCCCACTCCAACATCTGTGTGTGTACGGTAATTCCCAGGATTTCTTGATGTATTCTTTACCCAACCTTTCATATGTGCCTGCTGGTATATGTTTTAGGCAATACTGAAATTGGAAAATTGTAACAGGCAGAGTGATTGTTCTGTGTATAAATTATTCTGTGGCTGGCTTTTCAGCGACAGTTAATGGCAATTTTTCCAGTTTTTTTAACGCTCAGCACCGTATAGTCTGCTCCCCTTTGTGCCAGTATGATCTGTTTATCAGTGAGATTGAATTCCGAAAACAGTGACGTAGTAATTATTAAATGCCAAGGCACATAGCCTGAACGTACATTTTGCAACGTCCAGCCTAATAGCATGATAGAACGCAATTGCGACTGACCATGTTGCAGGATGACCAAGTCCTGTTCCATGATGACTATGGCAGAGGATATTATGCTGTCCAAAGTATATATCCTGGACGACAGAGTCGTTAACCCATTGTCAACTACAGAGAGTTTTCTCTAAATGAATACGATCAATTTCTCGTATATGTTCTACAGTCCCTGCTTGCTTAATCTTCCATGCTTCATTTAAAGCAGCATAGATACCAGAATATATAAAATATTTATGATGCGGTGTTCTTGGTCCTAGCAATAATTCCCTAAGATCAGCATCATCTTTAAGTAAAGATAAGTGCTGTTTTACATCCTGAAGTGTAGATCTATGTAACCATTCAAGGCACAGTTTCCCTACACTGTATGTTGTTACTATTCCTGGACCTGTCTCTGAATATATCTTGGATCTGGCCTAGTGAATGTGAACCCCTGTGTTTTATTCAGGAATCTATCTTGACAGTTGTTTGTGTCTGTGGGCAAGATTAACCATTTTTTCCCAATCTGGATCTGTTCTGTTGTGATGCAAAATAGTATGTATGTAAACCTCACCCTCTGAAGTGTTACTGCTCTTAGGTGTAGGTATGGACAGATTGTTTAGGTCTTTTATCTTGGCTAAGCCAAGACAAGATGTCTGATGGACAGTGTCATTTAAAAATATAATTTGCTCTCAGATTATGCAGGCTCGAAATAAAGCTTCTATCCCCTGCACTTGCCAATCTTTTGTGCCCCAGACAGTTTTTGTCTCAATGTTGTCTTTCCAAAAGTCAAAACCTAGTGAAGACAGCTGAGCATAAAAGGTTGCAGAATAAATGTGCTTGGTATTTGTCAACATACTTTTCATTCCTGTCTTATTAACATTTTTAAAGTAAAATGATTCAGCATTGGATACATTGAACCCTGAAAAGTACAGAAATTTCCCGAAAAATGTTTTTGAGCTACCCTTTGGTGGCGTAGGACAATTCCCATTGGTTATACAACAGTACATTTCTAGGATTTGCAGATTTATGGAAGAAATGATGACCATAGTGATTATAACAGTACATTTGCTCATAATCATGATTTGTAAATACAGCAGACTTTTCTAAGTCTGATATCATATTATTAGCAGTCTCGAAGTCCCAATCATCAGAAAAGGTACTAGATGAAAAAGACATTCAAGGAAATCTTGAAAGGGTGTGGAATCTTCAACAGCTCTGCTGGGTCAAAAATGTCATAATCAGTTCTGTCCCAAGCTATGCCATCAGGTATAGGAACGGCTGTGAAGTTCACTGTTGACAAGTCTCTTTGTTCACGATGAGATGATTTGTGTGGCTTGAGTAGTAAGTGGATTTTCCTACTTGCTGTGTCCTTTTTAACATATCTTCCATTTATCAGCATTCCCAAAGTTATTACCAGAGTCAACCAAAGTAGAAGAAAAAGCACACCCAACACAATCCAAGGTTCAATCCATGGTGAAACCAGATAAGTCTTTTCCAGGTGTTGAAAACGTTTAGTGGATTGTTCTTTCAAAGTTCTTTTTGCTGGCGTAGTTTCAGGTTTGCTGGGATCCTCGGAAAACGTATCAAAGTTAGTGAAATAGCCAGAGGCAGTTCTGTCAATTGTAGGGATTGCATCAGGATTCGTTGAATTTACTGGAACTACTTGATCACTTGTTACTTCATTGTAGACAGGTGTTTCTTGACGAACTGTTATTTGGGTCTCAAGAGGTACAAGTTCCATAGCTTTGTTGCATAGTCCTTCATTTTGCAATGCAGATTCTTCAAAGGTGATGAGTCTCTCAGTTTGAACCTCTTGGATGGTAGCCAGATTTGGGCGTCTGCTCCATTGGCAGAGTTCACTTGGCCTACTGCTTATGATTGGCCACATGATGTGGTTTGACCAGGTCGATGGACACAAACCTGTTCTCCTTTTTACCAGCAAGGGGTGGCAGTAACACTGTTCTTGATCCGTGGATTGCTAGGACAGGTACTGGTTGTCTGTAAAAAGGCCCAAATTCCTTCTTGTCCGCGATCTTCTCTCTGACTAGATCCCCAAGCTTAGAAATCCAGACAGGCCTTGCTGGGACGGTCGGTTTCTCTTCAGTGGTAGTTGGCTCCAGGAACACATTACTTTGTTTCGTTCTTATTTCATTTAAGTCCTGTAAAACAGCCAAACTGTCTTTGATATCAAAGGGTGTTTGGTCTACCACTGAAGTCTGACAATCGAGGTTCGACACTATCATTCTGGTCCTAAAAAGGACTTCATATGGAGTGATAACCCCCAGAGAACTTCTTGGCAGATGATTAAGACTACGTTGGACACTTATTAGATGTTTGACCCACCCATCACCCAAGCCTAATACCCTAGCTGTTATAGAATGCTTTATGTCCCGGTTTTTTCTCTCCACTACCGAAGTTCCCTCAGGATGGAATGGACTAGAGTACCGCAATGCAACGCCCAATTTGGTCATGGCCTCCTTGTAAGCTCAAGAGCTAAAAGCAGGACCCTGGTCAGAATGTAGGGTGCCGACTGCATATGTGCCGATAAAGACTGGCAAATCTTTTATAACAGTTCGAGCGTCAGCCGAGCACTGAGGCCACATCCAAATAAATCTTGAACACGAATCCACTGTGACCATAATATATTTGTAGTTACCATCCCTCTGCAAGGGACCGCAGTGGTCCAGTTAACGCAAGCTAATGGTTTATCTGAGATTAACAGTGGCGTGTGTGCAGGACGTTTCACTGTAGAGACTTTCATCTTTTGGCAGATTTCACATTCCAAAACATAGTTTCTGCTCTGTTTCCTCATCAGTATCTCTGTTTTAACAATGACACTGTGGCGGAAACACCTGCATGTGGAGAGGCAAGCCCTTCTTGTGCTGCTAAGATTAGACCTAATCTTTGTTCCATGTTTTGAATTACTCTATCCCCCACTCCAGGGATTCGAGCAAACTGAAAATTGTTCGCAACAGTTATATAATAGTATTTGAGTGGAAAGCCTTTCGGTAATGTTTGCCCACTGTCTTTGCCTGAAGTATTGACAGCTTGCATTATTTCGCCGTCTATTTTCATTTTTGAACAAGTGATTGCAGCTGCCTTCGTGGCTTCCTCAGCCAATGAATACCCTGCAACGTGAACGCCACGTTGATGACTCAGCATATGTATCACGTGAGTTTTTTGTAGTCCTTGTCGTAACTGAACTACTTGTTCCCAAAGCAATTTATGCTTGATTGTGCCACCTTTTGCATCTTTGTAACTGTTTTGAATCCAGTTCTGCAAGTATTCATAGTAAGATTGAACACAATAATACGAATCGCACACATAGGGGCCGATTAGGATGGCGGACGGACTTGCGTCCGTCTGCCACCCCAGAGGTGGAGGGACCGTCCGCAGGGGCAGCGGCGGTCCCTCCGTGCAAATTAGGATGTGACCGCCACCCTGGCGGTCACATCCTGTATTTTTAACATTGCGGCGGGTGCAGCTTCAAGCTGCACCCGCCGCAATGTTAAAAAATGCATGTGTTACATTTACATGCACAAAGCGGCAGGCACCGCACGGTGCCTGCTGCTTTGTGCACGCAAATGCAGGGGGGTACCATAGGTACCCCCCATGTGCACCCCCCAACCCCCTTCACCCAGGGGGCCCGCAACGGGCCCCCAAAGTGAATGTCCGTATGCTTTTCCATGGCGGAAAAGCCGCCGTGGAAAAGCATTTTTACACCAACATCATAATATGGCGGACGGTGTCTCATAGACACCGCCTGCCATGTTATAGCTTTTCCGCCGCGGTCGGTAGCCGACCGCGGCGGAAAAGCGGCGGACGGTCTTCCTGACCCCCCAGCCATCCTAATCTGGCGGGGGGTCTTTGAAGGCTCCGCTGCGGTTTTTCCGCATCCTCCAGGCCGGCGGACACTTCCGCCGGCCCGGAGGATGCGGAAAAACCGCAATCCTAATGAGGCCCTATGAGTGGGGAATTTGCAGTCCGTATTCTCAAGCTCCATCTTGAATGCTTGTAGTTCAGCTCGCTGAGCTGTACAATCTCCTAGAGATTGTGTTTTAGTGACCATTGGTCGGAATTTGCCATTGTGCCAACGACCTTTAACGATCGCACACACCGCACTATAGGCTTGTTTAACCTCGTAGCGGGTTGAGCTGATTCGCCAGTATAAATTATACATGCATACTGCTCTAGAGCTAGAATTTCAGAAGGCAGAGGACATTCTTGTTCATATTGTAGAAATGCTTGTGTCTCCAAATATAGGTCAAAAACGTATTCAACGTCTGTTGCAGCAAGAGAATTAACCAATTGTATACATCTTGGATGTAAAGCTTTAGCATTTGGAATGCTCTCTTTTGTCACTGCCTCTAAGGCCATAATGCGCTTACCCTGTGCGAGGGCTCTCTCTTTTGCTACAGCAGGTTTAACCGCGGTCGGTATTTTTTCTGTTGAAGTGAATTTCATTTCAGCTTGTGTGTACAAGTGTGATTTGTAAACTATTCGTACTTTTTCTCCTTTGTTAAAGGTTAAGTACTTGAATCCGCAATGCCCTGGAATGATTCGGATCACTAAGTTGCGTACGTTTACGCGTGTTTGCAAATGTTTTGTTTCTAACATGTCTGTTTAAATGAATGCAAAATTTCTGTGTGTCCAATTAACTGTTTTAAAATCAGGTTTGATTAATTCGTAGAGAGGTTTAACCCTTTCTGCGTAGTTTAGAATATAAGTTCTTCTGAAATTCAGGAAACCTAGAATCAACTAAGTTTTTCAGTGTTTTTGGAGGTTGGAGCAGCGGACATTTCTCTAGAAAGTTTGCTACCAGGCTTTTGCCTTCACTAGAAATAGGACGTTGAGGTGGGCAATTCTCGATTTTTTTAAATTGAATTTGTACCCTTCTGAGGTGAATCCAAGTATATTGGTATTCACCTTGTTCAAGTGCCTAACCAAGTCATCATCTGTCATATAGATGTCATCTACATATGATAAGGCTTCGTCATCTTAAGTTTGTAGTAACTCTGTTACTCTCGCTGAAAATAACCCCAGACAATTCTTGAATCCACGAGGGAGACGACAGAAGTGAAGCTCTGTGCTCATACTTGAGAAAGCGGTCAAATACCTACTTTCTGGTGTAATGTTTTGACAGAAGAAACTGTTAGAAATATCTAATGTGGTTTTATACTTTTTACGCACAATGTTATTCATTAATGCTGCACTGTGTGCATTTTGTACTGCAAAAGTTTTACAAGAGTTTAAATGTCTGTAATCCAATACTAGACTATATGTATTGTCTGGTTTGGAAACAGGAAACAAAGAATTGTTTCAATAACCCCCTGGTATTCAAGTTTATCTAATATCTCCCTGACCTGTTTTTTAGCTTCTTGCTTAACTGGGTACTGCCTTTATGCAGTTGGTTGATTTTTCAACTGGATTTTATGGTGAGGCGAATCCTCATCCCATCCTACATGATTTTTAGATAATGCAGGAGCCTGGGCTACTGCCCATTTCCTGGCATAGGCATATTTTAAATGAACTGGAATGTGGTTGGAGAAGGCTGGCATAATGATGTCTTCGCCATGTGGGCACTCTCTGACAAATTGTGGTGGCCAGTCTTGATCAGCTAGAAGAATGTCATAACCCGCAGAGAGTCGTTCTCAAAAGAGTGCTCTTATCTTTCTTGGTATGTCCCCCTCCATCCGGAGTGTTATTTCATATAACGTATGTGGACAACTTCAGTTTCAACTTGAATGAATTCATTCAAGTCCACTGTCTCCAGATGATCCTTCAAGTTCCTGCGAGCTATGGTGACTTCTACTGCGCTGTTCAACATTGTCTGAGCCCCTTCCCCGTTCTTGAGTTGTGTCCTCAAGATCCTCGGCATGTCTGATTTTTAGACCTGCTACCTTCTTTTTGGTGAATTGAGGTTTCTTGTTTTTCTAAACGTGTTGATCATCTTTGGACTTCACACATTCTTCCTTGTTTTCTGACCGTCCTCTTCTTTCGGATTTCTGTGACGAAGTCTGAAAGGTACGAGAGGAACCTGTATCAGTATCTTGATATCTATCAGGTTTTCTTTTACATTATCCCTATTCCTGAGGTTATACCTCCTTCCAGAGGGCTCCTTTTGAGGACACCTACCTCTGGACTGAGAATGCTTCTCTTTAGAAGTTTGCTTGCTATTTGTCAGAAGACCAGAACCAAGTCCACAGGAGCCGACGATGATTCCCAACGCCTCACCACCTCAACCACCACCCGAAGGAAAACTTCTAGGTAGCAGCTAAAGCAGGGGGGAAAGGGGAAGTGGAATAAAGAGAGAGAGACAGCCTTCACAAGTCCTCTCTGTCTTCTAGGTCTGCAAGGTCGCTGAATGTACTCAGCTGCTTCTGTATGGGAAGATATAATTTCATATCACAACATACAATCGTAATGACACTTAGAATAACTTAGGTTATCTACACTAGGATTTACCCTTTTGACCCTTGGCTATTGCTTCTCTCTCATATTGTTAGTTTTCAATTTGTTTTTCTTTTCACTGCAGCTGCAAAATAGGTTATTCACAATTTTAGTCACACTGTGCTGTATGCTATGTAACCCAGTAACTATCCTACGATTAGCTCTCTATATTTACCCTTCTTTTTTTTTTTTTTCAAAACCTTTATTGAAACAAACAAAGGCGAATAAGGGTGAACAGGTAGTCTGGTACAAATCATTAAGTGCATGTATACAATCGTTTCCTGTGATGCACAATAAGTTCAGAGTATACAATTTGAGCACCTAAGTAAAAAGGCAAAGTGAAGCAAAGCGAGGAAGTCCATTCGCAGAGCCCAGTTGTCATCCAGGTCCAGGGCGACAAGAAGGAAAATAAAACACTGTGATATCAACATTAGTCCAGCGATCCCGGATGACACAACTAAGGTGGAACAGAATTAAGGGCAATGTTCCTTCACCCATTCGCCCACAACTCCCCACAACACCCTCCCCCCTCCTCCCCCCCCCCCCTCGCTGCCGGGCCGAGCAAAAAGAGCAAGGAGATCAGAAAAAAAATTAAAGAAATAAAAAATAAAAATCATTATTATATATATATTTTTTTTGTCTTGTGGGCATTAATCATGGGATAGGGTTGAAGCTACCCTACCTCTGCGGCAGGTCCTCATGTGCCGGGCTGTTTTGAGCAAGTGAGATATTTACCCTTCTTGATACAGTTAAATCCTTTGTAAATCATCTTTGGGTATTTTGCATTTCCGGTAATATATGCAATTGTCTGTTCCACCAACAGCTGGGATAATTCGATCTGGTGCTTGGTATTTTACAGGAAAAAATATCCTTCAACAGTTCAACAGTTCAAATAACAAGTAAAATGTCTGTACCTGAGAGTACTGCTAAATAAGTTCTTCCGTTACTTACCGCCTTAATACCTTAGTCCTCAAATATCAAAACGAGTAAGGAATTATCTGCACAGCAAATCTGTGCTCTCAATTCCTTATCTTTCTCCACAGCTTCGTCAAACTGAGAAAAGCTGAACTCCCACGGTGCGCATGCGTTTTTCTCAACAGGCTCCGAATGATAACAAATAGAATTTCAGGAAAACACTAATCTAATGTCTCTTGTGCATGACTAAAAACACTATTTCTCACAGAAAAAATCATGTGCGGTGAGGTGACACTCCGTACACCTCACGAAGTCAGTTGAAGTGCGCAGTTCCTTCTTGGAACATGCGCATTGAGCTCTCTCCGGGTCGCGAGTCTCTGAACACTAGACCGCGAACCCGGTTTCAAGTAATTACTGTTCATGGCCGCCATTTACTTGAATGAATCTCTCAGATTGAGGAGACACGTTTTAATCATCAATGTTGACACAATATGTGTCTTTTTCCATCGTGAGTATCTCCAAGTATACTTAACTCAGCGGCCTTTTTCTCTAGACTTGCCCTGCATACTTGCTACTGCTACTGAAGTCCTGACACTATTTTCCCAATTCTTTTTAATAGGAGTAGGAGTGTTTTTAGTAAAGACCTTTTCAGGACTTTCTGACAGTTGGGGTTTCACTGGTTTTCCACCCAAGCTGACTCTGCCTAATTCTTCATAGGATTTTTCAATTATTCTGGCCAGCTCTTGTGGTTGCTCAGTTACATCAAATTCCCTTAACTTCTGGCGGATCACCACGGAAGCTGCCTCACCTTTAATATTAGCTAATATTATTGTTGAGACCTGTTTGAAATCTATCAGTAATTTCATACCTAGATTTAAAGCAGGCTCTGCCCCGTATTCATTTTGAATCTGTTTCAGGACGTTAGGTATTACAGCAATAGACGGAACACCATGAGTTTTAGTGTAGATTGCTCCAAAGACTGTACCCCAAGTGTTGCAGTCCTCCAGATGTGGTGCGATCCCCATTGGTAAACAGATTGTTAGAATTCTGTGTTTCTCATGAGAGGGAGAATTAGTAAATACTGCCTCGATTGGAGTAATTTTTTGAGCTATCCAGAATAGAACGTGTTCCTGTTTTGCAGGAAATTCACCGACGACTGAGTACAGAGTCTGTGGTGTAATTTTATTTGTGGTCCCCTGGTGAGGGGAGTGTTGTGGAATCATTATTGCAGGTTGGACTGTAAGACTGTAAGGCTGTCTCCTCTTGCCTCGCCTGTCCTCTTCTGACCTGCCCTGTGCACCATGCCAAAATTAATTAGGGCTTGGTCATTGCATGCCACATTCTGAAAAGAGGCATATAATAAATGCTTCTAGGGTGGGACCTTCTGCTCCTTCTTGTAGTCTTGTAGGCCTTGCACTCTTATGGTTTCTTGCAGAGCTTTTTTTTCCAAGCCATCACATTTTAGCCCCAGAGATTCCAATTGTGTTTGGTAGAAACTAACCTGACCCATTAGGTTTGACTTTGCTGATTCCACCTCCTGACCTTTGATTTGTATGTCACGAATGCTAGTTTCTAAAGAGTCCAAGTTATTCAGCTGAACTGTAATCTGTTACCTCAGGTTGGCCTTCATATATGTGATAGCCTTGCATATGTTCACCTTAATTTTTTTCCTTAATTCACTTTTAAATGGTTAAACAATGGATAGCAAACCATTTTAGTAATATCTACAAAAGACCCCGCAGAGGACTGAGGTGTTGTAATCTGCAAGGGTGCTTCTAAGAAATTCACCAGTTACTTTTATGTACACCTCTTAGGTGACATATGCAATAAGGATAGTTTCTACTCAATATCTACTGTCTCTGGTATCAAGACACTGCCTTAAGGGTATTTTGATGCCACTTTGAGCAAAATAACAGCTTTTAGGTGGATGCCATGACTTGTTAGTGGATAACGTTGGCTACTCTTTCCACCACAGAGCTTGTCTGTAAACTTTGCTTTCTCAATCCACCCATGAGAAGAGGCTGTGATGTCTGTTCATACTGGTTGCTTACAAGAGGGTAACAGAAAACTCAAAGGATCTCACTGTCGTTTCTGGGCCTAGTTTGATGCTTTTGGTTTCCTGAGTCATTTTTGTGCTTTTCCTCAGCAACTCTTCATGTACCTCTCCAGCTAACCACATTTAATCATGTACCTCTAAGCTTATATACTTTCCTAGGACATGACATTCCCTGCTGGAATCATACACCTCTTCAGCCTCGTGCCACTCTTTGTCAATGTCCCTCGGTCTACTAGCTCCCACACCACAGCTGTATGTTTTGCTGCGGCTCTTCTGCCTGCACCATCTCCTCACCATACAAGAGCCACAAGCACCATTTTATAGGAATGATTGCGCCTCACCAGGCAACTTCAGATAAGTTTCTCAGCTGTCTGGGGGAATTTATTGCTATAGCTGCCCCATAGTCCCACTCTTTATCGGCCTGGTAAAGAGGGTCCCGGAAGAGCTCTAACGTAGCATGGCCATCTTGGCCGATGTAATAGCCACCCCCTTCATTTTGGCTTCTAAAGCAAACAGTATGCACCTGGGAAAACAACTCTGGTCTCTCTGGTTGGCAGGGCCTATAAGTGAGCCTTACACACTGTGTCCCTGGTAAGAACATTATTGAACCAGAGTATTCTGCTGTTTGATCACAACTAGAAACAGAGCATTTGGAAGAAGACATTGAATACTATGTGTTGGCTTGTTTGCCGTTGTCTTTCTGCTAAGAGGTCTTGACAGGCTGTTCATTGTGTATTTCAGTTGATCCACATTTTTTAGAGTAATAAGAACCCCATGTACGGGAAATAAACTTAAAGAGGAAAATTGCAACTTATTTTCCATGAAGGACTTTCCAGAAAGCATTGCTTGCTGGATTGTGAAAAGTAACCTATGTGCTCTCGGTTACTGAAAGGGCTAGTTAACCTTCACATGCACCATGTTGTTTTTCACCTACTGTTGTTCCTGCAGCATTTTGCTTTCAGCCTTTTTGGATTGGATGAGCTGGATCATTCCAATGTGATGTCATAGAACAATACTTTCTATAGCATTCGACTCTTAGCACTGGATGGGAAAGCATGTCCTCTCCCTTCCTCGTTCCCTTTATTTGTCTGCATCTTTTTGCTAACTTTCATCCCGCCCATCCCCAGTATATCATTTATCATTTCTCCCAGGCACCATTTAATCTTCTTCCTCTATCCCACTGCCCCACCAGCTTCACTCTCGTTTCCCTATTGTTTGGCCTTTCTCAAAATGGCCCTCATTGATCCCAGTCCCCTAGCCATTCATACACCTCCTGCCTCCCTCCCATCCTTACCTGGTCCTCCACCAATGCCCATGATCCAACCCCACACTGCTTCCTTGCGTCTTTACTTGTTATCCCAATACAAATCAATTTACTTTGCCACTGTTTACTTTCTACAGACACTAGTTTGAAAAGGGTGATTACAAAGTTAATAGTAGATTTTAAATTCCATACTTTGAATGTGAGGGTATTTCATCATAAGTAGCATCCCCCAACGAAGAGATGTGGATGTGGTCTCCATTCCAGCTGAAAAGAGATTTCTCACAATGCATGTTAGGTTCTTATCATTGAAGTATGTATCCGGGTTAGAATGGTCCTAGGAAGAGAAAGGTATGAGTTGCCTATTAAGCAATTAATTTATTAGTCAGTACCAATGAACAATGGTGACAACCTCCTACTACAGCTCATGCTAGTATCTTTATTGTGAAAACTATAAAATACATGTGTTGTGGCTATTGTTTTATTGTTAGTAATATTGCCCTACTGCCATTGTAAAGTCAATTGTCTAGCATTTTCTATTTATTTAATCTGTTTGTAAAGTGCTGGCTTTTGACACATTATCATAGTCTAGCATTCAAGACCACAGTAAGGCTGTTTTTGTCATAGCCAATCCACTACCCAGGATATTAAAGATTGGTACATGCAGTAGATTGGCCAGGTTATGGTACACACACAGCTCCTTTCAATGGGCTCCTCTCAGTCAGGCTAGGGCCGCTGTAAAAGGATGACTTGGACCCAGTGATCAGATGCTGCTGTGGGAGGCATCTGAGAACAGCCTAGCACACTACTTTATTAATCCCCTGATACTGCACCAGCGTCAGGATGTCGGCATGGGTCAACATGTCACCAAATCAAAATAGTTTGTAACTGGAACTGTTCAAGCTTGACCACAAAGAGCAACAAACAAAGTCTACTAGTTTGCTGCTTCCAATGAGCTAGAATCAACAAAGGCATTCAACCTTGCAGTTCCCCCACATGGGTTCTCAAGTGATATGGATGTCTTGGGGGTTGGGAAACTTTACCATGAGGCACTTGGGATTCAGCCAGTTGCATTGGGTGCACATCCATTTCCTGATCCGCCGTCTACTGACAAGAAAGTGTATCAAAACAGTTGGCATTGGTGGAATTACCACTTCTGTATCCTTCTGGTACAACTATGCTGGTTGGGTGGGCCGTGAAACGTCTGTCAGTCTTCCGCTTTAGAGATGTCCCTTGTCGCTTGCTCACCACTTCTTTTGGCCATTACCATATTCCCTTGTCTCTGGATTACCAGTAATTGGCACCTCTCAAAGGCCAAGCAAACCTTCCCTCCACTTGTCCTGCTGAGACGCATCACCCAGGCATCCACCACCAGTGTCTGGAGGCTTGCAAGCATGACTTGCCCAGATGTTGCTCTGTGACCTGTCATGTTGGCTCATATTTGGGTCTACAGTGTCCAGAGAATATGAGGCCCATGGGGAGTAATGTGCTGTACAACTCGGCCAAATAAAACGTCAGATAGAGCTCCGAGTGGTGACATGAAGAATCTTCCTGCAGGCACCAAGGAACCGGTGTATGGTGTCCTCAATGTCCTCATGTTGTTCTACGTAAATCCTAATGGCTTTGTTTAGTGTCCTTATACATTCTACCTCCCCATTTGCTTGAGGCTATCTTGGTTTTCTCCTTAGGTGGGTCACGCCGAGGTATGCTTTAAAATCATCGCACTCTAGATTAAAATGGAGCAAGATAGCACCCTAGTGATAAGCGGTGTTGCCTGCTGCTCCCCTCTCACCTCTCCTTGCTAATCAGTCCAGTTTGCGGATTGACGAAGCATGCATGGAGGAGCCTGCGCTGGATTCGGATTGGAAGTGAGAGGATGCGGTGGGCTCAGGTGAGCTTGCCAGAGATCGAGTTGCTGTAGCATGTTGGACCACTTTGTTCTCACTGCGATAATCAAAGCAGCACAGTACTTCGCCCGACTTGCCAGTTTTTTTTTCAGGCTGGTGGTGCGCCTGACATGCAAGATGCCGGACCGGGGACTTAAACGGCTAGCGGCTGTAAGCATGATCACCGCCCCTGCCCTTAAGTTCACCTGCCGTTCACCCGGTAGAAGGGTGGAAAAAAGGAGTGGAAAGCTGCAGGTACAGACACCATACCCACTGAGTTTTATAAACAATTCTCGGCCAAACTTAAAAAGTGTTTAACAAACGTGTATGTGTGAATTTATAAAAAAATAAGCCCTCCAAACTCTTGGTCTATGGCAAAAATATTTGTTTTCCCTAAAAAAAAAAAAAAGTACGTCGTCACTAGAACTTGGCTCCTATTGACCGATCATCATGATTTACGGGGATTCTAAGGTCTACTCTAAAATGTTGGCTACTCGTCTGTCTCAGGTAATATGTAAGATGGTCTCAGGATGACAAC
This sequence comes from Lissotriton helveticus, assembly GCF_964261635.1. NCBI lineage: Eukaryota > Metazoa > Chordata > Amphibia > Caudata > Salamandridae > Lissotriton > Lissotriton helveticus. Next base: position 306,102,610 of record NC_136063.1, read on the forward strand.
ATGGGTTTATTCCCAGGAGAGGAAAACAGATCATACACAAGGGGGAAATTACCCTTTTTGTTGCTTCGGAGGTGGCAGGGGGCCCTATGGCTTGGATTCTGTTGGAATGAGGAAAAATACTTTGATAGGTTCTCCTGGCAAAAATTGTGGGTACGAATGCAGAGAGTGTGCATTGGATCAAGCTGTTGTTAGGTAGTCAATGCTCTGTATAAGAACCAGTGGCCAGAGTGTTTGTAGCAGGAGACCTGTCTGAGTCATTCAGAATCTGAGGGGGATAAGGCAAGGATGTCCTTGTTCGCCATTATTGTTTGCGATATATATATATTGATCCCCTCATACGTAGACTGCAGAATAATATTGCTATCTATCCGATGCAGTTCCAGGAGTGGGATATTAAGGCCTTGGCATATGCTGATAATATTGAACTTGTGACCCTTGACCCAATGGCTGTGCTTACAGTGATAGAGGATGTGGCCATTAGATTTCGGAATATTTCAGGACATTCATTGAGTAAAGATAATGCAATAAGGGACCGATTACGATTCGGCCCTAAAGCCTAGGACGTGTGGTCGGAGTCTTTAGGGCTGTATAGTAATGGGCCACTCTGTTTCCATTCCAACCGCCTTATTGTGATGGAGGAGGTCGGAAAGGAAACTGGACAGTCATTCTGGCTGGCTTCCAACGGGCTGCCAGTCGGAAGCCGGAAAGTAATCTCAAGGGCGGGTCTTTCCACCCCTGAGATTACAATCATGGTTTCTGGCATGGTTTCCAAGCTGGCCTGTTTGGAGCCCCCCAGCAGGGCCCCCTTTGGTGCACGGGATCTGGTTGGAGTACGAGGGGGCACCTAGGGTGCCCCCCTGTTGATCCCTGCACCTAGGTGTCTGCCACGGGTTCAGGGATGAACTGCACTTCCCTTTACAGTGCCCTAATAGGGTAATTTACAGTTTTTTAAATCAATTTATGAAAGATGATTTGGATAAACATATGCGGAGGTGGCAAGAGATACTGGCAATAGGTGAGGCGATTTTCTTTTGCAAATCTATCTCACTTTCAAAATCAGCTCTACTGTAGGCAAGGCTACAAGTGCAATATTGCAAAACCTGTTTTAATCTATATTATACACATAGTAGGTTTATAAAATGGGCTATGGTAAAGGATAGCATGCCTTAGGTGTCAGATGTATGGCTCTGATATTCTACATATGTTTGCTACCTGTGGAGTGTTGTCGACTGTGAAAGAGGTGATATGAAGATTTTTTAATTATAATCTGAAGTTTAAGGCCTCCTTAATGCAGGTGCTGATCTTATTAGGAGTAGAAGAAGGGGAGGGTAGTGAGATGGGGAGACCCCTTCTATTGATCTGAATGACCATCTTCCGACTATCTATCGCCTCTACCTGACTGGATCCAAATACACCTGTATTTCAGCAATGGTTAGCCTGGCTGTTGGCGGTACATAACGTAAAAAAAGCTGCATATTCGAAAAAAAATGTACTGTCCCGGAAAAAAAGGTTGAGAATCTGGGCTCCTCTGACTAATTGGGTCGAGTCACTGGTAGGTGAGAAGGATTTCATAACAAGACCGGAGGCTACTATTATGTATGACTTGTATTTGCTGCCCAAACATCCAGCCCTTTTTTAAGAATACTGAATACATCACAAAGCAATAAAATGTTCATCTAGGCACTATAAATATCATGTGCATGGAGCATGAAGGATTTGGGTGACACAAAGGGTCTTCTTTTTGGAGACAACTTTGTTAAATCACTGGGAAAGTACGTCTCCACCTTCACAGCTTTTAGTAAAGCTCAAACCAATATGTGTAGAGTCTTCGGCTCATGCTCCCTTTTTGGGCGGGCTGACAGGAGAGAACCAGCTGTCAGCCGCGGAACATACAGGTCCCACTCCAATTTTTCCCACAAAGAGGAAGAGGCTCAAGGTCCCATGGTGGAAGATCAAGATCGTCTAACCAATGATTCCAAGGTGAGTAAGACTATTTTACACACCATAAAAGTAGGAGGGAGACTAACATGTTCCACCCACAGCTGGGAGAGAGTAACACAAGATCCTAGAAACAGTAACATGTTTAAAAATAGATTTCTAGGATTACCCAGTCCAATCCAAAATTCCCAGAGAAATGAGTGTGGATGGAGAGCAGATGAGATTAATAGATTTAGAGGTGTCACAAATGTTAGAAAAAAGAGCCCTAAAGAAAGTGTCAGATTTTGAAACCTTACAAAATGGATTTATAAGCACAATAATTTTTGTAAAAAAGAGAGAAAAAAGTTGGCGCCCAGTCACAAACCTCAATGATCTAAAACTTTTTCAAACTACAGACATTACTAGATGTAAGGTATCCTTCTTTTGAGAGACATCTTACAAAGATTGGCTGGTAAAGTTGGATCTCAAAGATGCTTACTTTACATTACCTATGGACAAGGACAGTCAGAAGTATCTCAGTTCTCACTGGAAAGGGACCCTTTATCAATTCATATGCCTCTCCTTCGGACTGTCCTCCGCGCCACGGAGCTTTACCAAGGTGCTCCGACCTCTGGTAAGCTTTCTGAGAGAAAGGGGAGTTCGACTCATCATATATCTGGACAACATTCTCATTCTGTCCCAGAGAAAGCCGGAAGTCATGACTCGTTTATCCGGGGTAATAAACTTTCTGGAAACTCTGGCCTTTATAATAAACTCAGAGAAATCTATCATGATCCCATCTCAAGAGTTTGAATTCCTTGGCTTTCAAGCAAATACTGTATTGTCACAAATAGTTCTACCACACAAGAAAGTCTTAAGGATAAAAAAAAAATAAGGGCATTCCTATCCAAAGACTCCAATCTTTTAAGAGACCTGGCAAGAGTCCTGGGTCCTCTGTCTTCCTCGATTCAAGCAGTTTGTCAAGACCCCCTCCACTACAGAGTGCTTCAGAGATTGAAAGCGTGGTATTAAAGAAAAGGTCTTTGTTATGGGGACACAGTACCCCTATTGAAAGACGACCAGGAAGACTTTCTTTGGTAGCAGAGAAATCTTGAAGCATGGAATGGGAAAGCCATCTTTGATTTTATCCTAGAATTGGATGCACGCAACTGATGCTGGGAAAGCCATTTAGGCAATCTATAAACAGGAGGAAAATGGTCATAAAAGAACATTCAGTCCAGGTGAAATGCCTGGAGATATCAGCGGGTCTAAATGACCTTATGAGTTTCAGAGAACAACTAAAGAATTCGAACACCCTGATTCGCATAGACAGCTTATCAATAGTCTCCTACATGAACCGGTTCAGGGGGGGGGGGGCAAATCCAAGACTTTAGCAGATATAGCAGTTCAAATGTGGTATTAATACACTCAGAGCAGAATTTATCCCAGGGATAACGAATGTATGGGCAGACTGGATTTCAAGGTTTCTTCACAATTCCAGGGATTGGAAATTACATCCAAAGGTTTTTTCTCTAATAGAAAATCTCTGGGACCCGATCCAAGTGGTGTGCACGGCGGTTGCAAATTGGATGAAATTCAGTTACGCAGCCAAAGAGGGCTCAATTCCATCAGTGGCTTCATAAAACTTGCCGATGTACGTTGTCCCTGCATGGGTCACTAGGCACTCAAAGACACTGACAAGAGGTAGAGGAGAGGAACATCTGTACAAGTGTTTTTTTTTACATGTATGCCGAAGCATAGGTTCAGAAGGTAAAACATTGTAATAATGATTGCTCATCCCATTCACAGATGCACCTTTGTCGATGAGGTAGGCTACTGTCACTCCAAGCCATCACATTTGGCATGTAGGGCACTGTCCTTGTGTCTGGTCCATAGAACCACCTGTGCAAGTGATGAGGAAGATTTCTTCATTGTAACCCTCAAAGTCATCATCTGCAGGAAGGTCTTCTCAAGCTTCAATGGGTCAGTAACATCCATGAGTTCTCTTGCTCCTTGTCATTGCAAAGTACTTCTCCCTTAAGGTGCACAGAGGAGATTTGCCCCCCCCCCACCGAAGACCATGGCGAAATGAATGAGCAGTGACAGGTGGACCAAGTTTCCTATTGCCTGCCAATTCTCAAGCGGGTGGGGAGAGAGTCCACACTACCCATATTGTTTTCCGAGTGACTTGCCTGTTCGTGTGGGCCTTGAAGGAGGTCTCAGAGCCTTGCCCTTTCCAATTGCGGAAATGGCTTTGGTCTTGATGACTCAGGGCTCCTCAGCACCTATAATGGTGGGGAGCATGTAGAAGTTAAGTCCCATCCGCTCAGCATAGTCACTGGGCAGTTCCTGATACCTTGCCAGCATAAATATTTAGTCCAGACATATTATAGACTTTCTAAGAATATGACGTTTAGGAGGGGCAGATCTACAGCCTTTGTTTTAATTATCCTTCAACTTCTTTTGGGGATCATTAGCAATGCAAGCCTGGCATAGAAGACATCAATGGATTTACCCTCATGCTGGCAGGCTTTCCTGAGTTTAAAGCGTCAAAGTCATGGTTCATTTAGGGAGCAAAGTAAGCTTTGAGTTACACTATGGCACCATCATAGCCAGTCCAACCACCAGTGTTGGGTATATTGGCAAAGAGTTTAAATATTTCCTCGCTGGTGAAGTGCAAGATGAAAGATCTTTTGATCTCCCTATCCCTCTCTTAGATGGCTTTAAAACAATTTTTAACTGGGTGTGGCCAAGATGGCGGAGCGTTGAGACATGTCTCTCGGTCTCTCCATCCCTGATCCTGGCCCGGGCCACCTAGTTTGCCCACTATAGATGACCTGCGGTGGTCTCCATTGAGGCTAGCATACCGGTGATCCCAGCGGCCGACGAGAGCGGGCTCCGTGGTCCAACCGAAGTTATTTGGAAGCCAACACAGAGAGGGACCAGGAGCAGAGGCATTGTGGCCGCAGCGGTAGGCGGAGTACAGGCAGCGGGCTTCGCCTGGACAGTCCAGCACTTCTGTATATTGATCAGGTGGGGTGATTGAAATTACCTTAGAACTGTGATTTTGGTCTTAAAATGTAATTAAAAAAAATCAATGTTTATAAATTGGTCTCTGATTTATTCTTGAGTGTGTGTCCATTTATTGCCTCTGTGAGTACAACAAATGCTTAGCACTACCCTCTGATAAGGATAACTGCATGCCTAAACTACCACAAAAATAGCATTAGAATTATCTGCTTTGACCTCTGTATACCTTTTGGGGTTCCACTGGGCTCGCCGCACAGTGTACTTCATTTTACTACACAATATATATAGACCCAGCTTCCTACATTTATATGTATGAAAAGGAAAGCTTTAGGTCACCATGTCAAGTCAAAGTGGCAGTGTTAAAACTGCACATACGGGGCGTGGCTTAGGAGCTGATCATGGCGGACGCGTCTCTTTAGAGCTCCGCAGGTCGCCCAGCCAGAACCTTCATCCGCCATTACTCCTGGTCCCGCAGTTTTGCCGCGGGGTGCTGCCTTTGAAGGGCGCAACGCCCGGTGCCTGGCGGTGTGTTCCCCGGTCCCGGGGAGGCCCCGCGGACCCTCTTGCAAGCTCCCGGCCGGAGGGCCGCCGACGCGGTGGCGGCTGTGAGGGAGGCGGCGCGGCTAGGTGACTAGCTCTTCGGCTCTGTGGTGGTGCCCGGAGTGCGATCTGCCCTGAAGAGGCTGCCGGCTTTGGTGGGGCGGGCGCCCGTCCCTGTGGTCGGCGGGCGCGTGGACGCTGGTGCGCTCTCCCCCTACCTTACATGCAGCCGGGGATCTAGGCCTGCAGCGGTGCCCCGAGGAGATCGGCCACGACGGGGCCAGGAGCTGATGCCGGCCCTGCTTCTGTGAGCCCCAGGTGGGTCCCGTTTTGCTGGTGGGGGTGGCCGCTGCAGCTCCGGCGGCAGTGAGGTGGGGCCGGCTTGGGACTGTGACCCTCCAGTGAGCTCACGTGGGCTGGGCCTGTCTCTTCCCTGGGGACGGAGCCGGGGCAGCATGGGTCTGCTCCCGACCCAGGGACGCCCGTCGGGGCCTGACACTGGCCTGGGGGCCGAGAGGTGGCGGAGGAAGGGCCCCCATTGTGCTGCTACTGGGTGCTTCTGCTCCTGGAGGACGACACAGGTGGGCCCAAAATCTGCGGTGGTGATCTGTGGGCCTGTCTGGGGCTGAGCTTCCTGGAACACTGCCTGTCTGAGGAACCGAGGAGCGGGGGAGTAGTGCCGGTTGGACTGCCCTGCGGAGGCTTTACGGACTGTGCTGTCGGGGGGGGGCGGCTAGTGGTTTTTCCCTCATTCCATGGGTAAAAAGCAGCCTACCATGGACCAGTTCGCCACAGCTGCTCCGGCCGAGAAGGGGACCGCCGGTGGGGTCTCCCCGACACAGCGATGCTTCTGGAGGCCACTACGCAGTCTCGCACAGTGCTGGAATCTCAAATCGGAGCAGTGGGATCGGAGGTGGGATTCCTCTGCCAAGATCTCCGGAAGGCGGTGGACGGGATCACGGAGGCCGAGACAAGGGTTTCAACAGTGTCAACCCTCCAGAAGAAGGTGGACAAATTGGCCATGGTTTCCAAGGAGCTGGCGGCTAGGGCCGAGGACGCGGAAGGGAGGGCCCGCCGCAATAACATTCGCCTGGTTGGCTTTCCGGAGGGCTGCGAGTGGTCCTCGATGGGGAACATCCTCTCGAATTGACTCAGGGCGCTGCTTCCGGCTGAGGACATTTCATCTTGCTTCATGGTCGAGAGGTCGCATCTGGCCCTGACTCGGAAGCCACCGCCGGGCGAGCGCCAGCGCCCTGTCATTGCCCGTCTCCTTAATTACGACCGAGATGCCATTCTGCGTTTTGCCCGAACGCACAAGGAGAAGATGGTCTTGAGTCTCATTCCATCATGGCCTTTCCTGATTACACCCGGATTGTCCAGCAGCAGCGACAGTCCTTTGTGGCTGCAAAGCGGCGCTTGCGAGACCTATACCTTTCCTACGCTCTTTTTGTTCCCAGCTCGTATGAAAGTTCTTTTCCAATCTAAATCCTACTTCTTCGATACCCCGGAAGAGGTCTTCGCTTGGACCGATGAACGCCAGCATCTTAGGCCACATACTCCGCCGCCTTTCAACTCGGATTCCTCTCCAAACGCGCTCTGGAGTGGCCGTCAGGGCATGGAGGTTCCTCGCCAGCGGCACCGTTCCCGCTCCAATTGGCGATCCCAGGATAAGACGACTGCCGCGGAGTGAGGTACCCCAGGGGGGCGCTTCTGTTGGTTGCTATACTTCCCCGTTTTGGAGCGGGGGGTGATGACTTGCTCGGTACTCGGACGCTATGCAGCAGGGACCACTACACTCTTTCTGGCTGGGTCGGACTAGACTCGCCTCTTGTTTAGGTTGCTGGGTAGGGGGTGGTGGGGGGATCCATTGGAGGGTCTGCTGTGGTCTTCTCGTTGGAGGGTCTGGATGGGACTCTACCGTGACCGATACTCCATGTTTCAGTAAGTATAGGGGGTGTGGGGTGGTGGGGGGAGAGGGGGGTTCGACAGTTTGTTGTTGTTTGTCAGTTAATTTGTAGGTTGTTTGCACCATACCAACCCTTACGCCTGCACAGGCTTCCGCGCTCTGCTCCCTACATAGCCCATGACGCACACAGCGAGCGATGTCCCCACTGGAGACCTTAATATAGTGTCCTGGAATGTACGGGGTCTGCTGAATAAGGTCAGGCGTGGGGCGGTACTGACCCAGGCCAAGCGATATTCGGCTGATATTCTGCTCCTTCAAGAGACCCATTTGCTAGGCAATAAGGCCCCGTGCCTCTCCAGATTCGGCTACCACATGGTTTATCACCCGGGCTTTTCTAGAGGAGCTCGAGGCATGGCGATACTTGTTCACCGCAGGGTCCCCTTCCAGGTTACTCGACAATGGCTTGACCCCGGTGGTCGCTTTACTGTCGTTACTGGTACGTTAGCGGGGAAACAAATGATGATTGGTAGTGTGTACGCCCCGACCCCCCCTCAACCAGATGTTTGTCGATAGACTGACAAGACTTTGGGGAGAACTCCCTGACGGGTTGGTTATACTGGGAGGGGATTGGAACGACATTATGGCCCCCTCGGATAGGTGGCGAGCGTAGCCCCAGACTGCTCCCGCCCCTGGATCAAGACTCCATAGCTTGGCGCACACCCTGGGCTGGCTGGACACGTGGCGGGCTCTTCACCCCCTTGAGGCCGGCTATACGTATGCATCTGCAGTACATCCCACACTCTCGCGCTTAGACTATATTTTCCTCCCACACAGCTTCGCGCATAGGGTTAGATTCGCTTCCATCCTCCCCCGTGGTTTGTCAGACCACTCCCCCACCCAGCTCATACTTTTCCTGCAGACCAGTAGGTTCCCTTACCGCTGGCGCATGTCACCCTGGTTGCTTCGGCAGCCCGCATATAAGGAGGTGCTCAGTTGTGCTGTGGCTGATTATTTCGCCTCAAACGTCAGATCGGTTACGTCCAAGATATCGCTGTGGGAAGCCTTTAAATCCACGATACGCGGGCGGGTATTAGCTATCGCTCGGGAGAGAAGAGACATCGGTTGACGTGGACGCTGGAGCTGGAGGAGCGCCAACGCGACCTTCAGGATGCAATGGTGCGGGACCCGGGAGGTGGCGCCCGCTGCCATTTGCTCCATGTTCAGCAACAACTGCGTCAGCTGCTTACTAATAATGCCAAAGAGGCGTGGCTAGAGATGCAATATCGGATTTATCAATGGGGTGATAAATCCAGCCAGATCCTCCACAGACTTTGTCAGGCGCGGTCCGCCCCGACACAGGTTCCAGTACTTCGCTCCTTTTTTGGCACCATGTGTTCCTCTCCTGAGGGAGTAGTACAGGTATTTGCGGAGTTCTAAGCCACCCTCTATGATAATCATGATGAGCTCGCGGATTCTCTTATAGATGCCTTCTTTATCAATATTCCCCCGCGGCACTTATCCGATGAGCAGCGAGACGCTCTAGACACACCCATCGCTCTAGACCAACTGCAGGTCGCCCTCACTAACATTCACCCGGGCCGTGCCCCCGGCCCGAATGGGTTCCCCGGCGACTTCTTACGCCCTCTCATGGGGACCGTCAGACCCCACCTCCTCGGGGCCATGCACCAGGCGCTTGAGCAAGGAATCCTGTCTCCTGATTGGCGGCATGCCGAAATTGTTGTCTTCATCAAGCCGGGTCGACCACCTGAAGACCCGGGCTTGTATCGCCCCATCTCCCTGTTAAACTTTGAGCCGAAGCTGTTGGGGAAGGTGTTGGCAGATCGCCTCTGTACGTGTATCCTAGATCTTGTTCACCTGGACCAGTCAGGCTTCATGCCTTGTCGATCCACCAGGCACAATATACGTCGTGCGCATAATGCTGTGGCGGAGGCCCACTGCCTGGGACGTCCTGCAGCGGTCCTGCTGGCCGATATAGACAAAGCGTTTGATTCTCTAGGCTGGTCATACCTTTTCAAACTTTTGGAAGCAGTGAATCTAGGTCCTAGATTTCGAGCGTATGTTAAACTCCTATACACAGGTCTTACGGCCTCGGTACGGGTGGCTGGATATCGCTCGGATCCCTTTGATATTCGGAGAGGGACAAGGCAAGGATGCCCTCTGTCCCCGCTCCTTTTTGCTTTGGCAAGCGAGTCGTTAGCGGCTTGGGTGCACCTGGAAGCGATGTGCAAGGGTCTGGTTTGGTCCCCAGATTACACCGATAAAATCGCACTCTACACGGACGACGCGCTATTTTTCTTCTCTGACCCCGAGGTCACAGGTCCTAGAGTGCTGGAGATACTCCGGGTGTTCAGCGAGACGTCGGGGCTCCGAGCCGACCCATCTAAATCAACGCTTTTCCCCTATATGTGGGGAGCAGGGGCATCAGGACTGGGCCTCGCAGCTCGTTGTGGCTGCGGCAGGGGTCAAATACCTAGGCGTTTATATCACTAGAGATCCCTCCTCTGCGTGGTCACTTAATATGGCCCCTCTGCTCCCGGTGGTCCAGGAGGAGACAGCTGTGTGGTCCCATCTTCCCTTATCGCTTTACGGCAGGTCCGCCATTTTTAAAATGGTTTCCTTGTCGCGCCTCTTGTACAGATTGCAAAATTACCCATATGCCATTCCTCCGTCCTGGTTCCGCCAAGTTAATGCTCTCCTGAACAGCTTCCTGTGGGATGGCGGGGCGGTCCGGGTAGCCCTGGCCACCTGTGTTCAATCTACATACTGTGGGGATATTGCAGCCGCAGATGTGCGATCTTATTATTGGGCATCCCAATTGTTGGTCATCAATGAATGGTGGTATAATCCACAGGATGACCCGGCTTATGCAGTGGAGAGGATCTTTTTCGAGGTCTATCCACTGTTGAATCTCCTGTATAGTGCATCTGCCATAGACACCCTCCCCCCGGCCTGTCGTACGGTGATTCAAATATGGAGAAGTGTTTCGAAGTCCATGGGTTGGTGGGCATGCTGACACGCGAGACGCCCCTCTGGAGCGGCACATGTCTCAGATCGGTCTCGGCGCTACCTGGGTTCTGTCGGTGGGATATGATTGACATCTCGACGCTGGGAGAGGTGATGCGCTGTCCTATCCTTAAATCTTCCGGGGGCTGCAGGAGGAGTTTGACCAACACAAATCCCAATTCCACAAGTATCTCCAACTTCGACATGCTCTTACTCCCTTGATTAAAGACCTTATGACTTTGCCGGAGTTCCATCCCATGGAGGGTAGACTACTGCTGGGTGACTTGGGGGCTCACAAGATCCGTCAGATTTATCAGACGTTGACACACAAAGACTGGCCTGCATGGGACGAGGGCGGCCTGGGAAGCTGACATACCGACCCTTACTGACGACGACTGGACCGAGGCCCTTGCCAGTCCTAGGGGCTCCGCTGTGTCAACTAGGTACATACTGATACAGTTTAAGTACATACATCAGGTGTACTATACCCGCCTTCGCCTTTGGAAGATGGGAGTTATTTCTTCCCCCGCATGCCTTTTATAATTTCCAGAAGGATACCCCCGATGACTTCTAACATATGTATGTTAATTGCCTTATTTCGATGGATGGAAATTCAATAAAATCTGTTGTAAAAAAAAAAAACGGCACATACAAGTTCTGCAATGGCATTCCTGACCCATGATAAGAGGGTAACTAAAGTGGGTGCCACAATAAGTGCTTCAGGTCCACTAGTAGCATAACATTTACAGGCCCTGAGCACATGTATTGCACTTTACTTTCATTTTATAAGTAATTAAATATGCTAAGTGGAATATGTGTAGGGGTGAGAGCAGAAGCACCTTAGCACTGTTCAGCAAAAATGAGTTCAGAAAAATGGAGGGAGGCAGGCAACAAGTTGGGGAAGACCACCCCAAGGCTGTCAGTTCCAACATTTGGGTTGAGCTTCAGGTAAGCATCCAGGTCTGGATGACGTGAAAGCAGTGTTTGGCGTGTTGGATGTCTGAAATAGAGGAGACTTTCAAGTAGAGTTTTCTGACATAAGCATATTGGTGAATTTTTATGCTGTTTCATGAATAGTGCACCAAGCGCCTCCAACTATAGGCAGCAGATGACATTATGGAGCTCTGGGGTACTTGGCAAGTTATATGGATCGTTTGTGACTTGAACAAGCCTATGTGAACAAACCAGTTTTGGTTGGAAAGGTAGGAGGAGAGCCAATGAAGGGCATAGTCTGTTGTACGTAGTTGGGTTATTGGTTGAGGAGGGTGGAAGCCCCACAATCACTGTCAGTCTGAACCACAGAAGTTACTAAATTAATCTGTGCTTAACTGGCCCGTAGCTAGGGGCAAAACAGTCAGGCATAACTTACAGGCAATGTGTAAAGTATTTATAAGACACACAAACAGTAATAAAGTGAAAACAACACAACAAAAATCCCAAACCAGTTTAGAAATGCAGAGTAAATATTAATCAATCAATCTGGATGTGTGGCTAATCACCCGGAGAGTATCAGGACTCAGAGTGCTGCAGCCGAGAATTAGTCAAACATCCAGGTCTTGAGCCCTTTTCTGAACTTGAATAGAGAGGATGAGTTCCATAGGTGAAGATGGAGATCGTTACAGGACTTCACTGCAAGGTAGGAGGAGTGACCTCCACTGTTGATGCGTCGGATGCAGGCAGAGGGAGGTGGAGCGCAGGTGTTTGGAGGGATAGTGGAAGTTCAGCCAGTGGTTGATGTATGCTGATCCCTAGTTGTGGAGGGCTTTGAAGGCATGCGTGAGCATCTCTTCTGAATGGGGAGCCAGTGGAGCTTTCTGAGATGGGGGTAATGGGGGACTGCTTGGGGAGGTCTAGGATGAGTCTGGCTGCTGTGCTCTGTATCGTCTGCTGCCTTTTGATGAGGTGCGAAGTGATTCCTGCATAGAGTGCATTGCCGTTGTCCAGTCAGCTGGTAATCAGGGCTTGTGTGACGGTGCATCTGATGTTGATGAGGAGCCATCTGGAAATCTTGTGGAGGGTGAGGGAGCAGGTGAATTAGACTGCATCGATTTTTTTTTTTCATGTTGAGCTTGCTGTCCAGAATGATGCAGAGGTTGTGGGTATGGGTGGTCAGTGTTGATGTGAGTCTTAGTTCGTGGGGCCACCAGGTGTCATTCCATGGGGCGGTGTTTCCAAAGATTAGCACTTCCGTCTGCTCTCTGTTGAGTTGTAGGCAGATGTTCCTCATCCTCGTGAATAAAATGACGCCAACCCAAATTAAATCCAATCAGTAGAACCAGACATATGAAATGTTAAAGTTGTTAGTGCAATGTAGCACATAAAAGATCAAAGAGCCAATTGTGATTGTCTTTTTCTTTTTTTTTTTGTAAACAACTCCAATATAAAAGAGAAAAGGCATATACTTTACACACTAATACACAATAGTAACATCATACAAAGCAAAAAAAAAAGAGAGTCCAAAAGAAAGTATGAAAATAAATGCAAAAACACAATATTTCGACATTGTCAAATGCTTAGAGGAACAGCAAGAGGGAAAGGAAAGCAGAAAAGGAATAAAAAGGCTACAATAATAAATACTTTCCAGAATTCCAAAAACGTGAAAAACAGAATAAGTGAGGAGGTCGGATAAGGTCAAACATACACTTTACTGACTAGAGTTTTAACCCTTCAGTTTGAGATGGCAGTGGCAGACCAAGTTGTGATAGGGGACCAGATTTTTTCACCTCGTCTCTTAGACTTCAAGCCCCTAGTGGCATAGATTGCTATCTCGTGGTTATAGACGCCCAAGAAGCGAGCTAGCCACATTTGGAAGCTCGGGGGGTCCCTATCTTTCCAGCGTGCGGCAAGTATAATTAGGTAGACAGCAGCTCCGATGAAAAGCATACCTTCCTCACTAGGATTCAAATTTAGTGTACAATCATACCCGAGCATGCAGATGGTGGATGATTCAGGCAAAACTCGCCTAAAGACCTCCTCCCAAAATTCCCATATCATTTTCTTATAAAGTATAAGCTTGTCGCAATCATAAAACATATGTAGTAGTGTGGCCGGTCCACACTGACACCTAGGGCAGTGATCGTTGCTGCTTTTCCCCCATGAGTACAGTTTTGCTGGGGTGTAATACAGATTGTAAATTGTTTTGTAAAGTTGTGCTTTTAGATTAGTGGAGAGCAATAATTGTGATGTCAGTGCCAGAACCTTGTCAATGTCTGTCTGGGTTCTCAAGCCTATTTGCCCATGATACTTCAGTAGATTCCAAGTCATCTGGAGTTTTTTGATGCAGGGAGGTATAGATAGTGCCAATTCTGGTGGAGGGCCTAATGATGTCTTCAATAAGAGGTATTTTATTCCAGCTTATGCAGGGTAGCTTGGTGTAAGATATTTCTTACTTGATAAAACTTTTAAAAAAACGTGGCAGGTATATTAAACTGGTTCTGAAGGGTGGTGAAGCTAGTTTTCATATCTGTGCCAAAGAAGTCAAGAAGGGAGATAATACCCTGTCTTTCCCAGCTAGCGGAAATCATATCATTAACATTTAGAGGAAGCGGAGATGAGTGCCAGAGTGGAGTGTAGCGGTTTAGTTTGGAAATTTGCATATGTTTGGTAATCCGTGCCCATACTTTCCACGCCCCAGTGACTGTTTTAAACTTAACTTTTTTAAAATAACTGGGCTCTAGTTGTCTTAAAAGTAATCCTCTAGCTTTATGGCCAAGGGCTAATTCATAAACTGACGGTATTCCCGACTCCTCCCCGTTAGATACCGGGTTGACCAGCGGGGCGAATTGTTGTAGAAAGGCTGCCCAGAAATATAAACATAGTTGCGGAATAGCGAGTCCACCTCTGTCAAATGGCAGGGATAAGAATTTATTTATTTATTTGCGGGTTTGTATAGCGCTAGGATAAACTCCCGAAGGAGTATCTCCGCGCTCAATGACAGCGGGCAAGCATAGAACAGGACAATGACAATAGAACCACATCAGAGCATATGGGTCAATTTAGCTTTAAAGGGGTCCTAACTTGGCTTAATTTTGTTTAAACAGGAAAGTTTTCAATTGCTTTCTAAAAAAGAGATGGTCGGAACATTGTCTCAGTTGGAGGGGAAGAGCGTTCCATAAGATAGGACCCACCACCGATAGAGCCTTACCACCCAGTCTGGTCCTACTAATCTTGGGTACCATCAGCAGCAACTGCTCACTTGACCTAAGTGTGCGTGTAGGGACATAATGTACAAATTTATTAGCCAAATAGGCAGGTCCCAAATCATGTAAACCTTTGTGTATAATACAGCAGGTCTTGAAAGTCACTCTTTGGCGTATGGACAACCAATGAAGTTTGTCCAACAGAGGTTTAGATGGAGATCTAGGGGGAGCGTTAAGGACTAGCCTGGCTGCTGTGTTTTGCACCACTTGCAGTCGGTCTAGTACTTGTTCATTTGCACATACCAGAAGACCATTGCAATAATCAAGTCGGCTGATCACTAGAGCCTGAACCAGGGTTCTTCTTATGGAGTCCGGAAGGAACGGGAATATCCTACGGAGGAGGCCTATCACGTGAACACAGGATCCCACCGTGGTATTTCCATGTTGTTTCATGGTCAATTCTGGCTCCAACCGTACCCCAAGGTTCTTGATTATTTGTTTAGGTTCGGGAACTGGACCTAGGTCCTGAGGCCACCAATCAGGGGACCACTGAACCTTAGCCTCACCGAAAAGCATCACCTCAGTCTTACCAACATTACACTGAAGAAAGTTGGAAGACATCCACTGGGATACTGCTTTCATCCCCTCGGAGAAAGATTGTATAACCTCCGGAGTTGGTAGTTTAAAGGGAAAAAGCAGCTGAGTGTCATGAGCATAGGACACTGGACAGAAACCAAAGGCTCTTGTTATATCTGCCAAGGGGGCCACATAGGTGTTAAAAAGAGTTGGGCTCAGACATGAGCCCTGTGGAACCCCCGTGGTGATCTTAACCTCATCTGACCTGAAATCACCCATGGTGACACATTGGGTGCGGTCAGAGAGAAAGCTCTTTATCCAGTCCAGTGCCTTGCCACCGAGGCCATTCACAGTCAGTCGTTCGATCAAGATGTTATGTGAAATGGTATCGAACGCTGCCGATAAATCCAGTAAGCGATCTCCTAATTTTGCCGTATTGCCATATAAATTTAGAGATCTGGGCGTCGAGGATTTTAATCAAATTGTCTTCAATTAATAAGGGGATTGACCGGAATAGGTATAGTATCTTGGGAAAAATAGTCATTTTAACATAATTCCCTCTCCCTATAATGGATGTATGACGTTACAACGCATACTTTTACCACGCATACCTTTACAACGCGGTATTTACAACGAATACCGTTACAACGCATAGCGCTTAGAGGTGCTGGATAGTGGTAAGTATAATTTTCTATTCCAACTCCAGTCCCCGTGGACACTAGTGAAGGTGTTGGATAGAAAATTAAACTTATTCCCTATCCTAGAGCGCCCCCCAGCGCAATGCGTTGTAATGGTATGCGTGGTAATGCCTGCGTTGTAATGGTAGTGCGTTGTAAAAATTTTGTTGTAAACATTACATACCCCCTATAATAGATAGATGGAGGCTGTTTACTCTCGTTAGAGCTTGTTTAATAGAGTTAATAAGTGGTTCATAGATAATTTTGGTTATATCGTGAATCTCAGCAGATATGCAAACCCCTAGATAAGTCGCTTTTTCTGTTCTCCTGACATCTATGCAATGAATATTATTTGTACATAGTATGACCGTTTTACTTTTGTTAAGAGAGTAGCCTGAATGAGATCCGAATTGATGTGTAATTGCCTCATTCTCAGTTAAAGCTAGATCGGGTTCTGGTGTTAAAATTGCTACATCGTCGGCGTAGGCTAATACTTTTGTTTCAAATAATCCTGTCACAACTGGTTTGATTCTGGTGTTGTTAAGGAGTTTTAATATCAAAGGGTTAATGTAAAGGGCAAATAAAATCGGGGAGCAAGGACAGCCCTGCCTCGTTCCTCTTGAGATGCTAATACTGCCTGATTCATGCCCCATAATTTGGAGTTTAGCCTTGGGATCGATATACATAGCTTTAACTGACTTAATAAAACTGTGCCCAAAATTATAATGTTCTAAAATAGCCCACATAAATTCCCATGACACTATCGAATGCCTTTTCGGCATCGAGAAGAATCATTGACATCTGGCCGCCGGTTGCTGACATAATATCAAATAATGAAATTGCTCTACGGATATGATCGGCGGTATCTTTCCCTGGAATAAAACCGTGCTGCCATGGGCTAACCAGATGTACAATGATCCCCCTTAACCGATTAGCCAGAATTTTTGCATATAATTTTGAATCTGAGTTAATCAGTGAGATCGGGCGGTATGATGCCGGGGAGTCAGTGGGCTTCCCCTTTGTGGCAAAGATAATAATATTGGTATCTTTCCAAGATGCAGGAGTTCTTCCATTCCACTGTACCCCTTGAAATAAATCTAGTAGTAATGGTAGTATAATTTTGCCTAGAATTTGGTATATTTCCAGCGGAATCCTATCAGGGCCTGCCGCTTTCCCCTGGGCTAGTTCGGCAAGTGCAAGTTCGGGCTCTGAAATTGAAATCTCTTTATCCATATCGTCTTTTGTGGTATTATCTAGGCTGCTGTCTGAACAGGTTAAAAAATCATTGAGAAATGTCTTAATATCTTCCTTGCCAGAGGCGACATCATCCTGATATAAATTCTGATAGTAGCCTTGAAAGACCTCTACTATATCCTCTATTTGCGTGTACTCTAGGTCATTCATTTTAATGGATGATATTGCATTGCAGGAGGCCCTTTGTCTTGTATGTAAAGCTAGTTGCTTGCCAACCTTTTCCCCATTCTCATAAAGGTTCCTTTGATGAGTTCTAAACGTTTCTGCGGATTTCTGAGTGAGTCCTCTATTCAGGTCGGTTTTAAGAATTACGATCTGACGAAGTAAGTTTGACCCGTCTGTTTTTTGTGCAATTGATGTTGTATGAGCGGCTTCTAATCTCGCTAGGTCCTTTAGCTTCTTGGAATATTCAGCGGTCTGCTGCTTCTTGAGTCTAGCTACATAACTAATGGTTTCGCCTCTGAGTGCAGCTTTAAAGAAATCCCAGACCACATTTCTGGGAGCACTGTAGCGATTAATATCAAAATACCCCTGGGCCCAATTCCTGATGGAATTGATATAATCACTGTTAACCAATAATTTCCTATCGAATGTCCAAACTGAGGGTTTTCTGGTGGTACCGGTTATATTTATAGTGAGAGCCAGGGCGTTGTGGTCAGAAATGAACTTAGGATATTTGATAATAGTTGCTAGATTTGAAATGTCTCTGGTAGTAAATATATAGTCAATTCTGGTGTATTTGCTGTTGGGGTGTGAGAAGAATGTATAGCCTGGTTCTCCTTGATGTTTAAGAGACCAGATATCAACAAGATTATGACTAGTTATTAGTGAACTAACAGCCTTATATACTCTAGGTTTTCGACCAGAGTAAATATGGTTTGCTAGGTCGTTGCTGGTAGAGCTAAATGCAATAATAAAATCTCCTGCAAAGATCAGTGGACCAGGCCACCATGCCAATTCCAATTCTAGACTCTCAAACATAGATGGGTCGTCCAGGTTCGAGCCATACACTGAGCAAAGGGTTAGCCCTAGAGCCAGTTCTACAATAACCCATCTACCATGCTGATCTGCTACTTGGCGTAGAGGCTTCCCTATATGGTTTTTACCTAGTATGGCTATCCCCGGGTATTGGTCGTTTGGGTTGTGCTTGCCAGAACGTTATACCCTTGAGTTTTAAGCAGCGTTTGCTTCCCCCAGGGTAAGTGGGTCTCTTGAAGACATATAATGTCTAAAGAACCCCGCTTAATTATCTCGAAGAGCCGCCCACGTTTGTCTTGATCATGCAGCCCTGCTACGTTCCAACTACAGATAGTTATCCTCCCCATAAAGCTAGGTAGTTTAATCCCTTGCTTACACTGATATTTATACTTGCATTGCGAAGCGTGTCCTGGCAATTCATTAATTTAGTTCGGGTTCTTAGGTATGGAGTTGTTTGCATTTTTTGTGTTTCGTTCCCCTTCCCCCCTAGCCCCCCCAGCCATCCCCTGCTCCCTCTCCCCAACCCACCCGTTCCCTCCCCCCTTACTCCCAAATTAAGGCAAAAAGACTCAGTTGGAGTCTAGGAAGTTATGGGGGTGCAGCACGCTATCAGGTCCTAATCAGTATGCTAATGTGAGAGAAGAAAAAAAAGATTTTAACCAAAAGGAAACTTAAAGGAGCTCATTTAAAGATTAAAAGTATAGGTCATAGAGCGTGATATTGGGTTCTTATTCTTCAGGGATGCCTGCCTAACTAACTTTATATAGTGACCCAAGCCGAGTATTTTTACTAAACATTTAAAGGCCCGACAACCCCACACAAAGTCACCTTTTTTTCTTTTAAATATTTTTAACAGGAGTAACTATACAGTTCCGCAATCGCAGATGGTCGGGCTGAAGTTAACATTACTTCGTCAGAAATTCTAGCTATGCTCCGTTCATAGTGTTATTTCAAGCTATCCAGGTATTCCTGGGCAACAATCTCGGAGACAAAGAACTTTGTCTGCCCCCCCATATATAACTTTGAGCCGCGCCGGATTGTTAAGATATACTGATACCTTCTTATCTTGGAAAGGTTTTATTAGTTGGCGCAGCCTCCACCTTCTCTCAACAGTGGTATGACAGAAGTCAGGGTGCGAAAAGTATGTAATATCTTTGGAGGTGCGCTTAGCTTCGGGCCTGGCCTTCTCAAACACAGCCTGCCTAAGCAAAAAGTTACCGAAATAGACTAGGATAGCCCTCGGGTATGCTCCGGGTTTAGCAGGGGTTTTCAGGATGAGTGGCATGCGATGGGCGCGCTGTATTTCAATATCCCAGTTCCAGTTGGAAAGCTCCGGCAGGGAATCACGGAGGAGGTTTATTATAAAGATACGGGTGTCGTCCCCCTCAGCTTTCTCCGGCACACCCAAAATACGCAAGTTGTTTCTGCGCTGGCGATTTTCCTCAATGACCGTGGGAGACAGCTCTCGTAACTGAGAAGTGAGTTCCGGGCCATCGGTTTTTTATATAATTCAGACTCTGGGCCATTAGATGTTGTGACAATCAGAAGGTCCAGGAAAGGTAGTTGGATTTTGCTATATTCGATTGTGAAACGCAGGTAAGTGTTTTGTGTGTTAAGCCATTGATAAAAAAGATGTAGGTCCTCTGTCGTACCACGCCAAATTACGAGGATATCATCAATGTACACGGAACACCGGTATGTTTGGTTGCTCCAAGACTGTCCACTGAAAATCATTTGGGCCATGGCCCACCTCTAGGAAGGAGAGCCCAGATGATGAATAGGGCGGTACCGTGTGGGAACTGATGGGCACTTTTTCCAAATTCAGGAATTGTGTGATGTTGGTTGCACATTTTGCACTATTTGTTCATTCTGCCTTGGTTGCGTTACACTCTAGTAAACACAGTTGAATCCCCTTCTGACCGACAGACACTTTTGTTGTTATTATATTGAGGTAGGACTCCCACTATCAGAAGCCAGGTGCAGGGGTCAAGGTGTCTGGTGCTTATGTCCCTAAACCTCACATAGGAAGTCCGCAAACTAGCGCTTGGAGTGACTTCTGGAGGTTCGGGGTTCAAGGAGATGTTGCAGGCCTCCTTCAAGCAAGAGGGCAGTCCTCTGGTAGCAGGAGGACAGTTCTCTCGGGGTCCAGGTAGTTCTTCCGCTGTCTTCCACAGCACAAGGAGTGTACGGAAGAGTTGTTCTGAGGGTCTATTATTTATTCCTGGTGCCAGTCTATGGAGTGAGGGGAACATCATGGGCTGCCCCCCACTCCTGGTTCAGGACCATTCTTTCCTTCCCCTAACAAGGCTCCAAGAAGTCGGGGGTGATGAAAGGCTCCTGTAAAGTTCATATGTGTGTGCCTTGGCAAGCCGTTTGAAATGTAAGAAGGGCAGGGAACAGATCTGTCCCCAACCATCCTGTCCCCTATGTCTCACGGTCTGCCAGAAATACACAAACCCCAACATCAGGACTTTTTACAGCCATGTGACCCAGGACACTGGCAGCAGGCACCAAATGGTTATGGCAAGAAAATGCCAACTTTTTAAAAGCTGCATTTTCAGAAATTTGACTTAAAATCCAACTTTACTATTAAAGATGATTTTAAATGACAATTCATTTGGGTTCAAACATGATATTTCTGACTGCCTCAAACAAGTTCCCATGTATTAACTGTAATAAGGTTAGCAAATGTTATCCTAGCCGAGAGGTAATTAATCAATCAATCCGAATGTGTAGGGCATGGCACTGTCCCCCTGGGGGTTGCAGGGCGCTGCAGTGCGAGGTCATTGTCAAAAAGTCAGATCTTGAGGAAACAGCAGGAAGAGGGAAGAAACAAGCAGAAAAAAGGCAAAATGAGGTAGAAAAATGAGTGAGCAGAAAAGGAAAAACAGAGGGCAGAAAAATGAACAGAAAATGCAAAACAGGGCAGAAAAACAAGCGGAAAAGGCAAAACAGAGGGCAGAAAAACAAGCGGAAAAAAGGCAAAACAGAGGGCAGAAAAACAAGCAGAAAGCAAAACAGAGTAGGGGAGGGGAAAACAGAGGGCAGAAAAATGAGCAGAAAAGGCAAAACAGAGGGTAGAAAATGGAGCAGAAAAAGGCAAAACAGAAAAAAGGAGCAGAGGAGGCATAAGTAGAGGGCAGCAGGTAGGCAGGCAGTAGAGGGTAGCAGCCTGTGGGCAAGCTGGGCAGGAGAACTGTCACAGGGAGACCTGGCACAAGGACCTACTCAATGGGGTCCCGCAATTAATTAGGTCCTGGGGGGAAGGATGGGTGCTGGATGGTGGGAGGAGGGAAACAGCAGGGAGAGTGAAGCATTAAGCAGAAAAAGGCAAAACTGGGTGTAGAAAAACAAGCAGAATAGGCAAACAGAGAGCAGTAAATGAACAGAAAAGGCTAAACAGAGCAGAAGAGGGCAAACCAGAATGCAGAAAAATGAGCACAGAATGCAAAACAGCGGGCACCAAAATGAGCACAAAAGGTCAAATGGGCAGAAAACCTAGCAGAAAAGGCAAAACCGAGGGCAGAAGAACAAGCAGGAAAGCCATAACAGAGGGCAGAAAAACAAGCAGAAAGGGCAAAACCGAGCAAGAACTGAAAACAGGAGGCAAACACAGGGCAGCAGGTAGACAAGAAGCAGGGGGTAGCAGACTATAGGCAAGCTGGACAGGAGAACTGTCGTACGGGAAGCTGGTACCAGGACCTGCCAGCACCTGAGGTAGGCCTCACAGTAGTGAAATACTAACTGTGCTCCATCGCGGTTGGCAATAACTTTTGACTTTGTCCCGGTCTTGCATGACTAGATGTCAGTAGTTGATGCTTTCTTTAAACAGTTATTTTCACTTTAAACTTAAATCCAAAACTCCAGTTCTAAGGATTCGTTTTTTGTTGTTTTGGTGTGAAATAATGTATTTACATTTGCTACCAGAGAATTAAGCTCAGGTTGACTTAGTGACTTTTTGTTGTTTCACCCTTACAAGGTTTGCGGCTGTTACTTGAGGAAATGTTCACCCTCTTCAACCAACAAACTAGTTCCTCACATTTGTGGGATCTAGTGTTTGAGTGTGTGCAGTACCATACAGTGGTGAATGTAACACTAACATCCTGGATAAATAATTTGATGCCAGATTGAACCTCTTTTTGAATTGCCCTTGATTAGACAGTTTTTCATTTTTAAAAGTAACTCCCATTTTGTCTGATAGTCTGTGCCTCTATCTGCAAGCATTGAGTCTGAGGTCAGCAGCCTTGGGGCCTACACTGCAGCAGATCTCAGAGGATTCTGCATGGAGAGTGGGCTTCCTGCAAAAAAGGGCTCCAAGAAGGAGTATCTGCAGAAGGCACACAGAGGCTGGGAAGAGACCCGCCAGTTGAAAGCCACAGCAGATGAGCATGAAGAGGAGGAAGCTAGGGAAGAGCAGGAACAGGACCTGGGCACACAGCTCCTGCCTAAAACATCTTGAAACGGAGGAGGAATACTGGCTCAGAGGAAGGGAGTCCCCTGCCAGGGCAGGGAATATTGTGGCTTCCAATGGTCTGTCCCCAGGAAAGCAGGAGGACAGAAGGGAATTCAAGATGCAGCTGGCTAAATTAGGACAAGGAGAAGGATGCTGCCAAGAGGCCCTTGAAAAAATTAAACTGGCCCTGCAGGAGAAGCGGGATGAGGAAAATTAGGCTGCAGAGCCTTGGAAGAAAAAAAGATCTTGTTGGCACATGAGGTGAGCATGAAGGAGCTGAACCTTAATGCCAACCAAGAAGCAGAATCCAGCAGTTTACATTCAGTGTCCACTGGAGAGGTGAAGGTCCGCATACCACTGACTCGGTGCCTAGCTATGTGGTGGGGGGTAACAGACAAGTGGTTTTCTGTCTACGAGGTATCCCTAAGGATGCACAAGGCCCAAGAGTATACTGGGGGTCTAGCTTAGGGAAACATTCCCAAATTGGGGAGGAACACCCTTCTAACACTACAGGTGGGGACCAGATGAAGTATGCCCCCATGACGGACATTCTTGTCTCCAAATTTAGTCTCACCCCAGAAAGGCACTGCATAAGATTTAGGGAAAGTCAGAAGCTGCCAAACCAGTCTTGGGTAGAAATCCTGGACTATTCCAGCAGGGCACTGAGTGGTTGGGTGAGGGGCAGCGTAGTTGGTAATTTTACTGGGCTATACTATGTGATTGTGAAGGAGCACATGCTCAATATCTGTTTAACAGAGCTGCACCAACACCTAGTTGATAGCAAGCTCACTGATTCTAGTGAGCTTGCAAATGAGACAGACCTATGGATTAGTACCATGGTGTCTAACAAAGTACCTGGGAGTGACTCCATGAAAAGTAGTTCAGGTTGCCCCAAGAAGTTGTGGGGGGGGGTTAAGGGAGCTACAGACAAGTCCCAGAATACGATGGGGAAAGGGTTCCCTTGAACCTTCTGAGAAACAGGGCAGATAGTTTAAAAGGTGATGGCACAGGGCCCCCCATTTCCAGCTTTGATTGTTGTGTGTTAGAACAGAAGCAGGGGTACTCAGTCTGTCCTAAGAAATCATCTACTGGTGGAAACTCAGCACAGGTGGCCAGTGTGGCCTTAAGGGTAAGTAGTCACCAGGGGCAAGTGTTAGACCATACCCTAATCTCCTTTAGATGAGAGATCGACTCAGAGGGTGAGATTGTGATCCTGGAGGGTGGGAGTCGTCACTTCCACCAGGTCAAAGTGAATGGGATCCCTATCCATGCTCTGAAGGATACTTGTGTCAGTCAGATCATGGCAGTGGAGAGGCTGGTTTCCCCAGATGAGTACATTTGACAGTTGTGCTGGATAACTCAGACCCAGTGACAGGACTTTTTGAATAGGTTGGGAAGGTGACCCAGAGAAAGGTCATAGTTAGTCCCTAGATACCCATTGACTACATTCTGGGGAATTAATTGCCAACGGTAGTGGAAGAGTTGGGAGGGGCGGCCGTCCAGGGTGCCCTGTAAGCTCAGGCTTCTGGAGATACTGCTCACAAAACGGTGAGTATAGAGGCCTAGAACGAGGACCAGGAAAACAAAGTTCACCTCTGTCCCCTGTTCAGCCCCAGGGTACAGACCCTGGGCTGGAGAACCAGTCACAGGCTACAATCCCTGGACTAGTATGAAGGAGAGTGGAAGAAGGGTACCTAACACCTCAGAGGTCAGAGAGAACCTTGGTTGGCCTGGTCCCATTCTTGACATGTAGAGTGTCAGTGGCCTCTGTTGGTTGCTGTTATTACGGGCAAGGTTTACCTTGAGGTGGGGACATACATCTGATCCAAGGGATGGAATGGACCACATGACTTTGCTGCCCATGGTGGTACTTTCTACATTTGTGAGCAAGTTAAGGTTAGGTGCTTCAGTTGGGGTTCACAGCTGATAAGGATTCCCCATGGGTCAGTTCAGTAGCTCAGGAGAATGCAGGCAGGAAGATCCAACTGAGTTTAGGGGGTATAGAACTGTCAAGGGCCTCTGCAGTACAGGGCCATAATCAATGTCCTATCGCCAAGCAGGGAAGCCCATCAAGGTAATGATTAGTCACCTCTGACGTTTGGCTGGGGGTCGTGTTGGACTCAGCCCTCTCTGCAGTCACTTTCAAACTTTTAGCCTTCTACCCTCCTGTTTTACTGAATGTATTTTTGTCTGTCTTAGCACTCTGTGCATTTTACTACTGCTAACCAGTGTTAAAGTGCTTGTGCTCACTCCCTAAAACATGGACATATTGACTTATACCCGATTGGCATGTTAAATTTACTTACAAGTACAGAGTAAAGTGGTATTGATATACCCAGGACAGGTAAGGTAAATGCTACTTTTGGGTCTGCAGCCTTCATTGTGCCACTCACAGCCCCACTTGTACTTCAAAGAATCTGTCTCGGCTCACACACCAAGAACTTCACACTAGCCTATTACAACTGCAGACAGTGCCTGGGACCAGAGGAGGGAGGCAGGAAATTCCAAACACTGTGGTGGGAAACCTCCAGAGTTTTCATACACTTCAAAGTTGACACCATGTATAATAAAATCAGAACTCTCAGGCCCAATCTTCAGTTCACTCTTCTGGATGTGGGGAAGGACTTGCAGAGTACTGCCCTGATGCCTGTGGCCTGCTCTGTATTTCAGAGGACTGCCCTGCAGATCCAAGAGGACTAACCAGCTGCCTGAAGCCTGTACTAAGCCCTCATAGGACTGCCCAACTGCTTGAGACCTGCTTTCCTGCTTGAACCCAAGACGTCCAGAGTGACTCCGAAGGCTAGTTGGCTGGTCTCTTGATTAGGATCTCAGGGAGAGTGAAGACTCCAACCACTTTGATCACACACCTGGACCCAGCCTGAGAGAGTCCTCCTGTCCTTATCCTTTGGCAATGATGCTAAAGGTGCTCAGATACCCCAAATCTAAAACTTGGGACTTAGAAAATGTTCTGCCAAAGCATGCTCTGAGAACCGAGAGTAGACTATGGGCCACCTGCTTTGAAATACATAACTCCAGTTCTACTGATTGGAGTTTTGCTGTGTTGGTGACAAATAATAACTCTATCTTTGAAAAATTGGTGTTGGTTTATTCTTGAGTTGTGTTTTTACTTTATTGCTGTTTAAGTGATGAATAAGTACGCAACACATTGCCACTAAGTTAAGCCTGACTGTTTTTGTGCTAAGCTATCAGAGTGTTAAGGATATTTATTTATTTATTTATTAACAGTTTTATATAGCGCGTACGTGACCCATGGGTATCAGAGCGCTTAACATGTGATATAATATAAAAAGAAGTGTACAAACGAGCAGAAAACATTCTGACTTAGTAAATGGCGATTTAGACATAGTAATTACTATAGCTTAAAAATCTTGATAAGCAACATTTAAGGTATTGATTCAATACCTGAGTTAATAAAGTTCTGAGGTAGAGATTAATGATGTTACATCAGATCCTATGGGAATAAAATCCATGAAAGTCTCCGGTTTCGAATTATCTAGATTATGGGAGGAACTTGTTCATAAGAAAGATCTTTATTTCTTTCTTGAATGTTGTCGTGTTTCTAATTTTTCTGATGTTTGCAGGGAGGGAGTTCCAAATCCTGGGCGCTACGCCTGAGAAGGTCCTTTCATAAGTTTTTTCTTCTTAAAGATAGGCGGTTTCAGGAGCAGATAGTTGGCATTCCTGACAAGTCTGTTTCTTCCTGTGATTTCTATTTTGTAGGCGAGATATTTAGGTGTGTTGTGATGAATCGCTTTATGGGTTATACAAGCCATTTTCATCTGTACTCTGGCTTCAAAAGGTAACCAATTTAAGGCCTTCAAGTGAGGTTTTATGTGGTCAAATTTCCTCGAGCCTGTAATTAGCCTTGCCGCTGCATTTAGGCAGGTTTTTAGGGGTGCCGTTGAGATTTTTGGTAGACCAGCCAGTGTAGTACAGCCATATTCGATCCTGGAGATAACCAGAGAATGCACCGCTAGTTTCAGATCTGTCTCCGTTAAAAAGGATTTCATCTTTCTCAGATACTTCACGTGGAAACGAGTGTTTTTTGTCATGGAGTTAATGTGCGTTTTCATATCCAGGTTCTCATCCAGAGTGATTCCGAGAGATTTCGCCGAGTCTACTAGGGTTGGGATGCAATTTAAAGCTGTAATCATTTTTGCACCATTCTTTCACTAAGGATTGATTTTTATGTGGTGATATGAGCAAGAATTCTGTTTTGTTGGCGTTAAGCTTGAGATGATTGTTCGTTAACCATTTCATCGATAGATTGAGGGTATCGTTCATTGTGGTTATGTTTTCTAAGCTAGCAATCTTGAGGTACAATTGCGTGTCATCTGCGTACATGTGGTAGGATATTTTTGATTTCCGTAGAATTTCTGTGAGAGGTTCGATGTATAAGTTAAACAGAGAAGGAGATAAGGTGGATCCTTGCGGCACTCCGAGTGAGTTTGGGCAGGAAGGCGATAGTGCTTGGTTTACTAGGAATCTCTGAGTTCTGTTCTTTAAAATGATTCGAACCATTTTAGTACCGTGCCTGACATTCCCATCCTAACATGTAGTCTGTTCAGTAATTTTTCATGATGGACTGTATCAAATGCTGCTGACAAGTCTAGGAGGATGAGTAGACAAGATTGATTTCTATCTAGCGCTTGAAGTGCATCATCGACAATGTGTAGGATTGCTGTTTCCGTGCTGTGATTAGCTCTGAATCCCGATTGGTAGTCATCTAGTAAGGAGTAGGTGTCGATATGTTTATTCAGCAGATTTTGTACACATTTCTCTATGAGTTTGGCGAGAAAAGGGATGTTAGTCACTGGGCGATAATTGTTTGGATCGGTTAGGTCCGCTGTGGGTTTTTTGATGATTGGGACAACTTGTCCCGTCTTCAGGCTTTCAGGCATGCACCCCTGTGTGAGAGAGGCGTATATGATGTCAGTCCATATTGTAATCATGTTATGGCTAATTTCTTTCAGGCATTTTGATGGAAGTGGGTCGTTATAGTGGTTGTTGGGTTTCGTGGCTGCTATTATTTTGGCAATTTCAATCTGGTCTAATGGTTCGAAGGTGTTCCAGTGGGCATTGTTTTTAGTCATTAAGTTCTCAAAATTTGGAACAGAAGGAAATGTATTAGTGTTGTCTTTGATATTATCTGCGGCGGTCTTAAGCTCTTCTTCCAACTTATCTGCTTTGTTACTGAAGAAGGTAGAAAATTCATCGCAGCTTAGTTAAGTTTTAGTAACTTCATGGGCAGATTTTGGCAGTTTGTTAGATTGTTGTTTTATGATTTCGAATAATTTGCAAGGTCTATTTTTGGCGTTATCCAGTTCAGTTCTGATAAATTCCTTTTTAGTGATAATCTTCTTGTTATATTCATTTCTGATTTTTCTGAGTGATTTCAGTGTAGGGGAGGAAGGGTGTTGTCTCCATATTCTTTCTGCTTGTCTCAGATTTCGTCTTTCTTCATTCAATATTCCATTGAACCATGGATTTTTATTCTTTTCCGTTACTCTTTTTAATTTGAGTGGTATGGTGTCATTGACTATTTTTGTTACTGCGGAATTGTAGTGGTGCGTTATATCGTTCATATTTATCAGATTGTCAGGTGAGTACAAGTCTCTCTTGCAGCTTTCAGCTAGCAAATCCATATTAGCGTCTCTGGTATCTCGGATCCATTTTTTTTTCATTTTGGTAGTTTGTGTCGTTTTTACTTTCTCCTGTGATGGTATTCGGAAAGTTATTGCGTGGTGATCTGACCAGTCGCACTTTTCAATGGAGAGTATTGAGATGTCCTTGTTCTTCGAGATAATCCAGTCCAGTGTAGCTCCTTTTGAGTGCGTTGGTTGATGACAAGCTTGGTATAGTTTTAGGTCATTTAAGAATTCTTTAAAGGCGTTGACTTGTTTGTCGTTATTGTCATTCCAATGAAGATTGAAATCACCTAAAAATATATTGTTGATGTCAGCGTTGGCGGTGATGATCGCCATCATTTGGTCAATGAAATTCATATGGTTTCCTGGTGGGTGGTAAAGGGCGCGTAGGTTGCAGATATGTTTGTTAGCCGATCTTACGTTGAGCCCTATGATAGGGTAATCTAGCGACTTCTTTGTGGTTCACCATTACATGGATCATGACTGTTGCCTGATTAGGGTTTCTTTCCCCTCAGTCAACAACCCAATTTCTTACAGGTGGTGACTCATGTCCCTGAATACAGTCAATGGGCATCTGGCGATTAACTATGACCTTCCTCAGGGCCACTTCCCCACTCCATTACAGGGGTACCAGAGTAATAGTGTGGACACAGTTTTTCACTGCCACTGTTACTATCGAAAACAATTGTGTTAATATGGAAAACAATACATTAATTTATGAAAACTAAATTACGTCTCTATTAACGATATCTCCTATCATGAACTCCACATCAACCCTGAGTCGCAAATACATAGTGGGTCAAGCTCTGAAAACCACGCCCGGGTTTACTGATTTATAGGTCACAGGTGGGATGGTGCATAGCTGGCAGATAACCGCACAAACAATAACCCCGAGATAAATTCCATAGACAGGCACAGCGATCTCAGAATGGTCAAGGTAGAATGACCCCAATGAAGCATACATGGCTGGAGGGGGTACACACGCTCCCAAAATACCATAAAAATCAGATGGCACTTATAGCCATTCAAAACTCAGCACATGCAGTGATCACATGCTCCCCATGCCGGACAGCTGGACATGTTACCCACTGGCCACACAGTGTCCAGGCGAAGTAGAGGCCCACCTGTAGTAACCATTTGACCAGTAATTTATGACTTTGAGGCAGCAACCAACAGTCCTCACCACATATGGTTCACCAGAGATTGTACACCCTGATGAAAATTGCATTTAAAAAGGATGCCAACTGAATGTAAATTGAGACAGTTCTCAGACCCTGTGGCTGTAACTATTCTTCCGGCCGCTACATTTAATTAAACAAATTGTTTGTTTTGCCAAATGCCTGTTGTCTCATGTTTTTTGAGGTATTTTGTACTCCAGTAACACCACAACTTGTAAAACCTAAACCCACTTGTCCTACTTTTTAGGTCGAGCATTCGAGACCTGTTGTATATACTTTAGTATATACTTATATGTGTATGTACTTTGTGGGCTCTGGAGATCAGCCCTAGGACTGGTCTGCTTCCGCTTAGGGACTTTTTTTCTGTCTTGCTGTCTTGCTAGGAAACAACCAGCAGAGGTCAGTAAAATACAGGAATTGTTTTCTGCTGAGGGGCTTTCTTTTTAAAAAAAAATATCTGGAAACTGCCTCTATTTAACTTTCTTCATAGAAAAGGACCAGCAGAGGTCAGTAAAATACCAGAATCATTTTAGCAGTCTCTTGATTCCAGTCCATGGAAATGGTCTTTCACGAGCATCCGTAGACAATAATATTTTTTTCAAATCTTGTTTTTTCAGTGATATAACCACCAAAGGCCCTGATTTTATACTAAAAACAGAGCTCTTGACTGTACCATTTCCCGCTGAAATGCAATATTTCCCTTCATGTGTTCCTATACTTGGTGTGTCACGCAGTTTGGTGCTTACTTTCCCTCCATGTTAAAGAACAGTAGATGTTTCAGCACCCTGGCTACTGTGATGCATAGCTAAATACATATAAGGTCCCAAAGGCGAGACCGATTGATTTGCAAATGCTTGTTAAATACAATGCACCCTACCTAATGAGCCATTAAGGCCTACTTTAGGGATACCCTACATGTATTAAAAATTACTATTTAGGCCTAGCAAAAAGTTTATTTTCCAGATTGAATTGGCAGTTTAAAACTTTAGTAGAGGCAGCAGTTGCAGGCCCTAGACAAGTATTAAAGTGCTACTTTAGTGGTTGGCAATTTTCTTTTTCACTATTGAAAGGCTATATTTCCCATAGGATTGAATGGGAGTTTATTTATAACATCTTGTAAATATAACTTTCAATTGGAACAAGATAGGAAGGTAACTTTTAGTATGCCTGAACTCAGAATATAAAATGCATTTTTTGTAAGAATGATTTTTACATTGTGTTTGAAAATACCACTTTTAGAAAGTGGGTATTTTCTTGCTAAGCCATCCAGTGTGTGCCTCTGCTAGATTTGTGTATTGTCTGTCTGGCTTTGGAGTGACAAGGGCTGGGGATGTGCATTCTCTTCAGACAGTCACTTGGGGGTGAAGTGTGTCTTGCTTTCCAGGGCGAGTCAGGGCTTGGCTGAATAGACCTGGGCTGCATATAGATTAGGGGGAGGAGATTTCTTTTCATCTGAATGGGCCTGGTCTGCCTTACACAAAGTGGTCTCCACCTCCTGCTGGGAAGCTGCACCATAGAGGACAGAACTTGTTTTGACTGAGCACAGAGCCTCTCTGACACCAGAAAACAAAGAGAAATTTACTATAAATGTTGAGAATCAGACCACTGAACATTATATTACTTTTGGACTCAAGAGAAACCTCTGCCATGGAGAAATGCTGAAGAGCTGTGAGGAGGAGTACTGCTCCTTTGTTGTGTGCTGTGTGGGGTTGGCCTGCACTTGCTGTTTCTGCCAAGGAGAGGACGAAGACTGGAACTTTGCCATATACCTGCTTGAAGAAGATATTCAATGGCCTGTGTCTGCTGTCCTCCTATTCTGAAGCCTCAGGGCCACACAGACTTGACCCCCAGCTGCCCTGAACTCTATTGCTGAATATTCTACCCTGCCGGGTGGTGCCTATTCCAGTTTTGGGCCTCTGGAGGTTGTTCCTACAGTTGGAAACAGTAAGCAACTTGAAAGAAGTAAGATAACCTGTTTCCGATGACGTCAGCGACGCCGCTGTGACGCCATGACCTGCACTGAGGCATGGGGCACCGCTCGTGAAGTGAACGAAACATCGCCGTGCCTAAACCACAGCTCCAATGCCCTTCAGTGCCCTCTGACGCTGGCAGTTATCAGCCGTATCCAGTGACAGCACTTGCACCGACTTTGTCCTTGACTGCGCCTACATCCTGTTATCGCAGCAACTAAAACGCTGAGGTTGACTCTACAAACTTGCCTGCTTTCCCTCGTCACCGGAACCAAGACCTCACCATTGACACAACCACCTTCCCCTGTCCTGGACACAGCACCCTCCTCGCCCGTGGCAGCCAGGAAGCCGGCCTCGACCTCTGCACCAACGCCTCACCTCTAAGACTCTGATCATCATTAAAGACTGTTTCCAAGGTACTGTTTGTTTAGGGATCCGTGTGACTCTGTGCCCGACGCCACACTCCTCGAGGTCGGTGCCGTACTTAGGGTTTATTGCTTTCACGACGTTGCAATAGCCCCAGGTGGAGCTATTACTTTTCTACAAACTTTATTTTTGAAATAACTGTTCTAAAGGATATCTTATTACCTGTACGTTGGAATTTTGTTGTTTTGGTCTTGTTGAGTTTATATAAATATACTTTATCTTTCTAAACTGGTGTGGTGTCCTTTTGTGATGTTATCACTGTATTACTATGTACTTCGAGTACAAATACTTTACACATTGCTTTTGGGATAAGCCTGTCTGCTTGTGCCAAGCTACCCTGCCTAGAAGGAAGTGTCCTTATTTGGACAAAGGTACCTACCTCTGACAACTAGAGAACCCCATTTCTAACAGTCAGTCAGGTATGGGTCAATTTTGCCATGTTTTACGGAGATAGCACAGGCACTTTAGCAGTGGGAAAGTGCACAGAGCCCTAATAGCAACAACAATGAATTCATACAAACAGGAGGGGTGACAGCAAGAAGCTTTGGGATGACCCTGCAGAAACGGCCAAGTCCAACACCGGTGAATCCGCTTTGAGACTCCAGGGTGTATAAGAGAGTGGGATGATCTGCTGTGTCCAAAGGAGCTGAGAGGTCCAGCACAATCAGGAGACAGAGGTCATCTTCATCTGTGGACAACAGGGCATCATCCACATTGTGTAAGGTAGCGGTTTAAGTGCTGTAGCATGATCTGAAGACAGACTGGTGTTGGTGCAGGATATGATTAGAATATATATAAAATGACACAAAGCTGTATGCATTCATACATATATTAAACTTGAATCTCCTGAAATATTGTCTTCTTAAAATCTCCTTTCCTTCCTTTCTTCTCTTTCCTTTTGGCATGAATATCAATTCGGTATAGCCTTGAATAGCAATTTGTACTCATGTTTTATCATTTGGCACCTCTGAAACTGACTTGCTACACTGGTCTGAGGAGTCATAAAAGCAGAGGCAGAAGCATAAAATAAACAGTGTTCTAAACATCCTTGTTAATGTGTACACTTTCTCCTAACCACAAATAAGAGGCTGTTTAGGGGATAAGGTGAGACAAGGGGTTAACCCTGTGACGTAATCGGGATCTAAGGATCCATGATGTCATCATTCAAGCTAAAATGCCAATGTATAGTGTAAAATCTGCTGAATGTAAGATGGAAGATGATGAGAAGATTTTTTACCTGACTCAACTTGGTACTCGGTATTTACACTCTTGTTTTTTGTGATCTCAAGCTGCACTCAGACAAGTCTCCCCCTTCCATGATTGATGGCAGGGCCATGTATGGTAAGGCAATAGTAGGCACCTGCCTTCGGTGCACTGGAGTTGAATTACATGGGAATGCCCTGGTGAAAATATTCTCAGATAACACAAAGCTGGAAAAATAACAGATTATTGAAAACATAAATACATTTACACAAATTCGGGAAGGGGTCTGGAATACGACCCACCCGGGTAGAGAGAGAGGAAAAAGAAAGTAAGAGGATATCAAGAGGAATAAAGTTAAGAGCTAGGAAACAGGAGATGGAGAGAGAAAACAGACAGAATGGGGAAATAGAGACAGAAAAGAGGGAGCGAGAACAAGGACACACATACATTCCCTCGAACTGCTAAATTCCAAAGAATTTAAGAGTCTCCTGAAGCATGTCATGGAAGAGTAGGATTCATCCACTTAAAATACTGTGAGACTGAAATGCTTCTAGGAGAGAGAAACAAACGAATATTGACAAAAGCCATTGAATCAAGAACAGACTGAGATAGGCAGCAAGGACATCCAATCACGAGCAAGGGGCCCAGAGCCAACTCTAAATAGGGTTATGTATTGGAAACTAAAGACCTACCCAGTGCTTAGTTTGTAAATTGCTAAGTGCCAGCAGTCAAGATATTTCTCAAAATGCCACTGCAGCTCGCTTCACCTACTGCCGTTGCCAGCGCTGTCGAATGTCAGTACCAACACAACCACTAATCAGCACACTCCTTCAAGTCCAACAATTTGGATTGTTCCACACCACCCAAAATTGTCAGAATGGCTTGGACGCTGCACTGATATTATGCAATATGCCCTGTATATTTCGTTGTTAAACATTGCTGATGTGCTAACCTCAAAAATAGACAAACAGCGTCACCATGTGATGAAGTGCCATAAGTGCTAGTGTTGAGAATTAAGGGCTGGCACTTACCCCCGGCAAACACAGGCTCGTACTCACTGGATCTTAGGTCCTAGAGACAGCTGAACCGGTCTGTAGCCAAAAACTAACAAGAATTGGCATAGCCAATAGGTCTCGCTTTTGAGACCTTATAAGTGTTTAGCCATGCAACATTTGATGATGTTGCAACACGGATATTGTGCTGCATAACTAAATACTTGTATGTTCTGAATGTTTCTAAACACTACTACAAAGTAATAAATTGTGTGCTACTGAAAAATCTTGTTCCAGATTTTTAGCTCAAAAAGCAAATGCGGAACAGCTTTACAATTGGTTTTAATGCTGAAATCTGAAGGCTAAAAATACAAAATGTACCTTCTGAACAATGTGCAGTAATATTTTTTTAGCATACATAAAACACCCAATTAGAGCTTGGATTTTACTTTTGAGCTAATGGCATTGCTAATAGGTCTTGTTTGTTGGCACCTTATAAGTGTGTAACCAAAGATATTGGCAATGGTTTGTCCAGGAATAACTGACAAATCGATATTCAATACACATGACTAATACATAAATGTATAAAATGCAGCTCTAAAACTAACCAATACAATCATCCACACCGGTCATAAGCCATACACAGTCATAGATTTGACTAAATAGACAATTAATGAACTACAAATTGTTTATAAATCACTCTCATGTCGATATGCACATACTGATCTGGAAGATAACCCTTCAAACATATATTGTCTTGTATGGATCAAGATATGGCGCATGGCAGAAATTCCAATAGCCTAATATCATCGATGATATTAGGCTGTATTTGACATATTTATGTATTTGTCATGTTTGTGTATATTTCTTTAATATTGATAATAAAATATGTCTGTAGTGTTTAATAATCATGTGTTGTTGAGTTCTGGTAATCATGTAATATTGTTACCTTTTGGAGCAAAGTATACCAGATCCTTTCAGAAATACTGTCGGCTGAGTTGGCGGAAGTACCTCTTGTAGCTCTGTTGGGCTATGTGAAGGAGATCCCGAAGGGGGTACGAAAACTCGCAGCCATCAGCAAAGTGAAGAGTTGCCATGAGATGGATGAGGGGCCCTATGCCTATAATCGAAGATTGGGAAAAAGATTTGGCATATTGCTCCACTTAGTCTGACAATTATAATACACTCATGCCTGCCCGATGCGCACCCAAAGACGTATGGGGTCTGTACAGACAATATCTGTTGAGCAAAGCTGTGGCCACAGATCCCCAGGAACTGTCGGTAGAACCAGAGTGGGGTGAATTTAAGCAGAACATACTGGTTGTTAATATACGTCTCAATGCTATATAAACCTGCTGGATTATAGTTATGTGAAAAGTCTGCCACCTTGGAAAATACTAAGGGCCTGTGGACTCTGTTTTAATGGGGATTTTTATATTATTTATGTTGCTATTATTCCGTTAGCTTTTTTGCTTCTCTGATGTCATAACAATAATGGATGGTCTCTTTTCAGATTGCATGATGTGAAAAGACGAACAGGGAAATTGCCGGTGCCAAATGTTGTATATATGCTGCATTTAACTTCCAAATATGAACGTGTACGCAATCTGAATGTAACTGAAATTGCTGCTGTTGTAAAAATTAAAATAAAGTTAAAAAAAAAAAAAATCATGTAATATTGTATTTGTAAAGTAAAGAGACTGGGTTGCCTGAGGGTTTACATGATTGTCATAAAATTAGTAGCATCAGAAGAATACATTCACAATATAACATTATATATTCATAACAAAAATTCCTAGAGAGTTTAATAGATTTTATTTATATAGGATATAAGTTGTATTACTCTTTTATACATTTGACCACAGTCGAGGTCCAAGTCAATTAACTAATAAACTTGAGTTGACTTGTACTAGTACAGGATGTAAGTTTCATAGTCTCTAAAGCTGTCCTAATAAACCTGCTCGCCACTTGACACTTGGGCGCCACTGTGACCTTGCAGCAGCTAATCCTGCTGCACTTGGAGTACAACCCCCCATTGTAACCCTGCCCCCTCACTTAGCCCCTTTTTTGCTTGTCACCCTCCAGTTAAAGTGGGCAGATTACACCTAATTTCTTTAAAAATCCCTTCCTCTGCAGCACATTTTGACAACAGAATTATTAATGTATTATCCTTTGCGGAACACACTGAGGCTTTCTATGCATAGGCAAAAGAAACAGTGGAGGGGATGCCTATGGATGGGTGGGAGGCGATCTACGGAAGGTCAGTGGGTGGCAGATCAACAACAAAGCCGGGCTCCATTTCAAATTAGTCTAAAAGATAAGTTCACTCAATAGCTGCACAACGTGGAGCTGGTTCTACACGATCGGCTCGTGCCCCTTTGCAAGCAAGGGACCTTTACACATGCTGACACCACAAGGCCTCACCTTGTACCACTTCAGCAGTGCCTGCAATGGGTGTCAATCAATATCATGTGATTTGTTTAATTTGAGGGCGAATCTGACCAGAATAGCAAGCCGGAGCAGGCCTGCAGTGCTCACATGCCTTGCTCCCCTCGAGCTCTGAGCTCCTCGTGTGCTTGATGAGACTGTCAGTAGTGGGGCAGCATGGACAGACTTACTGCCTTGGAGGTTAGGGGCGCGAGCTCCAAGACAATCTGGGAGCAAGTCCACTCATACCAGGGGTCGCGTGCGCACTGAAGGAGGAGGAGCAACAGGGAACTAGAACCACTGTCTCTGCTTAGAGAACACTTTCCTTTCAGGGCGAGTCACTACGGCATCCAGGGGTGGGACAGGAGTATCAGGTGTGGTTTTATTGTGTATTGTTTAGGTTTTTAATGAAATTGTACATGAACTGATGTTTTTATGCAAAATAAAATGCATATTTTTATATAAACAATGTTTTTTCCTTGCTGAGTGTTTCCCAAAACAACTAGTGGATATTCTGCAACTGAGTGAGTGACTTTGATTGGGTGAGACTATCTGTTTGAATTTTAGATCATTTGACCTCCCAACGGGAAAAAAATCTTTTTAATTGACAGAGAAATGGATAAGCCATACAAGACACTGGTGTCTATCCAAAGCATCTGCTATAATCCCCCATAGCATTCCCGCTATTTCACAGCGAGGACAGAAAAGTCTGGGGCATAAAATATCACAGGACATAGCCGCGTGCGTGTGCGGCAACACAGGGCTCGAAAGGCGAAATTCGTAAAGGAGGTCAAAAGGAGCAAAACAGGGATGATGGGGAATTGGGGACCATGAAGAAGCCACTGGGGGTTCGGTGGAGGCGTCTGCGCCATACTTCCCTACATGGAAAGAGAAATAGAGAAACTGAATGTGAAGTAGCAGAGATTTAACAAGGGAACTGGAAATTACCTAATAAACACGCCCGGGAATGGTGCGCGCACGCACGCACGCTTGTGCCCGCCACTACACACAGAAAACAGATGGCACTGCGTGGGAGGGTTGAGGGGAGTGCGTCAGACAGAACACAAAGCGTTTCCCTTGCGGGAGTGAGCCAGGGGCACCATGTGTTTGTAAGTTAATTACAAACAAATGGTGTCAAGCTCGCTCCCGCAAGGGAATCGCCAAATGTGCAGGCGTTGCCATTGCAGGCAATGGAACCCGTGCACGTCTGTGGCTGAAAAGCCGAAGCGATTGCAAAAGGTCTTTTGCCTATGTAGCTTATGCGCTGCGTAGGCGAGACCTAAACATTAAATCTAAAAGAAATTACTGTTATCACTCCTCAGAAAGCTACAAAACTCTCCTGGAATGCCAATGGCTTGCAACATCTCAAGAAGCTGTGTGGGTGCAACCACAAGAACTTTGGAAAAAGGTGAAATGAGATTTATGAACCAATTAGTGAATATCATTTTCATGTAAAAATTATCTCACTAAGGAAGCACTAAAAGAAATGGTGATGTGCCTCAAATATGCAAGTGTTTGTGTCAAATAAGACAGCAACTAGAGGTGTATGAATAATCACTGCTCATATTGGTAAGTGATATTAAAATATGACTAAAAATATAGGAAGTGTATAGGAAGGACAATGGTTCAGGGGAGGCCTAACTAGGTCCAGTAACACAAGGTTAAATATTATTTCGTTATGATGAATAAATCATTTAAGGAGCAGGCTTCATAGGTCAACATGTATACATTTAATCATAATAATAATCAGATTAATATTAACAACACTACGTTCAGGTGCTCATATAAGTGACATGGGTGCGTAACGTGACTGAGTGGAAGTGACAATATACGAAATATCACACGAATAGACATAAGAAATCCAAAACGATATGTACAAGTGGGGGGGGGGGTTTCAACAGGGGGTCAACGACGTTTCGATCTGTAGTTAGTTTAGATCATCATCAGGACAGGGTGAGCATTCTGAAACTGGATTAAAAGGAGCATGTATTAGCGTTATGTCCTAATGAACAGTCGATTGCTTAAACATTGTGCCAATGTGCTCCCGGTGCTTAGTCATGTTCCAGTTGATGTTGGTTGCGGTAGATAACCCATGCAGCTCAATGGGAGAGCGGTTCCTACATGTGGGGGCACTTGCGCAGTACTATAGGCCTAAATTAGCAGTAGTGGGAAGGTGTGTTCCATTGGTGGATTTAAACATGGTGACTAATTAGCTGATCATGATTCATTAAGGCAGAGATTAAGATAGTACCACATGCGTCTCTATCCTCAGTAGGGGAGCTAGGAACCGCGAGGGTGCAGGAGTCACTACTTACTGATTAAGGGAGTCAAAGGATGTATCGGTGTCTTGGTCTGGTAGAGAAGGGAACTTCTCGTGGTTTGATTCGGAAGAGATCTGTGGCGAACAGAGCAGAAGTGTCACACACTTGGTCATTATACCACTAAATTAATTAGGTTTAAGGGTGTGTGGGTGTCTTACTTGTCAGTTGGTATGTCAACTTTGTCACTAGAATGAGTATCTCAAATTATAAAACAAGATGGGTTGCGCCATCGTGTATGGATACTGCTCCTAGGGGGAGTAAGAATAATGTGTACAATAACCGATCTGTCAAACATCACTACGAGGGAATTATGTGTACAATAACCAATCATGCAATCATTATTAAAATGACGAAGGAATACAATTCGGCTGCTTACTTCGTTCTATGCATTTCAAGAAGAAGTCATGATAAATCAAATGGGGGACATATGAGGCTCACTATGTCGGGAAAGAATAAAAAAGTAGAAATTAGCGCGATTATGGACACAGTAGGCGCGGCTGAAAACAATGACGGCATGCCGGCTGGGGCAGGGATTGCTTATAGTTACCGTCATGGTATCCGGGAATGTGGCCTTAAGTCTGGAGCTGAAATAAAAATATTGCGTGTACGCCGTTGACTGATTCAGGGGCGGTGTAAGAAGGTGGGGCGGCATTAAGTTAAATCCTATGTGGCGGCGGGCGGGGCACTTACTTAACTTACTGCTTAGCGCGGTGTCAATCTATCAACTCGTCCTCGCGGCTGCCATTAATGCTGTGGCCGTGGACGAGGGGTATGCATTATACCATTTTGTGATATTTCAAATATATTGGTATGTGCTGAGCACCTTTTTGTTTCAGATGCATCTTTTAGTAAGGGTGATTTTTACATTCTGGGTTTGAAAATACCACTTTTAGAAAGTAGGCATTTTCTTGCCTAACCATCCAGCGTGCCTCTGCTAGGGTTGTGTATTGACTGTCTGGCTTTGGAGTGACAGGGGCTGGGGATGTGCATTATGTTTAGAAAGCCACTTGGGGGGGTTGAGGTGTGTCCTGCCTTTCCAGGGTGGGCCAGGGATGGGCTGAATAGACTTGGGCTTCATTCAGAGTATGGTGAGGAGATTTCTTTCACAACACAATGGGCCTGGTCTGCCAAGGACAATGCTGTCTCCACCTCCTGCCAGGCCAGGAAGCTACACCAGAGAGTACAGAACTGGTTTTGGCTGGGCAAAGAGCTTCACTGCCAAAGAGATTTACGGTGTAAAAAGAGGGGTCCAAACTCCAGAATTGTAGATCACTTCTGGGAATCGAGAGGAAACTTTGCCAAGGAGAAGAGCTGGAGAAACAGGAGAAATACTGCCCCTGTGCTGTTTGCGGTCTGGGGTTGTCCTGTGGTGGCAACTTTCTGCCAAGGAAAGGGAAAATGGCTTTTCTGTTTGCTTTGTCCCCTGCTTGAGGAAAATCTCCAAGGGCTTGAAATTGAGCTTGCCTCCTGTTCTGAAGTCTCAGGGACACAAAGACTTCACCCCCCACCTCCCCTGAACTTCTTTGTTGGAAGTTCTGACCTGCCAAGAGGTGCTTGTAGCTGTTCCGGGCCTCTGGAGGTTGTTCTGGCTGTTGGGAGCTGGAAATGCAACGTAATGATGAGAACGCGACGCAATCGTACTTGTTTCCGACGCAGACTCGAAGAAACCGACGCAGCGCCTGCCCGTGGCTCAAGAAATCGTTGCACGCTGCATCGAGTGTACCGGTCTCCGAAGTCTGAGATCACTGCACCGATTCCGATGTGAGCCCTTCTGTGCTGCTGCAAGAACCCATGCATTGTCCCAGATCCACGCAACGCATCAAGACGCCAAGTCTCTTGCATTGTTGGAGGACGCAGTGAGAAACTGGCGCATCACCTCCCCATGCAGTAAGAAACCGACGCAAGGAACCTATGCATCACCTCCCTTGTGCAAGGATCCGACGCATCACCTTCCCCCAGTGTAAGGAACCGACGCATCACCTTTCCTGCGACCCTTATTGTTTGTGTGCATGACGTATCCAAGGTACTTTGTGCGAAAAGTGTTGCATCTGCAATTTGCTTTGAACTGAACTATTTCTACCATTTGGAAGTCATTTTTATTACTGTACATGGATTTTTGTCATGTTGGTCTTGTTTGGTTTAGATACAGATTACTTATTTTTCTAAACTGGTGTCCATTTGCAGTTACTGTATGTGTTCACAAATGTTTTACACACTGCCTCTGAGATAAGCCTGTTTGCTAGTACCTAGCTACCAGGGGGGTGAGCCGGTGGTTATTTGAGGTGTATCCCCCTTACCCCGACTAGTAAAAAGGGTCCCTACTTGGACAATGGTGCAAACCATTGCCAATTCAAGACCCCCATTTCTAACACAAACCAATCCAGAGAATCAGGGACAGTATTGCAATTGTAATCCAAAGGTGTAGCCGTGGAGAAACAAAGTATGCTCTTGCCAGCCAGAGATAGAAAACATGAACCTTTAACTTGAAAGGCAGAGGTGGTGGGGGCGGAGGCTGCTCTGATGAACCAGTGGTAAAGTAATAAAAATCGATTAAATAACTAAAAGCCGTACGGTTTAATTTGGGCAACTCTGCAAGTTGTGTTGAACTTGATGCAGGTTCGATCTGTGATATATGGATGTAGACCTTGTTCTTCTCTGGATTACAAATAGAAATCTGTGTTTCTGTACTTTTTGACTGCACAGTTGTAGTTGTTTTTGAAACAGGTAGAAGGTGAACTTCATTGTTGTTTGATGCCTCTTGTTGAATAGAGCAGGCTTCATTAGTGATATAAAGCTTCAATCTGAACCTTCTGTATGGCAGCGAACGGTTATTGGTAACTGCCAAGGAGTCCAAATGGCTTACTGTTGAGAATCTGCCACATGATGTGGTTTGATCAGATCAATAGAGACAAACCTTTTGTTTCAACGTCCATCAAAGGGCAGGAGAAGTGTACCTTCAAAAGCCAGGCTAGGAACAGGCCAGGTAAGATGGTGCAAACTCTTTCTTGTCCATTATCTTTTCTCAACTAGATTCCTGATATTTGGGATCCAGACGATTCATGCCAGAACAACAATTACTTCTCCAGGGGAGGTTGCTTTGTTCGTCCCGGGAATCATTCAGTTCCTATAAAGCAGCCAAACGTTCATTGATGTCAAACAGTGTTTCCAACACCACTTTGCTGGCATTATCAAAGTCTGGAGCCACATCTTAACCCCTAACAGGATCGCATAAGGACTCCGACCACCGAGGGACTTTCTTGGCATGCTATTCAAAGCCTAATGGACCCTATATAGGTGATGAACCCAACTGCGACCTAGCCTAATACCTTTGCTGTTAAAGATTGCTTTAGTCACCATTTTCTCTCTCTGCGACCATGTTTCCTTTGGGATGGTACGGAGATGAGAAATGCAGGGTCACACACAAACTTTCCATTGCCTCATCGTAAGCCCGAAAGATAAACTCCGAACCCTGGTCAGAATGTAATGTGCCAACTGCGTATGTCCAAATGAAGACTCGCAGATCCTTTATAACAGTTTGGGCTTCAGCTGATCACTGTGGCATACCCATGGGAATCTGGAACAGGAGTCCCCTGTCGCCAAGATATACGTGTAGGCCCCAACAGATGATAGGGTGTTGCAATGGTCCAAGTAAACACAAGCCAAAAGGCTTTTTTGAAGTCAAAAGAAGTGTCTGGAGTGGCCATGCAATGTGGAACTCTTCATCTGTTGACAGATGTTGCACCTCAGAACAAAGTCCTTGTTCTATTTTTATAGGACCATCCAGTGGCGTCACTGGGGTTGGTGTCACCCGGTGCGGGTAACTCATGGTGTCACCCCCTCACGACTTACCGCATGGACCACCTCTGTCGAAATGTACGGCGCTAGGTACTGTCTTACTCCCTCTAGCTCCCTCTCTCTGTCTTACTCCCTCTAGCTCCTTCTCTCTGTCTAGCTCCCTCTAGCTCCCTCTCTCTGTCTAGCTCTCTCTAGCTCCCTCTCTGTCTTACTCCCTCTAGCTCCCTCTGTCTCCCTCTCTCTCCGTCTTACTCCCTCTAGCTCCCTCTCCCTCTCCCTCTGTCTTACTCCCTCTAGCTCCCTCTCTGTCTTGCTCCCTCTAACTCCCTCTCTCC
This sequence comes from Lissotriton helveticus, assembly GCF_964261635.1. Taxonomy (NCBI): domain Eukaryota; kingdom Metazoa; phylum Chordata; class Amphibia; order Caudata; family Salamandridae; genus Lissotriton; species Lissotriton helveticus. Next base: position 306,145,420 of record NC_136063.1, read on the forward strand.
CTCTCTTACTCCTTCTAGCTCTCTCTCTCTCTCTCTGTCTTACTCCCTCTAGCCCCCTCTCTCTTACTCCCTCTAGCTCCCTCTCTCTCTCTTACTCCCTCTAGCCCCCTCTCTCTCTGTCTTACTCACTCTAGCTCCCTCTCTCTTACTCCCTCTAGCTCCCCCTCTCTCTGTCTTACTCCCTCTAGCTCCCTCTCTCTTACTCCCTCTAGCTCCCTCTCCCTGTCTTGCTCCTGTCTTGCTCCCTCTAGCTCCCTCTCTCTCTATCTTAATCCCTCTAGCTCCCTCTCTCTGTCTAGCTCCCTCTCTTCCTGTCTTACTCCCTCTAGCTCCCTCTGTCTCCCTCTCTGTCTTACTCCCTAGCTCCCTCTCTCTCTGTCTTACTCCCTCTAGCTCCCCCTCTCTCTCTGTCTTGCTGCGTCTAGCTCCCTCTCTCTCTGTCTTTGTCCCTCTAGCACCCTCTCTCTGTCTTGCTCCCTCTAGCTCCCTGTCTCCCTCTCTGTCTTACTCCCTCTAGCTCCCTCTCTCTTACTCCCTCTAGCTCCCTCGCTCTCTGTCTTGCTCGCTCTAGCTCCCTCTCTCTATCTTACTCCCTCTAGCTCCCTCTCTCTGTCTAGCTCCTTCTCTCGCTGTCTTACTCCTTCTCTCGCTGTCTTACTCCCTCTAGCTCCCTCTGTTTCCCTCTCTCTCTGTCTTACTCTCTCTAGCTCCTTCTCTCTGTCTTACTCCCTCTAGCTCCCTCTCTCTATCTTACTCCCTCTAGCTCCCTCTGTCTCTGTCTTACTCCCTTTAGCTCCCTCTCTCTCTGTCTTTGTCCCTCTAGCACCCTCTCTCTGTCTTGCTCCCTCTCTCCCTCTCTTACTCCTTCTAGCTCCCCCTCTCTCTCTGTCTTACTCCCTCTAGCTCCCTCTGTCTCTGTCTTACTCCCTCTAGCTCCCTCTCTCTCTGTCTTACTCCCTCTTGCTCCCTCTCTCTGTCTTACTCCCTCTAGCTCCCTCTCTCTGTCTTACTCCCTCTAGCTCCTGCTCTCTCTCTCTCTTACTCCATCTAGCTCCCTCTCTCTCTGTCTTACTCCCTCTAGCTCCCTCTCTCTCTTGTTTTACTCCCTCTAGCTCCCTCTCTCTCGGTCTTGCTCCCTCTCTCTGTCTTACTCCCTCTAGCTTCCTCTCTCAGTCTTACTCCCTCTAGCCCCCTCTCTCTTACTCCCTCTAGCTCCCTCTCTCTCTCTTACTCCCTCTAGCCCCCTCTCTCTCTGTCTTACTCCCTCTCTCTCTGTCTTACTCCCTCTAGCTCCCTCTCTCTTACTCCCTCTAGCTCCCCCTCTCTCTGTCTTACTCCCTCTAGCTCCCTCTCTCTTACTCCCTCTAGCTCCCTCTCCCTGTCTTGCTCCCTCTAGCTCTCTCTCTCTATCTTAATCCCTCTAGCTCCCTCTCTCTGTCTAGCTCCCTCTCTTCCTGTCTTACTCCCTCTAGCTCCCTCTGTCTCCCTCTCTGTCTTACTCCCTAGCTCCCTCTCTCTCTGTCTAACTCCCTCTAGCTCCCTCTCTCACTCTGTCTTGCTACGTCTAGCTCCCTCTCTCTCTGTCTTACTCCCTTTAGCTCCCTCTCTCTCTGTCTTTGTCCCTCTAGCACCCTCTCTCTGTCTTGCTCCCTCTAGCTCCCTGTCTCCCTCTCTGTCTTACTCCCTCTAGCTCCCTCTCTCTCTCTCTTACTCCCTCTAGCTCCCTCGCTCTCTGTCTTGCTCGCTCTAGCTCCCTCTCTCTATCTTACTCCCTCTAGCTCCCTCTCTCTGTCTAGCTCCTTCTCTTGCTGTCTTACTCCTTCTCTCGCTGTCTTACTCCCTCTAGCTCCCTCTGTTTCCCTCTCTCTCTGTCTTACTCTCTAGCTCCTTCTCTCTGTCTTACTCCCTCTAGCTCCCTCTCTCTATCTTACTCCCTCTAGCTCCCTCTGTCTCTGTCTTACTCCCTTGAGCTCCCTCTCTCTCTGTCTTTGTCCCTCTAGCACCCTCTCTCTGTCTTGCTCCCTCTAGCTCCCTGTCTCCCTCTCTGTCTTACTCCCTCTAGCTCCCTCTCTCTCTCTTACTCCCTCTAGCTCCCTCTCTCTGTCTTGCTCGCTCTAGCTCCCTCTCTCTATCTTACTCCCTCTAGCTCCCTCTATCTGTCTAGCTCCTTCTCTCGCTGTCTTACTCCTTCTCTCGCTGTCTTACTCCCTCTAGCTCCCTCTGTTTCCCTCTCTCTCTGTCTTACTCCCTCTAGCTCCCTCTCTCTATCTTACTCCCTCTAGCTCCCTCTCTCTATCTTACTCCCTCTAGCTCCCTCTGTCTCCCTCTCTCGCTGTCTTACTCCCTCTGGCCCTGGGACCCAAACTGCTGGGCAAGTGTCAGTGAAGCCAAACTGCAAGTCAACGATGCCATTGCCTGCCTGCCTGCCCGGTATACAACTGGGTTTCGTTTGGCTTCGGTTTCCTTTCGACTTTCGTCACAGAACAACAATGCAAACCCAAACCCTTGACTATTTGACTTCTGTGACCCTCACCCATCCATTCTGTGCACGTGCAGAATGCAGATGGCAGATGGTGCCCGAAGCTATGGCGGGCCGGGGTGCGGTGGTGGCGCGCTTCTTGCACTAAAGCAGGACGCAGAACTCGTCAGTGTAAATTGGTGTCACCCCCCAGATGAGGTGACACCCGGTGCGGTGCGGTCCGCACCCCCCGCACCCCCCTAGTGACGCCACTGGGACCATCAATAGCGTTGCTGCAAAAATGAAATTGTAGCAGTCACCCCTGCATGAGCAGAAGGTAACCCCTCATGTGCAGCTAGAATTAAACCCAATCTGCGATCACTGTTTGGTATTACTCAGTCCCCCACTCCTGGAATCTGAGCATACTGCGTATTTTGTGCATCTAACTTGTAGGAGTATTTAAGCAGAAAGCCTTTCGGCAGGTGGATCATCGTTGCACGCAGCATTGATTGTCACAATCATCTCTCTTTCTATCCTCTTACTATGATGAGTTATTGCGGCAACCGCAGCAGCGTGAACTGTCACATTTACGCTTCCTCAACAATGAATTCCCTGCAATGTGAACGCCAATACGTTGATGGCTCAATGTGTAAATGAGCCGGTGGTACACCAAGGTCGGTACCGGGGTCACAACAATAATTTGTTTCCCTTGTGCAAGGGCACACTCTCTCATACAACTCTGTCAGTATTCTTTCAGTATATACAAAATGCATCTCAGCATTGGTGTAGTGATGTGATTTATACCCAATCGGTACTGTATCACCTTCATTGAACGTGACATATGTATACCTAGATGTACTAGCGACTACACTGATCACCAGGTTTGTTGTGTTCACACGTGTGTGTAAATGTTTGGAAGCTATCATGTCAGCTTGGACAGAACGTAAGATCTCCGTATGTTCTGGTGTCCAATGTGTAATTGTATAGTCTGGACGTATTAAGTTGTAGAATGGTTTTAGCCGTTCTGTGTATAATCAGGAATGTATGTCCTGCCAAAATTCAGAAATCCTAAAATGGATTGTAATCTTTTTAGAGTTGTTGAAGGATATCGCAATAAGCATTTTTTTTTAAAATTGGTTGGCAGGCTTTTGCCTTCACTGACAGCTCGTATCTCAAAAATAAGACAAGGTGAGCAATCTTTCATTTTTTTTAAATTGAATCTATAGCCCATGTGAGAAAACCCAAAATTATACAGTCTACTCTGGTCAAGTGTTCTATCAGGTCATTGTCCGTTATGTACTCACTCACCACTACTCCCACCAGGCAATCCATCAGGTTCTGGTGAACTATTGTGACTTCTGCCACGCTGTCCAGCATTGTCAGTGCCCATTTCCCATTCAAAACCAGACTTCTCAAAAGTCTGAGGAATGCCTGACCCCGGCTACCTTCTTTTTTTAAAACATTTTTAAAGGTTTTGATATTTTAGACTTATCTTCCTGTTTAATTATGTAGTCAGATGAGGGCTGTGAGTTCTTTATTGGTTTTGCGTGCTCTTCTCATCAGCGCACTAATCGCCCCATCTCTCCGATTGTTTGTTGGATGAATCCTGAAAGGAACTAGAGGAACGTATATTAATATCCTGATACCTATCAGGCTGGTTACCATTATGACAGTTATATAGGTTGTTACGTTTTTCGATAGATTCCTGTGTATGAGACCCACCCCTCGATTTTGACTTACCCTTATTTTTCTTGTTATCCCACTTCTTCATCGTTGAAGAGTTGGGTGCTTGCTTAGAAGTATCTTTTTCCGAATTACTCTTTAACTTTAGTTTCCCAGGTCTGGCTCCCAAATTATATCTACCCAGCATATCATAGGTGTCTTCGATAATCTTGGATAATTTGCGCTTCTGCCAAGCAGGAGCCAAATCGCTCAGGCACTGGCGCATAGCTAATGCTGCTGCTTTGCCTTTAATGTTACTCAACATTATGGCGGAAACCGCAGCAAAATTGACCATCATTTTTTTTTCCTATGTCCAGGGCAGGTGCTGCCCCATGCTCTTTCTCTACCTGTTTCAATACTTCAGGTAAAACCACCAAGGAAGGTGTACCATGTGTTCTGGTGTATACTGTAGCGAAGACTGTACACCAAGAGGTACAGTACTCTATTGGAGGAACCATTCCCAGCAGCAAGCAGATTGTTAGTACTCTATGTTTCTCCTGTGGACTCGTATGTGTAAATATTGCTTAAAACTTGTTTGTTTTCTGGACAATCCAAAACACAATTTCTTATCTTTTGGGTGGGAACCTTTCCCAAAATTGCATTCAGTGTTTGGGGGGGGGGGGGGGGGGGGGGGGGGGTAAGGCCTGTTTTAGCTAATTGTGGGATTACCGCTTAAACAGTCCACGCAGGTGTAAAAATGTATGTTTGCCTCACAAATTGTGTTAGACTTCTATATAGTGTAACTAGATTTTTATATAATGTAATGTAAATTGGTATTTATACCGCGCGACTGTCACTCCAAGGAGCATCTTGGCGCCTACACAGACCAGAGTGGATCTAAAGTTTGGTCCGGCTGCTTTCAGTAGTATGGCCAGGGTACTCATACTAGTGCTCTTGCGCACGTGTCAGGAAGGCTAAAGATCCAGGTCTTCAATGCCTTTCTTAACTCATATTCCCGTTCCATAGCACGGAGATGTGGGGGGGAGTTTGTTCCATGGCTTGGATCCTAGGACTGGCAGAGATTTGCCACCCCTTGAAGTGAGTCTAAAAGTCGGAATAGCCAACAAGTTGGCATTGGAGGATCTAAGGGTGCGCAATAGACCGTATCGGACTAACCTTTTTTGTATGTACTTTGGTCCTTGCGAATGAAAGGCCCTGAAGGTGATTACTAGGACTTTGAACAAAACCCGTTTGACCACTGGTAGCCAGTGAAAAGTGTTCAATGCGGTAGACGCTGAGGATTTCTTTGGCCATTTCAGAACCAGCCTGGTGGCTGCATGCTGCACCATTTGCAACTTATGGGTACCCACCTTGTTGGTTCCTGCATATAGACTATTACAATAGTCAAGTCTCGATGTTACGAGGGCGACCGTTACCATTTTACTGGCTGATAGTGGGAGTAAGTCAAAGAATTTTCCTAGACATTTAATGACATTGAAACAGGTGCCAGCTACTGACAGCGCCTGTTTAAACGACAGATCGCCATCAAACCTGATGCCTAAGTTACGTGCCACATTAGTCGTGTTTGGCGGTACCTCGGCATCTTCAGGCAACCATAGTTTAGGAATAAAGTCATTTTGCGGGCCCAGAGGCAGGATTTCCATTTTTCCTGTGTTGCACTTCAAATGATTCTTTCCCATCCAATCAAAAGTGGCCATCAAGCAGCGTTTCAGATTTTCTTCCCAGTCCTTGGTATCTTTATCAAGGACTAGGATAAGCTGCGTATCGTCCGCATACGCGATAACATCCATCCTAAAGGACGATATCAGCCTGATCAGAGGGGTAGTGTAATTAATTGAATGAAGGGGCCCCCTGAAAATTGATCAAGGGCAGACCACCAGGGGAGAACAGAACCAACCAAGTACAGACAGGTCTATAGCAGATTTGAGTTCACTTGGTGAACTAAAATCTGCTATAGAAAAATCTTGGACTCCATGTGAGCCATTGATATCAAGTTGAAGGGGCAGACCTGTCTGTACTCAGAGGGGTAGTGTAAACATTAAAGAGCGTCGGGCTCAGGCTAGATCCCTGAGGAACTCCTGACGTAAGTGTTTTTTCCCTTGAGCAAAAGTCTCCCTCGGTCACCCTCCTCCCTGTCACCCTCCTCCCCCTGTCACCCTCCTCCCTCTGTCACCCTCCTCCCTCTGTCACCCTCCTCCCTCTGTCTGTCACCCTCTGTCTCAGTCCCTCTGTCTCCCTCTCCCTCTGTGTCCCTCCCTCTGGCTGACTCCCTATGTCTCCCTCCGTCTGTCTCCCTCTGTCTGTCTCCCTCTGTCTGACTCCCTCCCTCTCTTGGTCTCCCTCTCTCTGTCTCCCCAACTCCCTCCCCCTGTCTCTCTTTGTTTCCCTCTCTCTGTCTCCCTCAGTCTCTCTCTCTCTCTCTCTCTCCCTCCCTCTGTAGTGTAGTTCCTATCTTCCCAATAGGCTCTGCGCATTGGAATAATACCTACAGCAGTAAAGGCCTAGGCCAGACGTTAACTAGGTCTACTACTGTCGATACTAGACTTAATTTTTGGGTTTGCCAGCATAGCTCAGAGTTCGCTAGAAACTTTCTCGAATGTTCAAGGAGGAATTAACTTCCCTGATTAGACAAGAAGGGATTTAGTTTCTGACAACCATAGGACATGACAACTTTGCTCTCCCCTAATCAAGAGTCAATCTCGAGAGTCGTGTGAACAAAAGGCAAATTATTTTACTCAGTCAGTACGTGCATTCTTAGTCTCATCAGAATGTAGCGAAAAGGAAGAGACGGGCGTGTTCAATAAAAAGGTGTTATTTATTGATCAGTCTCTTTTCTCATACAAGAGAAATGGATCGATATTATTGCAATACTTATAGTTAAGTAAAGTGCATACATTAAAAGCAATAGTATAAAGTAATACTGTAAAAACATTGATATGGTTTCTAAGCCATATGAAGGTTTAAAATGATTAAAACATATTTACATACATATATACATTTGACTAAACGTACTCAACTGGTGTTTCTAAATACGCCTACCCCGTGTACCTGACCTAAGTCTAATACGTGGGCGGGAATAGAAAGTTACAGTTTAAGTTAAGTTTGTTTTTGCCAAGTGAATAACTAAAGAATTCTCTGCGAGGGGTTATTCAGTTCTGTACCTGGAAGTTAGGATGAATGAGGAATGGTATCTCGTTCTCTGCTCTCGATATTCCAGGCTGCCTGCGAGGGCTGCCCAGAAACGCCGGGGCTGGATTCTCGGCAGGAGAAAGCAGCGCGTCTCTCAGCGTGTCAGGAAGGCGGGGCTGCTGCCAGCGGGGTCTGCTCTGCTCTCGGCTTCGGCAAGTATGGCTGCTCCGTCTCGTCACCACGCGTGTGTTTGCATAGGGCAAGATCGGTAATATTTATACCTTTAAGGTGCCGAGATTGACGTAAGGATGGACATAGATACGTCAATAAGGATGTCATACGACTTGCTCGTTAGCACATTCTTTTACTAAAGTTCTCGATGAAATCAAAACAATGGCCGCAGGGTTTTGCCCAGGTTGTCATAGGTTTGATTTGTTATGAGAACTCCGTATGCCTTATCTGGGGCTGGAGGAATATCGCTTGTCTAATTAGATCGCAAGCGTTATGACCTAATCAGATAACACGTTCCTGTGCCGTAGTGTGACTGCGTCAGATATGGGTATCTGCATCATGGGGGTTTTCTGCCTCATGGGCTGACTGCTAGTTAACTTGTTGGTTTGTTTAACTAGAATAGGGTCAGGAATAGGGGGATCGATTCAGAACCGATAGGAATACATGACACCCACTCCACGCTAACTATGGACATATTTACTAATCTAGGCATAGTATAACATAGTACAACATACTATAGAGTAGTGTGTATACCTTACCACCCCAAAATACATAAATGCATTTTGAAATTTTCAAATATACTGAAAAAAATTGCAGACATATATATATGGTATGCACTCAAGCTGTAGAAAAATGCCAAAGTAATTGCATTTGTATACATTATTGCTTATTTGGTATATGAGAATTACACATGAAATGGTTTCTGACAGAAAAAAGTTTCGAGACCATTCCATCACAGAGTAAAATATCTTTATGAACATGCCAGCGGGCAGCTAATGTCTATAAGCTATCTAAAATTTAGAAACCTTAGTTCTCTAAGAATAGTTCTTACTTTAAGCAGAAGATTGTGTCCCGAAAAATATGCAAAAATATTTGGGGCTGCTGAAAAAACTGCTGTCCGTGAACTGGAGCGAAAATGTTCATGTGACTTTATTTTTAAAGTTGAAGGCCGAATTCAGGGAACGCCGTGTGCGAGCTTGCTCAAAAGTCTCTATTTCTGTTCGGGTGAGAACATCATATCATTTAGGCTTTCGAAAAAACTGTCAACAGCTTCCTGGGAAAGTTCCACTAACTCGGAAATAGGTGTAATCATGCATTCTTGCGCATGATTGTCTCCATTGACATTCTGATTTGCATTACTGACAGAAGGTCGTACCTGTTCGATGCTGCTTTCATCTTGAACTTCACTACCCATCAATCGTAGTGGTGAAGCTTCCACGAATGCAGTCATCAGGATTGGTAGCCTTTGAGGGCAGCACAAAGCATGAACCTTTATCGGGCTCAACAATGTTTCTGCATCCATCGGCGCATCCGATTGTAGCGTCAGACAGGTGTCTAACACGCATTCTTCTCTGCATAGCAGACACCTCAATACAGGTAAAACACATCTTTGCCACATTGGTCGAAATGATAGAAACCAAGTCATGTTCAGGTCTCTAAGCCGGGAGAGTCCCAGGATTTTTGATATCCGGTCCCGGTATCCAATGGCTAGGATTGTTTCTTACCTTGTCGCAAGAGTTTTGTCTGTGACATGGGTTGCCATAACGAAAAATAAGGACTAAGAATAGGATTCCTGCAATTAGTCCCAGGATCAGGGGAAGTCCGCCAAAAATCGAATGGACGAAATCTGGAAAAATACCCAGTATGGCTTTGAATGGTGTTAATGCCATTGAAAATCCTGTCTTAAATACCCCTGAGATCCCATTGGTATCAGAAATATTTAAGATTTCGTTCTGGATTTCCGCGAAATGTACGGGGGAATTAGTTGATAATAATATATGTATCTCTGCAGTCGTCCTTGCGACTTGTAGATCATACGTTTCTTTTGATGACGAGAGCCTGGTAGGCGTCTGAAGAAGGACTGTTTTCATTCTGCTTAAAGTATCTATTCGAATAGAAGTAATTTTCAAATCGGGCCATGCCCTTGCCTCCCTGTCTGGAAAGGAGCTGGGGAACAAAGAGTGTCCACAGCACTTGACCTTCGCAGTAGTAGTTACTAGATAAGGAGTCCCGGGCATAAGACTACAACATCTGCGGTCTACAATAAGAATGTAACTCCCGTTATAGAGTCTTTGAAAGAATGGTTCTATTTCAGTTGCAGGTGCGCCTTGCTGGTGACATGAAAGGTTGTATGAATTCCCTTCACAGGCTCCATGCAAACTAATTCCGTTACACAGAAGCGTGCCGCTTAGTGACATCGCACAATTGTTGCCACTAAGAAACACTTTCTGTCCTTTATTACTGACACATGCATGTGAATAGGGCAGGTTCCAAGTTGTTTTAAGGTACCCCTTACCCAATTTCTCGTACATGCCAGCCTGTATATATTTTTGGCAGTATTGAAACCTGAAGGTTGAGATTGGAATATTTATGATTCCGTGTATTATCCATTCACTGACAGGTCGTTCTGACATTGTCATTGGTAATCTTTCAAGTTTTTCAATGCTCAAGATTGTATAATCAGCACCCTTTTGCGCCATACCGATTTGTCTATCAGTAAGGTTAAAGATTTGGAATAGTGACGTTGTGTTGATTAAACGCCAAGGCACATAGCCTGAACGCAGATTTTGTAACGTCCAGCCAAGCTGTACAATAGAACGCAATTGCGACTGACCATGTTGTAATAACAGTAAGTCTTGCGATAATATATCGATTGCTGAAGACACAATGCTGTCCAAAGAAAAAATTCTGGAGGACAGAGTCATTAACCCATTGTCCACTACAGAAAGTGATTTTTCCAAGGTAATACGGTCAATTTCCCGTATTCTCTCTGCTGTTTCAATTTGAGTAACCTTCCAGGCCTCATTGTATGCTGCATATACAGAGGCTGCTATGAAACGCTTTTGACGCTGTTTGTGTGGTCCCATTATGAAATCACGCAAGTCAGCACCATCAGTAAGTAAAGTTAGGTGTTGCTTAATTTCAGGCAGTGTGGAAGTTTGTAGCCATTGAAGGCATAATTTGCCCACACTGTAGGTGGTAATTATCCCTGGGTGATGTCTTTGGGGATATCTAGGGTCTGGCCTGGCCATTTTGAACCCCTGTGTTTTGTTCAGGAATCTGTCTTGACAGTTATTAGTATCTGTGGGCCAGATCAACCACTGTTTCCAATTTGGATGTGTTCTGTTTTGGTTTAATATATGGTTTACGTCTATCTCTTCATCTGTATCGGAGTTATTGCTAAACATTGTTGGCTTTGGAATAGACGGTTTATTTAAGTCTTTGATTTTGGCTAGGCCAAGACAGGTGGTTTGTTGAACAGTGTCATTTAAAAATATCATTTGTTCTGGGATCATGCAGGCTCTAAACAGTGATTCTATACCCTGTACTTGCCATTCTTTTGTACCCCAAACACTTTTCAATTCAACATTTTTGTCCCAATAATCAAATCCAAAAGTATTTATTTGTTCAAAAAATGAGTCTGAATATATCAATTTTGTGTTGGTTATCATGGTCTTGGTCCCTGTTTTGTTTGACAATTTAAAATAAAATGTTTCAGCATTACTTGTGTTAAAACCAGAAAAATATGAATATTTGTCATAAACGGTTCTAGAGCTCCCTTGTGGAGGTGTTGCACAATGTTCCCATTGATTATAATTTAAAACATTTCTAGGTTGTGCAGATCTATGTAGAAAATGGTTACCATAGTGGTTATAGCAATACATACTATCATAATTTGTAGAACCCTGCAAATAATCATGTTTGGTAAATTTAGCAGACATTACTAAGTCAGACATCATATTATTAATGCTTTCGAAGTCCCAATCATCAGCAAATGAGTTTGGTTTTACAAAGTCACTCAAGGAGATCGTAATTTGGTGTGGATATTTCAGGATCTCGACCGGACCATAAATTTCATAGTCAGTGTTGTCCCAGGCGACCCCACCAGGTATTGGATTGGCTGTGAAGTTGGCTGAAGAAAGTTCTCTTTTCGACGTGTGAAGATGTGTGTGGTTTGAGGATCAAGTTGATGTTCTGATTTGCTGTGTCCATTTTAGCATATTTTCCCTCAACGAAGCGTCCCAAAGTAAGTACCATGATGAGCCAAAGTATGAGGATAAATGCACCAAAACCCACCCAAAATTCAATCCATGGAGAAATTAGATATGTTTCTTTCAGTTGTTTCAAAAGTTCCTTAGCTTTATCTTTAAAGGTTTTTGATGATGGCTGTTCTTTGATTCACTGAAGCCTTCAGAGGAATCATCGAAGTTTATAAAGTAGCCGGATGCAGTTCTGTCAATTGTTCCAATTGGTTCAGGATTTTTGTTTCTTGCATTGTCACTTGGTACTTCATTATAGATTGGTGTGTCTCTGCTAAATGTTTTTATTTGGGTTTTCAGAGGTCTGAGTTCTATTGCATTGTTGCATAGTCCTTGTTGTTCTTCTGTAGGTGTTTCGAATGTGATGAGCCTCTTCGTTAGGACCTCTGTACTGGTAGCAAACCTTGGTGTTCTGCTACTTATTGGGAGTCCACTTGGCCTACTGTTTGTTATCGGCCACATGTTGTGGTTTTACCAGGTCGATGGATACAACTCGGTTCTCCTTTTTACCAGCAAGTGGCGGTAGTACTACTGATCTTGTCCCGTTGACAGACAAGACAGGAACTGCTTTTCTGTAAGAAGGCCCAAATTCCTTCTTTACCGCGATCTTCTCCCTGACTAGATCCCCGACTTTTGGAATCCAGACAGGTCTTGCTGGGACAGGTGGTGATTCTTCAGTGGTTGTTGGCTGTTGTTTCAACTTTATGTTGCTCAGGTCTTTTCTTGTTTTGTTTAAGTCCTGCAAAATAGCCAAACGGTCTTTGACATCAAAGCTTTTTTCTTTCACCACTGAAGTCTGACTATCAAGGTCAGAGATCAACATCCTAGTTAATAATTCGTACGGACTGAATCCCTTCAGAGAATTTCTTGGCAAGTTATTTAGACTACGTTGGACACTTATTAGATGTTTGACCCACCCAGCTCCCGAACCTAATACCTTTGCCGTTATAGATTGCTTTATGTCACGGTTTTTTCTTTCAACAATTCCGTTCCCCTCAGGGTGAAATGGACAAGAGTACCGCAATTGCACACCCATGCTGACCATGGCCTCCTTATACGCCCGAGAGCTAAAAGCAGGACCATTGTCCGAATGCAGCATGCCAATTGCGTATGTGCCAATAAAGACTCGCAAATCTTTTATAACAGTTCTGGCATCAGCCATTCGCTGGGGCCACATCCATATGAATCTCGTGCATGAATCCACTACGACCAAGATATATTTATAGTTACCATCCCTTTGTAAGGGACCGCAGTGGTCTAGATAAACACATGCTAATGGTTTATCCGAGATTAGAAGGGGCGTCTGAGCTGGACGTCTCACCGTTGATACTTTCATTCTTTGACATATTTCACATTCTAGAACATAGTTCCTTGTTTGTCTTCTCATTTGGGGCCACCAGTATCTCTGTTTTAATAATGATACTGTGGCTGAGACGCCAGCATGTATAGAAGCAAGCCCTTCGTGTGCCGCTATTATTAGTCCTAACCTATGTTCCATGTTTGGAATTGCCCTATCCCCCTCTCCAGGGATTCGAGCAAAAGGAACATTGTTTGCATCAGTTATGTATGAGTATTTTACTGGAAAGCCTGTAGGGAGTGGTTCTATCGAATCCTTTTCTGAAGCGCTGACAGCTTGTAATATTTCGCTGTCTATTTTTGTTTTTGACCGGGTGACGGCGGCTACGGAAGCCGTTTGCACAGCTGCCTTTGCGGCCTCATCAGCCAATGAATTCCCTGCAACGTGAACGCCATCACGTTGATGACTCAGCGTATGTATCACGTGAGTCTTTGGTAGTTCTTTTTGTAAAAGAACTACTTGTTCCCAGAGCATTTTATGCTTGATTGTGCCACCTTTCGCATCCTTGAAACCATTTTGAAGCCAGATCTGCAAGTATTCATTGTAAGATTGGACGCAATAATACGAATCGCACACTGAGTGTGGGGAATTCTCGATCGGTATTTTCAAGCGCCATTTTGAACGCTAGTAGTTCAGCTCGCTGAGCTGTACAATCTCCTAAAGATTGTGTTTTAGTGATTGCTGGTTTAAATTTTCCTTCGTGCCAGCGACCTTTAACGATCGCGCACGCAGCACTGTAAGCCTGCTTACCCCCCACTGCGGGTTGTGCTGATCCGTCTGTATATATTATACAGCCGTAGTGATCTAGAGGCAGAATTTCGGTCGGCGGAGGACATTCAAATTCATATTGGAGAAATTCTTGTGTTTTTAAGTAAGGATCAAATTCGTACGTCACGTCTGTTGCAGCAAGAGAATTAGCCCATTGTATCCATCTCGGATGGAGTGCTTTCGCATTTGGAATGCTTGCCTTTGTTACCGCCTCTAGGGCTGGTATCGGTGTCACGATTATTATTCGTTTACCTTGTGCCAGGGCTCGTTCTTTTGCTATAGCTGTCTGTGTTGCAGTTAGAATTTTTTCCGTTGGGCTGAATTTCATTTCAGCTTTAGTGTACAAGTGTGATTTGAATGCAATTGGTACCTTTTCTCCCTCATTAGAGGTCAGGTATGTGAATCCGCATCTCCCTGGGATGACTCGAATCACAAGATTGCGTGTGTTATCACGTGTTTCTAATTTTGTTTTAATTAGCATGTCTGTTTGTAAGGATCTCAGAATTTCTGTGTGTATTTGAGTCCAACTGGATCTTTTAAAGTCTGGTTTAATTAGATCATAAAGGGGTTTGACCCTTTCTGCGTAGTTTGCAATGTATGTTCTTCCGAAATTTAGGAAGCCTAGAATCGACTGAAGATTTTTTAGTGTTCTAGGTGCTTGGATTACGGCGCATTTCTCTAGGAAATTGTCAGCCAGGCTTTTGCCTTCACTTGATAATTCATATCCTAAGAACAGGACTTTCAGATGGGCAATTCTGGACTTTTTAAAGTTGAATTTGTAACCCTCTGCAGCGAACCCAAGTATTATGGTGTTCACTCTCTTCAAGTGAGTATCCAAGTCATCATCTGTTAAGTAAATGTCATCGACATAAGATAATGCTTCATCATCATATAGTTGTAGTAATTCTGTTACTCTCGCTGAGAATACCCCCGGGCTGTTCTTGTACCCCTGGGCTAACCGACAGAATTGTTTTTGAGTGCCATTTACTGAGAATGCAGTTAAATATCTGCTCTCTGGTGCTATGTTTTGACAAAAGAATCCATTGGAGATGTCCAAGGTTGTTTTGTATTTTTTGCGCACTATGTTATTCGTTAGTGCAGCACTGTGTGAGTTTTGCACTGCAAAGGTTTTGCAACATGTGTTAAGGTGTCGGTAATCCAAAACTAGACGATATGAATTGTCTGGTTTGGAGACCGGAAACAAAGGGTTGTTCATTTGTGAGGTGCAAGTTTCAATCACCCCCTGGTATTCTAGCTGATCTAGTATTTCATTTACCTGTTTTTTAGCTTCTTGCTTAATTGGGTACTGCCTTTGTGCAGTAGGTTGTGATTTTAACTGGATTTTGTGAGGAGGAGAGTCCTCATCCCATCCTACATGATTTTTATATAAAGCAGGTGCTAGAGCCACTGCCCACTTTCTAGCAAGTGTGTATTTTTTATGAATTGGGATATGATTTGAGAAGGCAGGCATAATTACTTCTTCGCCATGAGGGCACTCCCTGACAAACTCTGGTGGCCAGTCTTTTTCAGCTAGAAGGATGTCATAGCTCTTGGAGAGGTTATCCCAAAATAGTCCCCTTGTTTTCCTAGTCTTATCTCCCTCTATACGTAATGTTATCTCGTATATCTTGTGAGGTTTGCTAACCCTGGTGTCTGCAGTTTCCACTTGAAGATATTCATTCGTGTCCACTGTCTCCAGATGATTCATAAGGACTTTGCGAGCTATGCTCACTTCTGCTGCGCTGTCTAGCATTGTCTGAGCCCACTCTCCGTTTTTCAGTTGTGTCCTCAGTATTCTCGGCATTGTTAACTACCTTGATACTGGCTACCTTCTTTTTTGGAAATTGTAATTTCTTTTTTAGATGAGCAGGTTCCTTGTCTTTGGACTTGGCGTGCTCTTCTCTTTGTTCTGTCCGTCCTCTTCTTTCCGATTTCTGCGAGGAATTCTGAAAAGATTGAGAGGGACGTGTATCAATGTCTTGATATCTATCAGGCTTTTTTATATTATCCCTATTTCTAATGTTATATCTTTTCCCAGAGGGGTCACTCTGGGGTGACCTGTGTCTCTGGTTTGGAGATTTCTCCCTTCGCCTAGGAGACCTTCCTCGGGACTGGAATTTATTTTCTTTAGGATTGGATTGTTTGTTTCCATCCCAGTTCTTTTTCTGTGATGTTGAATTATTATTAAAAAATATTTTTTCAGGACTTTCAATCAATTTTGGTTTTACTGGTATTCCACCTAAACTATCCCTACCTAGTTCCTCATAGGATTTTTCTATGATTCTGGCAATTTCAGCTGGTTGGTCTGCTATATCTGTCTCTTTCAACCTCTGGCGGATCGCCACGTTCGCTGCTTCTCCTTTTATGTTGGCTAATAGTATAGCCGAGACCTGCTTGAAGTCTTTTAGTAATTTCATACCAAGAGTTAAAGCAGGTTCTGGACCATATTCGTCTTGAATTTGTTTTAGCACATCTGGTATTACCGAAATGGATGGAACACCGTGCGTTTTTGTGTAGATGGAAGCAAAGACTGTACCCCAAGTGTCACAGTCCTCAATGTGTGGTGCGATTCCCATTGGAAGACAGATAGTCAGAATCCTGTGTTTTTCTAATGGCGTGGTGTCAGGAAACACCGCCTCTATTTGGGTGATTTTTTGTGCCAACCAGAATGGTATTTGTTCCCGTTTAGCCGGTACTTTACCTAGGCAGGATTGGATGTTCTGTGGTGTAATTTTATTTGTGTTCCCCTGGTGAGGGGTCAGCTGTGGAAGTTTAATCGCTGGCTGAATTGTTGAAGTCCGCATCACATACTGGACTAATTGTCTATGTACTTTTATTAATTGTTTTAGCTGTATTAACAGCTCTGCTGCAGCCATCCTATCGATGTCTGGATGTGGTGTGTATCCGGCTAGGACCGGCCACGTTGCTCCTGGTCTACCTAAAGGACCGAGCCTTGTAATGTGATTGTTATGTATTAGGGCGCCATCAAATAAGAGCAAATGCTCTTGAAATTTGAGTGGTACTTCCACCTCCTCGAAAGGAGTGTAAATGTCAGGTGGTACCTCTATTTTGTAATAGTGGAAGTACTTTGTTACAGCATTTGCTGCTGGAAAATGTATCCATGTATAATATACCTCTGTCTGCCGATATTCGTGTGCCTCAATTACGAATATGACTGTGCCACCTCTAGGTGTCAGTCCATTTTCTATAAGTTTTAAGGTTATAGATTTCCTTTTGGTGACCGGGATTAGTATTATATCCCCGTCCGCATCTAGTGCTGCAGCATCAGCTGCTGCGAGTTCAGTTGCTAATCTAACTGCCTCTCTTTCATCTTCATTGTCTGACATTTTACGGTCCTGAAGGTTATTTTGTTTGTTTGCAGATCAGGTTTCTTTATGGAAACATAGATTAGATGCACAATATTTTGGAACTGTTTATCCTTCAACGTTGACTATACCAAGAACCATACATAGGAGTTCCCTCCTGCGAGGTTTTGGAGGATATAACCTTTCACCCACTCCAGACGTCTTTGGAGTATAATGGGAAAAGGGGTCTGAGTGAGAAAGCACGACTGAGTTACTCTAAATGTCTTACGTTAGTTTTATCGCCCTTTCCAAACGCGTTGGGCGCCATGTAGTGTAGTTCCTATCTTCCCAATAGGCTCTGCGCATTGGAATAATACCTACAGCAGTAAAGGCCTAGGCCAGACGTTAACTAGGTCTACTACTGTCGATACTAGACTTAATTTTTGGGTTTGCCAGCATAGCTCAGAGTTCGCTAGAAACTTTCTCGAATGTTCAAGGAGGAATTAACTTCCCTGATTAGACAAGAAGGGATTTAGTTTCTGACAACCATAGGACATGAGAACTTTGCTCTCCCCTAATGAAGAGTCAATCTCGAGAGTCGTGTGAACAAAAGGCAAATTATTTTACTCAGTCAGTACGTGCATTCTTAGTCTCATCAGAATGTAGAGAAAAGGAAGAGACGGGCGTGTTCAATAAAAAGGTGTTATTTATTGATCAGTCTCTTTTCTCATACAAGAGAAATGGATCGATATTATTGCAATACTTATAGTTAAGTAAAGTGCATACATTAAAAGCAATAGTATAAAGTAATACTGTAAAAACATTGATATGGTTTCTAAGCCATATGAAGGTTTAAAATGATTAAAATATATTTACATACATATATACATTTGACTAAACGTACTCAACTGGTGTTTCTAAATACGCCTACCCCGTGTACCTGACCCAAGTCTAATACGTGGGCGGGAATAGAAAGTTACAGTTTAAGTTAAGTTTGTTTTTGCCAAGTGAATAACTAAAGAATTCTCTGCGAGGGGTTATTCAGTTCTGTACCTGGAAGTTAGGATGAATGAGGAATGGTATCTCGTTCTCTGCTCTCGATATTCCAGGCTGCCTGCGAGGGCTGCCCAGAAACGCCGGGGCTGGATTCTCGGCAGGAGAAAGCAGCGCGTCTCTCAGCGCGTCAGGAAGGCAGGGCTGCTGCCAGCGGGGTCTGCTCTGCTCTCGGCTTCGGCAAGTATGGCTGCTCCGTCTCGTCACCACGCGTGTGTTTGCATAGGGCAAGATCGGTAATATTTATACCTTTAAGGTGCCGAGATTGACGTAAGGATGGACATAGATACGTCAATAAGGATGTCATACGACTTGCTTGTTAGCACATTCTTTTACTAAAGTTCTCGATGAAATCAAAACAATGGCCGCAGGGTTTTGCCCAGGTTGTCATAGGTTTGATTTGTTATGAGAACTCCGTATGCCTTATCTGGGGCTGGAGGAATATCGCTTGTCTAATTAGATCGCAAGCGTTATGACCTAATCAGATAACACGTTCCTGTGCCGTAGTGTGACTGCGTCAGATAACGGTATCTGCATCATGGGGGTTTTCTGCCTCATGGGCTGACTGCTAGTTAACTTGGTTTGTTTAACTAGAATAGGGTCAGGAATAGGGGGATCGATTCAGAACCGATAGTAATACATGACACCTCTGTCACCCTGTCTCCCTCCCTCTCCTTCCCTTTGTCTCCCTCTCCCTCCTTCTGTCTCCCCCCTGTCTGTCTCCATCTGTCTCCCTCGGTCTGTTTCCTTCTGTCTCCTTCTGTCTATCTCCCGCCGTCTGTCTGTCTCCCTCTCTCTGTCTCACTCTCTCTGTCTCACTCCCTCTGTCTCACTCCCTCTGTCTCCCTCCCTCTCTGTCACCCTCTGTCCCTCTGTCTTCCTCCCTCTGTCTTTCTCTCCCTCGCTCTGTCTCGCTCTCCCTCTTCTCGCTCTCCCTCTGTCTCGCTCTCCCTGTCTCGCTCTCCCTCTGTCTCGCTCTCCCTCTGTCTCGCTCTCCCTCGCTGTCTCCCTCACTCTGTCTCCCTCTCTCTGTCTCCCTCTCTCTATCTCCCTCCCTCGGTCTCCCTCTGCCTTCCTCCCTTTCCCTCCCTCTGCCTCTGTCTGTCTCCCTCCCTCTGTCTGTCACCTCTCCGTGTGTGTGTGTGTGTGTGTGTGTGTCAGCCTGGGCTGAGACAGCTTCCCGGGCACGCACACAGCTGCACCTGAGTACTTCACAAGTCTTTAAAGACCATTCACTTGTTAATGAGGCTTTGTTGTATTTCACCTCTTCTTAGCGCCCCTGCATCTCCATCTGTCACTGGAATAGCCCGCCACCACAGAGCAGAGTCGCGCTGCTGCAAACGTCAGTGTTTGTGGACACTCTTTAAAATGTTTTTTAAAAACACAGGTACGATGTCTGCAAGGTCCGTGGGCCGTCAAGGAAGTCTTGCCGGGCCGCTGGCGGCCCACGGGCCATACTATGAGTACCCGTGGATTAA
This sequence comes from Lissotriton helveticus, assembly GCF_964261635.1. NCBI lineage: Eukaryota > Metazoa > Chordata > Amphibia > Caudata > Salamandridae > Lissotriton > Lissotriton helveticus. The sequence continues at coordinate 306,164,922 of NC_136063.1, forward strand.
GGGATAAATACGGGGATGCAGTGTGTAACCGTCTTGGACTTGCCATGCCACCTCCTCATTACTAAGTAGGCTCAGTCGCACATTTTCTATACAATGGGGGAGGGCGCCTGTAAACTAATTAGCATATTCTTGGTAGATTAAAGTAACTTCTATTTCCTTATTCGGAGTGTATTCATCTGTTTTTTTGCCTACTTCATATTCGTGAAATACCTGTGTAGCATTATCTGCGGCTGGGAATTTAGCCCAGGAGTAGAATACCTCTGTTATATATGCCTTGTGTGCCTCTACCACGAAGGTAACAACACCACCATCTAGTGGGAGGCCATGTTGCAGTAATTTCTGAGTGATTGCATCTCTGCAATTCTCAGAAATGTTTAGTGCCATGGTATGTAAGAACTGAATTACAGCGTTCAGCTAACAAAGTGGAAAGTAAATTCTTTCAAGCTTGAACAACCAACAGCCAATACTTAAAATATACCTACTCCGTTGAGGAGGATATTCCATACCACCACGGATGTCTCCGGTTTAAAAGGTGTGTAGGGATCTCTGAGGAAGCACAACAGAGTTTCTCTGTTAATCCATACACAATAAAACCCCAACCAACGTTGGTGGCGCCATGTTGTGTAATTTCCACAAGTCAGGCGGAACTGCGCGTTTGTGGACGACAAACTTAGGAAGGTGCCAGACTGATTCTGTGCACCCCCTGTAGGATATGTTGTCCTTTGGGCCAACTAACTTAAAGTGCCACCGTTAGCACACTTCCACATCGATGACCTCAACTCCAACGCCCTCCTGGAGAATATGAACAATATCGCCCACACAACTGGTCCATGAACCTACACACAAAGCTGGACACACACCCATTTTCACCTCCAGCAACAGAATCAAATTGAGGCACACCATGGAACTCACCTGGACGGACCACACCATCATATGGTTCACCATCACCAGGCATCAGATCTCCTCTCACCACAACTGTAACAAGGTCACCAAAACTCAGTGGTTTCAACCCCTCACCACCTACCAACCCGAGGCCTAAACAGATTTCTACCAGGCCGTCCAGAACTTTGCCACCTGGACCACTAACAGCACCGACAGAATTGCCCCACTGAAACCTACCATACCCAACAAGCCCACCAAACATGCCAGCTGGTACACCCCAGAACTCAGGACTACTAAGTGCAACTGCCCCATTCTAAGAAACATTAAATCTTCGGACCAAACTGCGCAAGCGCAGCCTACGGTCCTCGACCTAAAAAGGAGGGTGCTCCAGGTCCATGAGGAGTACTAACTCCCTTGTCCTAATCCCTCCTAGACTCAAATGTAAAAAGACCCAATCTCGTGCATTCTCTGGTAATGCTCCTACGATTTGGAACTCTCCCTCCAAAGAGCTTCGCTGCAACCCCTCCTACCCGCTCTTCAAAAAAAGCCTCACGGTACTTCTCAACAAATATTGGGGTACCTATGTCAGTGACTCTGTCCATTCTTTTTTGCACTCCCCTCAACCCACCCCCTCTCTCACTTTTCCTATTTTCTCTCTCCCTCTCTACCTTCCCATCTCTCTCCTAATTTTCAACATTCCTCGTCCCCTTTAATGATCTGTTACTTTGCCTCCCGCTCTCATTTGACTGCAATGCCTTATCCTATGTGAGTAAACTTCACAATGTTAATTTTGTCTTGATATGTTTACCTACCTTGTAAAGCGCTCTGATACTCTTGGGTCCAGTAGCGCTATATAAAATCTTTTAAATAAATAGATGCTAGTTATCTTGATTTAGACCACGCCTCTACTCTGATAGAGCACATCCCTTTAAGAAATGTGCCACGCCCCTTTTAGAGCGCCCCCAGTTTTCCCCCCCACTTAAAGCCCTGCAAATAAGCAGTCTGAAACCTTGGCAGCTATGTAAGTTCCAATCCTGGCATACTTCCATCACTCTCCCAAAAATATTTTTTTCTCCACTTTAATAAGATCTAGCCTCGCCCTCATATTACTGGCGGACAGGTATTTTCTATCCTATTTTGGAACCCATAACCTCGCCGACGGTCGAGCATGAGATATCGCCGGAAAACTCGTGTGGAGTTCGAGCAGCGTCGTGCACCAGACCAATTTCCCCACTATGGCAACCGAAGGCACAATTCGCAGGACTCGATCCTCGGTGTAGGGTGGTGGGGGAACTTTCCCCTGACAGGAGTCTAGTGGGGCTTGCATCAGGGATGTCCCTGGAGCAGGTGCATCCGAACGGCGAGGAGCAGACTGTTTACGTCCTGGGCTGCTGCTACAGGTACGGCTGCTGCACTTTATTTTAAGTGCGCAAGAGGACTCTGTGGATGGAGGAATAGGCAGATTGGTGCGAGACTCGGTGGAAAGAAGCGCCCGAGGGTACCCCCAGGACAGCATAACAGCATTGTTCCGAATCTTCGGTAAGCCGGTTCAGAGGAGAGGTGACAGTGAATAGGTGACCAGGGAGCTTTGCTGGACCTTGATTCTTAAAATCGGCAAGCAGTGACGGCGGTCTCCTCTGGAAGATGCTGTGCCCTCCCACCATAAACTTCACCCCTCACTGTGATCGATGCTGGATTGCGCGCACCTGCCACTGACCCTCTCGCTGCGCCCCCACCTGGCTGCTGTCAGGCTGCTATCGTTCAGCTGCTCCGGGGCCGCCCTAGCGCCAACCCTAATTTTAACTATCGTGCTGTTCATGCTGCCCCGAGTGGTCCTATGCACGGCCCCCAGGGCCACTGTGGTGTCATTTATTATGAATAAAAAGTACACGTATGCATACTCTTCGTGCTTCCTGGCAATCAGATCCCAGCGTAAGATATTGTAATCGGTTCAACAGAAGGGCTTTCGGATTTATCAACCTGCAGGAGACTGTCGGCCACTGTCGCACAGGCTGATATGGAAAGGTTGGGGACGATGCCCCCCGCCCAGTCTTTCCGCCCCTAGGCTTCTACTAAACATATAGGGATATGCAAAGGTTGGGGACAATGCCCCCTGTGCCCTTATACCCATATAGCAGCTTCCGACACATTCTCAAGAAAACGCATTGTTTCTCGGGCTTACGCGTGAGTAGTCCAGGTATTTGACTTGAAATTTAGGACCTGTGGTCCAGATTAATACTGGCAAGGTCAAAGCAAAAGCCTTGACTGGAAACACTATTCACGCACGAAGAAGCTGGAGAAATTGAGAGCTCCAGCGTTACTAGGCACATAATATTACCCGACGGAAAAATCCAGACAGTACTATTTTGTCACTCAATTACACCATTTCCAACGGCACCGTGCTCATTATCTTGGACATAGAGTTTCAACGGTTTGCTGCGACAGACCCTGGACTCGCCTTGCAACTGCTTTTGTCTGCTCACGCGAGAGGAGGCGGGGTGAAGACAGCGAGGGCTGACAGCGGCGTGTGGAAAGACAAGGGATCATCGAGGTGTCAGTGGCAATAAACATTTTTTCGAGGTTACATACTGTTTCTACAGTATGTGGTTCCTGCTTACGGTCATGCTGCGTTTCGAGTCGGTGTTATGGCAGCTAGCTTTTCTTAAACGCGTCATGTTAAGGCTGGACGCGTACCTCTTGCAACCCGGAGGTCTGAGTGCGTCATGGGCAATCACTTCCGGGTCGTCTGTAACTTCATGTTTGGAAAATAGTCGAGAGACGATCCAGGGGCACAATCAGTCGAATTTAATACGGGGGCAAACGGTAAGGTCACGTTTGGCAGCCTCTCGCACTATTTTGCTAAGATCAGATGTAAACATTGAGAATCGAGCTCTTGTCTTTTTATAGCTGGATACCAACACACACATATTTAGCTGAACATCTAGTACTAACTTTAGGGTTACCATATGGTTTCTCGCCTTGGTTGCCCTTGACAGTGAATCAGTTGTTTTCGCCGATTTGATTCAATTGAGAACCACCAAGACAACCGCTACTAGACTACATCGTTTTTGACAGATGCAACGAGCACCTTAATTTTTCATGTCTTTTTTCATTAAGAAAGACTTTATCTAATGCTTTTTACTGCTATTGACCCAAAAATGTGGAATTAAATAACATTTCTACTTTTCCATGGGGAAGTTGCTTCAGAAATCTGCTTGTCCTGTAAAAAAATCCACGTGTCCCTTTGGTACCACTTAGCCCATGTCAAAAAGGAAGATCATCCTGGAGTCATTCTTGACTCATATGATGATTACAGTCAGGCTATTCCTGCAATTATCTGGGGAAGTCATCCTGAAGTATGCCTGTAGGACAAAAAATGTAAATGTAATGACGAACCTAGACTCATCACAAAAACTACAGTAGGATGGTGTTCTGATGACTTCTACTGGCAGGGAGTGATTACCTTTTACAACTTCACGAATACTAATTGACAACTTCAAGATGAGGGAGAATTACTCCAGGATGGGTTCTAGCTAATTTAAGGATGACTGTCAATTATTCCAAGATGATCCTATAACCGCTCCAGGATGGAAGTGGATTACTCTGGAATGATCCCATGACAATTTCTGGATGAGTGTGGATTATTCCTGGATGATCCTATGACAGCTTCAGGATGGCTATTGATTACATCAGAATGGCCCCATTATATTTTCAGATTGAGTGTTGATTACTCTAGGATGACGTGGTGAAAGGGAGGCATGTTTTTGTCCTCGATATCTGGATTTAAGCAGGGACTCCAAGACAAGTTCATTTTCACTGTCTGATGCGTCATTTTTAGTTGTGGATTTTTGATGAAGGACACTAGCCATCCCTGCTAAAAGGGCCAGGTTTTCAAGTTTCTGCAAATTCATCCGCGAACTTGCACCACCAGGCTGAGAAGTTGTGCTTCCAGCATGAGCTTTGTTACCAACTCTTATATAATCCAGTCCACTCTGCTTGGCTTTTTGGTCCTTGCATCTTTTCTCTGCAATTTCTTCCTCTTGTAGTTCGCGTAACACCCTCTTAAGTCTACCAGCGCTTCCCCGATTGCCACAGTCCATTAACATCTGCTTTTTCTATAGTGCCCTTTGAAGTAACACCTGTTTTAGACCCTCTGTTGTGCCAGAATAGCTTGCAATTATCTCTTGAAAAATATCCTGAATCATTAGACACTGTTTCTTCACTAAAAAAAGCAAGAGAAAAAAATATATATTTACATATAAACTTCAAAAACAGAAAAGAACACATTGACCACTTGCAATATATCTTCAAGCTCTAGCCATAATATATAAAGAGGTATTGATAATAAAGGACAAATGTACAATCTATCCATAAACAAGTAAGTAAGTTTTCCTTAATAGACAGTACACATTGTAAGCCTGAACTTGAACCTCCGGAAAAAAGTTGCCTAAATAAAATAGTTTATCCAAAAATGGCTGCCTTATAGTAGTGCCACAAGCTAAACGTTTCAGTCCTTTTCATAAGTGTTACATTTGTCTCTGGAGAGCAATCCAAGGCATATGTGGGGACATGCATGTTCATTTTTACTGTCCATTATTGGATTAATTAATCACAAATGTAGGTTTTTACTGAAACAGGTTGGTAATTTGTACCGTCATCCTGCAGTTGCAAACTTATTATAAAGGTTTACTTATTGTGCTTACCAGATGACTGGAACAGAATCATAGCTTTAAAATCTCTCTCTTCGGTGATTGGCCGACCAGCTTCATCTACATTTTCGACCAGCCATTTACAAAGAACTTCCCCGGGATTGTCCAAAAGCAGGAAGTCACCATCTTTTCGAACACACACAGAATGATCGCAAGTGAAAACAAGCATTTGCAATGCAATAGGTCTCGCATTATTTAAGTTTGAGCCAGTAGCATTGTAAATGGCAATTGTTTTTTGCTTTGTGCTATAGTTTTTTTTTTTACATAAAAAGCTACATATAAAATATGTTTTATTAAAGTTATTTATGCAGTATCTAAATTTTGTTTGCATAAAAGAGTACAATAATATCTTAGTAAAAAAGTCAAATATTTTAATGGTAATTCACCAAATGTTCATTTATGTGTTGGTTTTGAAAATAGCTAAATTAATAGCTAGGTCATTTACAATGCCAATAGTTATAACTTTCGCAAATGTGACACCTATAGCATTTGTAATGCAACATTTGTATTTACATGACTTAGATGTATTGATATTACAAATAACAATGGCTTTTAATTTTTTTTAATACTTAATAAAAGTGATTGTAATTTATAATGGCAATAGCTTAAACTTTTGTAAATAACTTTTGTGAAGATTATGTTCAGTGTATTTTATTGTAACGAAATCCAAGAACAGAAGTGAAATATTAACATCTTTTTGTGACATTTGTAATAAAGCTTGAAACATTGAGAGAACATATTTGTGCTGTGGTGGTGCTGAGTGATGCTGTGGTGGTGCTGAATGATGCTGTGGTGGTGCTGGGTGGTGCTGTGGTGGTGCTGTGGTGGTGCTGTGGTGGTGCTGTGGTGGTGCTGTGGTGGTTCTGAGTGATAATGTGGTGGTGATGAGTGACTGCACTCACTGTCACTCTGCACGCACTGTCACTCTGCACGCACTCTGCACGCACTGTCACTCTGCACGCACTCTGCACGCACTGTCACTCTGCACGCACTCTGCACGCACTGTCACTCTGCACGCACTCTGCACGCACTGTCACTCTGCACGCACTCTGCACTCACTGTCACTCTGCACTCACTGTCACTCTGCACTCACTGTCACTCTGCACGCACTCTGCACTCACTGTTTCTGCACGCACTCTGCACGCACTGTCACTCTGCACGCACTGTCACTCTGCACGCACTGTCACTCTGCACGCACTGTCACTCTGCACGCACTGTCACTCTGCACGCACTGTCACTCTGCACGCACTGTCACTCTGCACTCACTGTCACTCTGCACTCACTGTCACTCTGCACTCACTGTCACTCTGCACTCACTGTCACTCTGCACGCACTGTCACTCTGCACGCACTGTCACTCTGCACGCACTGTCACTCTGCACGCACTGTTACTCTGCACGCACTCTGCACTCACTGTTTCTGCACGCACTCTGCACTCACTGTTTCTGCACGCACTGTCACTCTGCACGCACTGTCACTCTGCACGCACTCTGCACTCACTGTCACTCTGCACTCACTGTCACTCTGCACTCACTGTCACTCTGCACTCACTGTCACTCTGCACTCACTGTCACTCTGCACTCACTGTCACTCTGCACTCACTGTCACTCTGCACTCACTGTCACTCTGCACTCACTGTCACTCTGCACTCACTGTCACTCTGCACTCACTGTCACTCTGCACTCACTGTCACTCTGCACTCACCCTGCACTCACTGTCACTCTGCACTCACTGTCACTCTGCACTCACTGTCACTCTGCACTCACTGTCACTCTGCACTCACTGTCACTCTGCACTCACTGTCACTCTGCACTCACCCTGCACTCACTGTCACTCTGCACTCACTGTCACTCTGCACTCACTGTCACTCTGCACTCACCCTGCACTCACTGTCACTCTGCACTCACTGTCACTCTGCACTCACTGTCACTCTGCACTCACTGTTTCTGCACGCACTCTGCACTCACTGTCACTCTGCACTCACTGTCACTCTGCACTCACTGTCACTCTGCACTCACTGTCACTCTGCACTCACTGTCACTCTGCACTCACTGTCACTCTGCACTCACTGTCACTCTGCACTCACTTGTATCTGTCTGTCTTTGCTTTATTTTTTTTATATCTGTACATGTCTGAATTAGCTCATATGTGCGTGAGTGCTTGTGCGGTCATATATGTAACAGTAATGAATGTAACTGCATGAACGTGTGGGTGTGTGCTTGTGTGTGTGCGCGTATTGGGGTAACTGTGCATGGTGTGGATTGCATGTTAGCATGTAACCAACTGATTTTGGCCTCAGAAGTTCACATGCCCACTATTACAGATTTCACTCACTGGATCAGGCTGAAATCCTGAGCCAACTGAAACGCCCACCAGTAAGCTGTAACACAAAGACAAAAGACCCACGGGCATTTGAAGTTCCACATGTTTTCAGGAGTCAGCAGCCAATTTAAAACACATTTATGCAAATACGCAAAGAAAACTTCCAATCCTGCATCTGAACTTCAGTAGCACGAACAGGAAGGAGAAGCCAGACAGGACCTGCAGTGTTTAAGAAAGAAAAGTCTGAAAGTAACGGGGGGAGTGGGTGGGGTGCAAATGAATGCTGAAATAAACAGAGGAAAATCAGGAAATGTACTTGCTGCTCCAGAATTGAATGCAGTCATCTGTAAATGAAAAGCAATATTAAACACTATTGCATACTGGATCATCGGCAATGCATTGTGATTGGCTAGAATGTCAATTTATACGTATCTGAGGCTTTCGACACACAACAAATCAAGTGTAACACCTGCCTCGATTTTGAGGAAAGTTACTGTGTATGAAAAACTGACACTTGCAAAAAAGCTAATCCTGAAATGATACCACTGACTGACTGCACTGGACTCTACGGAAGAACTGACAGTGGTAACATAACGTTTTATAAAACTTAAGAATTCATACATATTTGTGTGCATTCATCAGAAGTTATTTCATATAGGTCCCGACTGCCACAGCTTGTGCGCAGTAAAAATTCAACAGTCTAGAAAACAAAACCCATAAAAGGTAAAACTGCATTATATTGTATTTGTTTTTTGTAAAGGTGTATATAATATATATATATATATATTTTTTTTAAAGAGCCTTGTATGCTATAATGTATATGGGACAAACCATGTTGGGTTTTTATCAGGTGGAAGGGTTTATTTTCCATGGGGCAGGGATGGCAAGCACTTTGGTCGAGTACATTAGATCCTGTATACCTGACCCTTATGATCCAGGCTAGACTATAAATCAGTACACTCACCATCTCTAGAGGCAATAACAATGTTGTGTGTAGACTGCAACTTAACGAATAATAAACATACAAAATATGTAAACCTCAGTACAACAGCAGCTGTCATTTAAAATCAGTGCTCATTCACACTTGTGGTAATCAGCTCAGAAATGAAGAGTTGCAATTTATCATGGCATTAAATTAATGCCAAATGCCGTACTGTACCATGAATACAGATTACTACCGGCTATCCGCGGTGCCAAACAAGGGAACCACTTTTTTTTACTGCAGACATGCAGCAGTGCCTCAACCCACTGAGCAATTTCACGGGTGGGTTGTGTCTGATGATCTGTGGTTACGGCAGGGTTAATATTACACGGCACAGCAGCTCGGAATGTATCAACCTGGGGAGGATGAAAGCTTCCTCTGGCGAGGCAAACCTTGTGCGGCAGGCACACGAACCCACCGAACTATCCTGCTGGCAGTGTCAGTAAATGGCTGCCACGTGCGCTACGCACTTGTGACTTGGACAGACTTTCTGCTTTTACACAAGTCTGGCGGCCTGGGGGCTGCGTCCCGGAGAGTGGGGGCAGAAGAGGAGTGTGGGGGCGGGGGCGCGAACACAGGCACCCCCCACAGGATTAACGCACCCCGCCTGAATGTAGCAACTCACACAGATGGCATTCATTATCCGTCTATCAACCCACTCACGAGACCGAGAACTTGTGCTCCGTGAATTTCTTGGACCCGGGATCGAGAAGGATCGACAAGGCCATTCGCTGCTGTTAGTCTGCTATCCCACATGACCACCCTTTACCACCAGGTTCTTAAATGGAAGTTAGACCAATTGCCTTCTCTGCAGCGTTTCGCAAAGGGAATAGATCAGTCAGCAAGCGAGTTGTAACAAGCTGCATGTGAATACAACAAGCACTGCCATGGTGATAAACATCAAAAAGCACCAAATACTCACAATCGAGGAACTTACATTTCAGGATGGCACAGTGTTTAATTTCCTGCTTACAAGAACAAGTAAATGAGATATCTGATGTTCTCACATTCAATAATGTGACATTATTACAGGGGGTTAGGCACACCGTAACAGACTGCTATTGCAACACATAAACCCACTGAAAACCCTCACCCACCCTCCGTATCCCCGCCGAAAAACCTACATCCAGGCACTAAAGTGAGCGTGGGTGTCCTCAACTTGGGAGGGGGGAGGCTATGCGCGCTTAATGTGCGAGTGTAGAGGTGGCATGTGAGTGCAAGGGGCGCCAGTACGTGGTAAGTGTGGGGTGTAATTAAATATAATGAAATGAGAACAAACTCCAAGTTGTCGTCCTCCTGCTGGGCTCTCACCTTCCTATACCACGCAAACACCAAACTGCCCATCCCCCTGCTCAAGCCGCCGGCCTCTCCTTGGAACAAGCATGGCGCGTGCTGCAGTCCGCCGCCGGCCTGCGACCAGGAAGTCAGGCAGGCCGGGCGGGACAACCGGAAACAGGAAGTAGGAGGGCGGGAGCCTACCCCGCCTCCCACGGAAGAGCCGCGATTGTTTTGAGCACCGGAGCAGGCAGGAGCCTACCCTGCGCCCCGGTGCCGAAGAAGGAAGGAAGAGTCCTGCTGCCGGTGAGAGCCGAGGAAGCCGGTGAGTGGGGCTTCGCCTTGTTGGGGGGGGGGGGGGGCATGTGTGTGCGCGCGGCGGCGGGCTGTGTATGTGTGTGAGCGTGCGTGCGTGTGTGTGTGTGTATGTATGTGTCTTGGAGTCTGTGTGTATGCGTGTGCGTGTGTGTGACTGTGGGGGGTTGCCTGTCTGGGTGCCTGCGTGTAAGTGTAAATGCGTGTGCATGCATGCGCGTTAGCCTGACTTGCTGGGAGTATGGGAGGGAAGTGCACGGCGCAGGACGGAACGTGCGCGTTCGCGCAGCCAAATCCGACTGCTAAAGCTCGTGACAGTTTTTTGTCCCTCATTCCCCGGCATCGGACAGCTTTAAGTCTCCGTCCCTGGACGCATCCTTCGGATGCGAATTCCAGGGCGAGACCTAAACATGACGTTGAATGAAGCCATAATTATGTCCTGCTAGATATAAAAATCAGGAATTAGTTTGTGTGTGGTTTAAGTTTCAGAGGTAAAATACAAAGCATACAAACTGATTAACAGATTTAATTGGAGAAAAGCACCCCAAAAAGTACACTGACCTGTTGCAATTTCTATCTAATAGGCCTAGATTTTGGACTACAACGAAGTGTTTGGGCATGCACTGAAGGCCATTGAGGAAATTACCTAATAATCAACTTTATTTTTGGAGAGCCAGAGTGTATGCTTAGGTCTTGCTGCTCAGGACAAATAGTAATAGCAAAGTAGAGGCATTATGAGAGAAATAGAAGAACTATCAATAAGTGAACTTTCACACTGGGGTTTGTGACGGGAAATCAAGTTACCTATCCCCACAGATGCATAGAGTCAGATGCCTGCTAGCCTCTGCCCACCGGCACCCCCAACATGAAAGGACAAGCGTTAAAAATGCAATAGGGAGAGCGCAAGGAGAGAGAGAGAGAGCGCGCAAGGAGAGAGAGGGAGAGAGAGAGAGGGAGAGAGCGAGAGAGAGAGAATAGGAAATACTAATGTGATTTATCTCAGGGCTCGATCCCTCTGCACTTTAGCAGTAGGTCAGGTTGTAACTGGATAATATATGGCTGGGATCGATAGTGGCAGATGTAACAAGACCTGCTTCATTTTTACAGAGATCTTAGCGGTCAAGGGAAATTAGCGCAAACTGGGAATACGTAATTGGCCCTGTCCCAATAATATACACAAACGAGTTAAAAACATTGCATACACATGAAACGAAACCAGAATGATAGCCTGTCTTGCGAAAGTAGATATTGCATGATGTTGGAATGCGTCGGACTACGTTTCCTAAATAGGGCGTAAACCTCAATCGCCACAGGCAACCAGGCCTTTCAATTACACAAATAGCAAACAAAATAAGGAACCAGCATTACAACTGCTAAGTTATTTGAAGCATTTATCCTTATGCTTTGAAACGCATCCATGAAAACTGCCAGTGTTTTAGGAGATGTGCTGCTCTGCACACTACACAGCTTGGGGGACGTGACCAGGATTCAACAATAGAGCACACATTCATTTAGTAATGAAAGCTCACTACAAGTTGCAAGGACACAAGTAATGCTCAACAATATACAATATTCACATAAATAAATGTGTTTAGCCTTCTTTGATTGACAACTTTTCAGTAGATCTAAAACTGTTCCATTTGGTCGAGAATCTTGAATACACACAGGTGCACTTGGAACCAACATGGGACCTACAATATACGGGCAGTAATTTATTTTTCCTTACGGCGAAGAACTTGCTGTAAAACACATTTTTTAGGCTTTTTGCAATTTTCCACAACTTACACAGGCACGCACTACGTCACACATACACAAAAATACACATGCTCTAACACAAAAGGTGCATATTAAACAAGCAGGCAGGCTGATGCAGACAAACATCAAACACACATAATACACACACATTGCAACGCAGGCATTAATTATAACACGTACGAAGCACACACATGCAGGGAGCTGCGTCTGAATTTGCCCCCTTAATGAAAACTCGTGCTTTCCGAAAAATGAGGAAGCTGGTCTGGGACGGAAATTGAGCAGCTGGGACCGAGAGCGGGGGATCGATGCTGCTCTTTTTTAACAGCTGCAGCACTTACCTGAGTATATGCTGGAATCGATGAAGGAAGTGGAGTTGGAAAAATAAAGAGACCGATGCCAATCCACCTGTCCCTTTAATGGCCATTGCACTCACGGCAGTCTTCGTTCTTGCCGCAGTAGATGACGTCCCTTCCGGCGCTCCCGGATGTGCGTGGGCTTTTGCTAAAGGAATTCACCGGCTTCCGGTATATGAAAAGGTGAGAGAGCTGCTCTCCATTGAGGATCTGCGGTTCGAGTCCCAGCCAGCCGGCAGACTGAAGGTTTACAGTAGATGATTTTGGCATTGTGTTCGAGGCAGCTGTGCTTTTTAAAAATTTATTTTAGTATTGTGATGGAGTGAATTCGGCAGTCACCATGACGACAAAGCTTGTTTTCCTTTGCAAGACCTATTCCTCGGGCCATGAGCAGGTCTGTCCGCAGTTGTTTAAAGAGTCTAACAATCGGATTCCACTGAACTATGTGTTTATGGAAATACTCTATGAAGGAAGTGCAGCCTGGGGGTACAGAAAGTATCATATCACAGCAGCGCCTCCCGGCATTCCGCATTCAAAAAAAGTTTGGGGGTTTGTAGGGCTTTTGGATTTTAGGGCGCACATGGTCATTTTAGGGTTGAGGGTGGGTTTGTGTTTTGGGGGGGGCAGGTGCAATTTAAGGGTTTAGAGCATGTTTGGGTTTGGGGTGCGAGGGTTAATTTTAGGGTTTAGGGTGTGTTTGGGTTTTAGGGTACAAGGGTTAATATTAGGGTTTAGTTTGTGTTTGGTGTGCAAGGGTTAATTTCGGGGTTCAGGGTGTGTTTGGGTTTTGGGGTGCAAGGGTTAATTTCGGGGTTCAGGTTGTGTTTGGGTTTTGGGGTGTCAGAGTTAGTGTTAGGGTGTGTTTGGGTTTTAGGGTACAAGGGTTAATATTAGGGTTTAGGGTGTGTTTGGGTTTGGTGTGCAAGGGTTAATTTGGGTGTTCAGGGTGTGTTTGGGTTTTGGGGTGCCAGGGTTAAATTTTAGGGTTTAGGGTGTGTTTGGGTTTGGGGTGCAAGGGTTAATTTGGGGGTTCAGGGTGTGTTTGGGTTTTGGGGTGCCAGGGTTAATTTTAGAGTTTAGGGTGTGTTTGGGGTGCAAGGGTTAATTTGGGGGTTCAGGGTGTGTTTGCGTTTTGGGGTGCCAGGGTTAATTTTAGGGTTTAGGGTGTGTTTGGGTTTTGGGGTGCAAGGGTTAATATTGGGGTTCAGGGTGTGTTTGGGTTTTGGGGTGCAAGGGTTAATTTGGGGGTTCAGGGTCTGTTTGGGTTTTGGGGTGCCAGGGTTAATTTTAGGGTTTAGGGTGTGTTTGGGGTGCAAGGGTTAATTTGGGGGTTCAGGGTGTGTTTGGGTTTTGGGGTGTCAGGGTTAACTTTAGGGTTTAGGGTGTGTTTGTGTTTTGGGGTGCCAGGGTTAATTTTAGGGTTTAGGGTGTGTTTTGGGGTTCAAGGGTTAATTTGGGGGTTCAGGGTGTTTGGGTTTTGGGGTGCCAGGGTTAATATTGGGGTTCAAGGTGTGTTTGGGTTTTGGGGTGCAATGGTTAATATTGGGGTTTAGGGTGTGTTTGGGTTTTGGGGTGCAAGGGTTAATTTGGGGGTTCAGGGTGTGTTTGGGTTTTGGGGCTCCCAGCTGCAGGAGGTCAGATGTGTATCTGCAATTCATTGTGCAATCATCCAACAGTTTGCATTTTTCTGGAAAGCTGAAACCAAAGTGGTGGACGTGCTCTTTAACCTCTTCCATGCTCCTGACAGAACCGTTCCGTCACGAGCCACGGGTGGGCTGTGCTGGTGACGGAACGGTTCCGTCACGGCCCTGCCGCCGCGCCTGCGCGGCGCGAATTCCGCGCCTGCGCTGACGTTCTAAAGAACGGGCGGGGCCTTGGCGGAACCGTTCCGTCACAAGCACAGCTCACCCGCGAGCCGTGACGGAGCGGTTCCGTCACAAGCACGGAACCGCCGCGCGGCCGCCCCACCCCCTTAGCGCTGCGGCGGAATAGCCGCCGCAGCGAAGGGGTTAAATAGACAAACAATTCCTGTTAAAATCACCAGACGCAAAAACATCTTATTGAAAACACAATAGTACCTTTGAAGTATTCAGATGCTTATTTTCAAATCACCCCAAAGTCATCAGGAAAAATGTCAAATTGTAAAGTTATCGGAGAGTCATTTACAAGTCATCCTCAGATCATCAGGAATAATGACACCTTCTGAAGTCAGCAGATACTAATTTTCAAGTCCTCCTTAAATCATCACGAATAATGACACCTTCTAAAGTCATCAGATACTCATTTTCAAGTCATCCTCAAATCATCAGGCTGAGCTTCTGCAGCTTGCTGATGACTTCAAGAGCTTGATGATGACGTGTAAATGACTTCTAAGGTAGTTGGATGATCATCCAATGACTCTGGGATGGCTTCTAAAGTAATCCTGTTTGACCTGGGAGTGCAGCAACAAATCATGGCAGCAATCTCATGAGATAAAAGCTCTGATAGTAGTCTTTCTGATTTTGCCATTGCTCATACTATAACAGGGTTTGAATTCTAGTAATTTCGTTTTTTTGCCATCTTTCTGCTGATATGCATACTGGATATAATATGTGGGTGCCCACTGGGGTCTAAACTCAAACTCCCTAGCAGTAAGTGGGGTGCAGGAGGGACTGCATGGTGGAACAAGAGGACGGGCAGAATCCTGCGACAGCTGTGCAGCCACCGTGAGATCTGGGATTTGCGGGAATACCACTGATTGCGGGAGGCACGTCGCAGAGCTCACCCCTGGATGCAGGTCAGAGAGAGGCGCCTGGTATGTGAGACTGAGCGCTACAACATTGGGCACCAGGGAATTGGAGCTCTGGCCCATAGGAAAGTCTACGCGCTGTACGCAGCGCACAAGTCTACAAGGGCTGATAAGAAAGCAGTTTACGGCCCGATGCAGTGGAGGCCCGACTGAGGTCGGGGTATTGCCAGTAAAGTTGAGATGGGATAATCTTCTTGAGCAACCACTATCTGATAAGGAATGGGAGAAAGTCCATGAAGAGGTCCGCACAACTACCTCTAATGCACAATTTAAACTCTTATAATACAACATAGTTCACAAGGTATACCTCCTCCCATGAACATTACATATAATCTACCCAGCCCGTAATCACGAATGTACAAAATGTAAGTAGCAAGCAGCGGACTTTCTTCACATGGTTTGGACTTGCCCAACATTATTTTCCTATTGGGACACAATGATTGCACACCTTCAGAGGGTAACAGGTTGGGTTATTCCTAAAGAGATCAGACAAGTATTGTATATTACCGAAGCCTAAGCACAAGAAACTATGCAGGTGATTCATCCTACGGGGAATGGTGCTGGCAAAGTGGCGCATTGCTATAACATGGCTCAGGCCTTGACCCCCACAAGTAGGGGAATTGATTAAAGATATATGTGAGTGGGCGACGGTGGAAAGGGTGAAGCTTGTTCAAATTAAACTTGTTCGTAAAGATGAAAAGCTTGTGGACGATCTCCAGACATAGTCCCAAATGCAAGCAGAGCTCAGAGAGGAACAGACCACGGAAACTCAGGGGTCTACAGGTGCAGTTGATGGAACACAGGTGCCAGGGAGTCCAGGGAGGGGACGGACATGGCTGTGGTTTAGTAACAAACATAAGACAACCAAGTACACAGTAATGTTTTTATTGTGACTCTAAGTTTGAAACAGAAGTGGGAGATGTGGGGGGAGTTCGGGAGTTGGAATTAGCATGGTCTATGCATTCATCATGACGAGACAAATTAGGTATGCCAATGTACCTCTAACGTGAACATACATGCGTAGCATGGATTCTCCCACGTCTATATTCCTCTATGTGAATTGCTTATATATAGGAGATTGGTGATCTGTTCTCCTTTTGATAATCGATGGGAGGGGAACTTTGTCTTTATACCAGTATATGACTGTACAAGATGTCTATATGATTCACAAATGCCAATAAAGTTAATAAAAAAAAGGTTTAATTGATACCGGAGCGAGGTTGAAGCAAGCTGATAAAATTGCCATTTCCCCGTTTGGATATTCCATTACGAACTCAAGTAGCCAGTCTTTTTCAAACAAAAGAATATCGTAACCCTATGTCAGGTTCTCCCAAAAGATCCTTGATATTCCTGGGTATGTCCCCCTCCAATTTGAGTGTTATTTCGGGTAAAAAGACGGGGAACACTGACCCTGATATCTGGTGTTTCCACCATGATATGCTCACTCAATACTGCTGCTGTCAAATAATCCATCCGGTTTTGGCGAGCCATTATGTCTTCTGCTGCGCTGTCAGAAGCAGAGTCCTCAGCAGCCTGGACATGTGTTATTTTAATCCCAGCTACTTTATACTTTTAAAATTGAGGTTTAGTATTCTTTGGTTTGTCTTCTTTTTTTAATGATGTAGTCTGACGAGTGCTGTGATTGCTTCTTCGGTTTCACTTGCTCTTCCGATCTGTGCTCCGACTGTTTACCTCTCTCTGAACGTGTATCAGATGACTCCTGAAAGGAACGAGAGGAACATGTATAAATAGCCTGATACTATCAGGCTTTCTAATATTATCATGGTTCCTAAAACTTAATTTCTTTTCAGTGGTTTCCTGTTGAGGAACCCCCCCCCCCATGATTGTGTTTTGTTTTTATTTTATTGTTTATTTTCCCATTTTGTTCTTGTAAGAATTGGGTGCTTACTTAGTTATCCTTTTCAGAATTTACTTGTGGTTTCCAAGGCCTAGCTCCCAAATTATCTCTACCTAGCGAAGCATAGGTTTCTTAAATTCTTTAAGACAACTTCCACTCCTGCTGTGCAGGAGTGAATTCCCTCAGTCGTTGGTGCATATAGCTAATACTGCTGCCCCTCAGCCCCCTTTATGTTACTTGACATAATGGCTAATACTGCGGCAAAATTCCCAAGTCCAGGTCAGGTGCTTCCCCAAACTCAATCTGTACCTGTTTCAGTACCTCAGGCAAGACAGTCAGTGAAGGGGTACCATGTGTTCTGGTGTAAACTGCAAGCAAAGACTGTCCCCAAGTGGCGCAGTCTTCCACCTGGGGAACAAACCCCATTGACAAGGAAATAGTCCGCATTCTGTATATTCCTGCAGGCATGTATGGGGGAAAACTGCTTAAGGCTGGCTTGTTTTTTGTGCTTTTCAGATCGAAATTTGCTCCCGGCTCGTGGGAATCTTTCCCATGATGGCTTTTTATGTTTGTGGGCTGATACCTGTGGCAGCCAATTGTAGTTGAGCGACTTGAGCAGTGCGCGCAGGGTTGTGAGTTTTCGCATTATGAACTCTGTAAGAATTTCTGTAAATTTTCACTAAATCTCTGTATAGTGTACGCATTTCTGTTGCAGTTACATTACCAGACAGTATTAGGATGCTGTGTGTTTGCAGCTAAGACTGGCCATGTCACTCCTACTTCACTGAGTGGACGGAGTCTCACGTTTTCTGTAGTGTGGGGGAAGGGCGCTTTAAAACCAATTTATATGTTCTTGGTAAGAGAGGAATTTCTTTGTCTACGTATGGAAATATTCCTGTGGTTTCTCATCTTTAACGTAGGTATGAAACATTTGTGTACAGGCATTTGCAGCTGGGAATTCAACCCAGGAATATAATAACTCTGTTCTGAATGCTTCATGTGTCTCAACAACAAAGGTAATGTCTCAGGCCGTTGCTGGGAGACAATACTCTAATAATTATCGAGTTTCCTGTTGAGGAACCCCCACCCCATGATTGGTTTTGGTTTTATTTTATTGTTTATTTTCCCATTTTGTCTTGTAAGAATTGGGTGCTTACTTAGTTAACCTTTTCAGAATTTACCTGTGGTTTCCAAGGCCTAGCTCCCAAATTATCTCTACCCAGCGAAGCATAGGTTTCTTAAATTCTTTAAAACAATTTCCACTCCTGCTGTGCAGGAGTGAATTCCCTCAGTCGTTGGTGCATATAGCTAATACTGCTGCCCCTCAGCCCCCTTTATGTTACTTTTTTTTTCAGTTTAAGAATTTTTTTATTTTGTTTAAATAAAGTTCAATACAAAGATAGCACAATAGTACATTAGAACCAAGTGAAACACATGTGAGGCAAAGAAAAGCTATAAAATAACGGTTCATCTGTAAAAGAAGAAATGAAAAGAAGAGAGATAAAAGAGATAGGAGGAGAATAAGAAGAGAGAGGGGAAAGAAGAGAAGAGGAGAGAAGAAAGGAGAAGAAAGAAGAAGGGAGGAAGAAAAACAGAGGATATACAGGCCCAGCAATCAGAGAGAAGGGGGTGATGAAAGATAGTTGGAGAAGGGGAGCCAAAGAAGATCAGATTTAACTTTAGAGGAGACAGAAGAGGAGGAAGCAATAGCAATCCTATGCTCATCGCATATGAAGTTCCACCAAGAAAGAACAGATAATTTGGAATTATCCTTCCAAGAAGATAAAATTACTTTAAACGCAATAGCAATAAAAAGATCTAGTAATCTAACACTAGAAGGAGCAATATCAATATCGACTGAAGCAGATCCTAAAAACACATTCAAGAATGATAAGGGAACAGAACAATGAAACATACGCATGCAAATACCCCAAACAGAGTTCCAAAAAGCTAAAACAGAGGGACATTCATATAGCTGATGTTTGAGTGTACCTGTGAGTGAAGAACATGACCAACAAAGAGTATTAGAGGAGGGTGAGAACTTGGCAATACTAAGAGGGGTGAGAATAGATCTATGATAAATAAAATATAATGATTGAGTAATGCGGGCTGCAACAGAAGTCTTAAACAATTTGCTCCATATACAATTCCATTCATCAACAGAAAGAGACATGGACAAATCAGATTCCCAAGCAAGCTCAGTAGCTGACTTAGACCGTTCCAAAACATTTGAAGACAATATTTTATAGACAAGGGCAGCTTTGGGTTGATGTAGGGAAAATAAAGGATAAAGGGGGGAGGAAGGAGAGAATGAGGGTAGAGTATCAGAGGAAGGAAAGGTTGATAAGTATGAAGTTATAGCATTAGTAATAATCATATATTCCTTGAGAAAAGACATGGGTAGGTTATACAAAACTTGCAGTTCGGAAAAAGAAATAATGACATTGTTGGCGAAGAACTGATGTACAAAGACAATATCCTTTTCTTTCCAGTACTTGTAATCGAAAGATCTGCCCTTGTATTTAAGGAATTTGTTGTACCAGACACAAGATGACAAAAAACATTGGAGTGGAGAGAAATATTTAGCAAATATATCATACAATAGAGTTTGTGAGTATTTTAAAACTGTATGCTTAGATACAAACGAGCAGTTGGACATAAAAACAGTATGTTGAAATGAAAAACCTTGTAACAATGATCGTTCAAAGGTAATCCATTTAGGAATCGGGGAATTATGAAAGTCAAAAGCTAAAGAAAAGGATTGCTTATTGAGGAAGGCAGAGTGGTAGAGCTTGAAATGAGGGAAACTAACCCCGCCTTCCATTTTAGGACGTATGAGTTTATGTAAGGCGATGCGAGGGTGCTTGTTGTTCCACAGGAATTTGGAGCAAATGGAGTTTAAACGAGTAAAATAAATGTTTGGAATTTTCATGGGGAGCATTGATACAGTATATAATATGTGAGGCGTAATCATCATTTTGATGGTATCGAGTCTACCCCACCAAGAGAAAAATAAAGGGGACCAACTTTGAAAGAGGGACTGAACTTTCTGAGTGAGGGACGTGAATGTGGCTTTGAGAGTGTCAATAAGGGATGATGAGAACCAAATGCCCAGGTATTTGATTTTGGAGGGACACCATGCAAAGTCAGTGGAGGAAAACATGTATTGGTAGCAAGTAGAGTTTAAAGGTAGTACTTCAGTTTTAGATAAGTTGAGTTTATACCCAGAGACTGAGGAGTAAAGGAGGACTTCGTTTAGAAAATGGGGAAGTGACGTAACCGGATTAGACATGTAGACTAAAATGTCATCAGCATAGGCAGACCATTTAGTTTCAACAGAGGAAAGTTTAAAGCCAGTTATTTGTGGATGAGAGGGAATTTGTTCAAGAAAGGGCTCAAGGCAAAGTATAAACCGTAACGGGGATAGGGGGCACCCTTGTCTTGTTCCTCTGCATAAGGGAAAAAATCTAGAAAATTGATTATTAACAAAAATACTGGCACGGGGAGCTGAGTATAGGAGTTTAACCAAGGAGATAAAAGAGGGACCAAAACCAAACCATTGCAAGGTGCGAAACATAAATTGCCAGTTAATGCGGTCAAAAGCTTTCTCCGCATCTAGGGATAAGGCAGCTAGAGGGGCTTTGAAGTGTTTACTATGGGAAATGACATTAGCGAACATACGGGCATTGTCAGCAGCAAGTCTGCCTTTAACAAAACCAACTTGGTCCGTTTTAATTAAAAGTGGGATGATAGAGTCAAGACGGGATGCGAGGATTTTGGCAAACATTTTACAGTCATAATTGATCAAGGAGATAGGGCGATAATTTTTACTTTGGGAATGATCTTTTGTCAGGTTTGGGAATTATGACGATGAGTGCATCCAAGAAAGATCCTGAGGCCTTAGCATCAGCAATGAAGGAATTAAACAGTTGCAGTAATTTAGGCACAAGAATAGCATGGAGGGCAGAGTAAAACTCAATTGGCAATCCATCTGGACCAGGAGCTTTTGATTTTTTGAGGGAGTTGATGGCCAGAAGTATCTCTTGAGAAGTAATATCCTTTTCTAATTGATCAAATTCATCAGGGAGTGTAGGAGGAGGGGGAGACTCTCGAAAAAAGAAGACACATTTTGATCAGTGGGGTGTGTATCATCAGTATACAGATTGTGATAGTAGGTGTGAAAAACCTCTGCAATATCTTCATCGGAGGTAACTAGTGTGTTTGTAGAGTCATTCAGGATAGGGCTCACAGTTTTACGCTCAGATTTAAGTTTTAGGTAATTCGCCAACATTTTACCAGCCTTATTCTGACCTCCATGAAACTTAGATTTAATTTTCAACAAAGTGTTACATGCTTCAGTTGTAGCTATTTTATTCGGTTCAGATTTCGCTTTAACAAGATTATGGAGGGCATTAGAGTCTTTAGATGAGAAATACAAATACTCCAATTTTTTTATGGCAGAGAGTTGTTCCGAATATTTAGATGTATTAAGTTTCTTCTTTTTAGAGACATACGAGATTGTAAAAGCCCTCAGGGCAGCTTTGAAGGCATTCCAATTATTAGGAACTGATGTGTCCGTAGGAACATTAAAAGTGAAAAATTCAGCTATAAAATTCTGAACCTCCTTCATATAGACAGCATCTGACAAAAGGAAGGTGTTGAATTTCCAGCGACTAAATTTGGAAGAGGTGAGGGTAAGGTCAAGGGTTGCAAAGACAGGGGCATGGTCCGAGATAAAAATAGCACCAATTTCAGATTTGTGCAGTGCGGGGAGGAGAGACTTACTAACTAAAATATAATCAATCCTAGATCTAGTATGATGTACATTCGAATAAAACGTGTATTCCAAAGTATCAGGGTTACAAGTTTTCCATACATCATATAGGGGACGGGAAGAGATAGCAGATTGGAAACATTTATGAGTTTTGTCAGGACGAAATTTAGTGGAGGAGAGTCTGTCAGAAAAGGGATCCAACCATTGGTTAAAATCACCAGAAATGACAATATTGGGACAGTCAATAGAAGAAATAAGAACTTTAACCTCATTCCAAAATTCAGGAGAAGGGCGGGTAGGACCGTAAATGTTCAGAAAAACCAACGTTTTGTTTTGGATCACAACTTTGGCCATAACCCATCGGCCTTCAGTATCAGCCTTGGAGGAGATAATTTGGACACATAAACCTTTGTGAAATAAAATTGCAATACCTCCCTTGTTGCTGACAGCAGGAGAATATACAACTTGACCCACCCATTGTCTCTTGAGCTTAGAAGATTCTGAATCCGTACAGTGGGTCTCTTGAAGAAAAGCAACCTGTGAATTAAGCTTGGATAAATGAGACAATACCTTTTGACGCTTGACGGGGTGACCCAGACCACGAACGTTCCACGTGACAAGATTACACATGATGGGAGGTGAGGAAGGGGGCGAACATCTGGGGCGAACACATTGCAGGAAAATGACTAAAATAAAAGAGATAAGCAACACAAACATTAGGGATACAAATAATATCCGAGAAAAGTACATTGATTTGAAAAAATATGCCAAAAAGTACCAAAGACGAACTAACAAGGAACAGAAAACAAAAATCAAGGAATAGAACAGTCAAAAAAGAAAGAAAAGGGAAAGAGATGTTGAACAAAAAAAAGTATTGGTAGAACAAGAAAAGAGAGACTAGGAGGAGGAAAGAAAAGAGATAGAAGAGGGAAGAGGAATACGTAGACAGATCAAGGCAAGAATGCCAGATCTGAGAGGAAAGAAAACACCAAGACATCTGGAGCGAGGAGAGGCCGAAGGAGAAACAGACCCCCCAAGATGCCAGGAGAGAAGTAGAGAAAAACCAAGAACAGCACGACATAGAGAAGGAAAACATGTTGAGGCTAGAAACAGTACAACAATTCAGCAGAAGGCTGGAAGAAGAGGAGAAACAAAAGATGCCTAAAGAAGGCATCAGGTAGTAACATCCATGTTAGGTGCAGAGGCAAATTGCAGGTATTCGTGCGGCTTCTGAGGATCATCAAATGTGCGGGTACGACCATTATGGGTGATTTTGCAGAGACACGGGTGTAGAATTCCATATTGAATATTTAGTTGTCTCATCTGAGGTCGGAGGTTGAGAAATTCCTTACGTCGGGCGTTGGTGGCATTTGGCAAGTCTTGAGAGATAAAGATGTTATGACCCGACCACACAAGGCGACGTTTGAGCCTGGCAGCTTTGAGGACAGTCATTAATTCAGTAAACTCGAGGAAAAGAAGAATGATACCCCGAGGTTTTGAGGAATTAGAAGTAGGACGTCTGAGACGATGAGCTCTCTGGATATTTAGGGGATGAGCATTCGGTTGAAGGTCCAACAGCTCATGTAGGAGTTTACGAATGAAAGACACCATATCAGACCCCTCAAGATCCTCCGGAACTCCGTAAATACGTAGGTTGTTCCTACGATTGCCATTTTCAAGGTCCTCTGTGTGTAATTTGAGCTGTTGAATTTCCTTTTCCAGCAGGGGTATCTTAGTAGAGACATCTTGAATATCACTAACACGTTGCTCCAGATTCAAAACCTTGCCTTCCATAACAACCCACCTCTCTTCAATCTGCTTGAGCTTCTCATTGGTGGCAGACATAAAGGGTTAGAGACCCCTAACCTCCTCTAAGATGGAGTCCAGAATAGGATTCTGGGAGGTGCGAATCGGAGAAGGAGGGTCATTCTTAAGGCGCTTGGGCGTGGTTCCCGTGTTCGACGACTTTAAGCTGCCTGTGACATGCGCCATTATTCCAGTATTGGGGCACACCAGGAGCGCAGAAGAAAAATAAATAAAAAGGATGATGGTTGCGAAGAAGCAGCACAAAAAAAAAAGTCACCAAGCGCGAAAAAAAATACTCAAAAAGGAAGAGCAAATGACTCAGACAACCTGCTCCAGAACCCCGAGGCACACCCCGTACAAATGTAGTGAGAGAGAGTAGGTCAGTCAGACTCCGCAAACTTGCAAGGTGAGGAGAACCACAGAAGGTAATGTAAACAGCGCATCAGCAAAGCGTTCATTAAAGATGTGAGGGGTAGGAGCTAGCAATGAAGCACCACATTACGGCAGTAGAGAGAAGCAGGTAGCCAGAACACCTTCGCAACAAAATTGGGAAAATGGCGGTCGTCGCTTTTTAATGCAAAAAAGTCATGATAAGAAAAGTAAGTCACAGAAGGAGGAGCCAGTGATGCAAGTACGCCATACCTTATGAAGGGCTGCGAGGTAGGTGGAATGTGGAGCAAAAATAGCTCAGAAGACAGCCTGAGGCGATAGCAACTTCTGGCGAAGCGACGCGGGCTCGGCGGCTCAAAATGGCGGCCGCCCGCGTCCCGATGCCGTTGCAGAAGGAAAGGCTCACAGGACTCCAAAAACGGCGTCAGAAGCTCCGGGACTGTACACCAGCAGCGCCGCACATGTTCCGCCGCATAAATATTCGAAATTCCGGCCTCAAAATGCAGAATATGAGGCTGGAAAATCATCGGGAGCCCGTATCTCTCCAGAGCTCACGGGAGAGCCGCCATCTCGCGTTGGCGCGTAAGCCACGCCCCCCTTTATGTTACTTGACATAATGGCTAATACTGTGGCAAAATTGCCCACCAGTTTCATTGCCAATTCCAGGTCAGGTGCTTCCCCAAACTCAATCTGTACCTGTTTCAGTACCTCAGGCAAGACAGTCAGTGAAGGGGTACCATGTGTTCTGGTGTAAACTGCAAGCAAAGACTGTCCCCAAGTGGCGCAGTCTTCCACCTGGGGAACCAACGGCATTGACAAGGAAATAGTCAGCATTCTGTATATTCCTGCAGGCATGTATGGGGAAGAACTGCTTAAGGCTGGCTTGTTTTTTGTGCTTTTCAGACCGAAATTTGCTCTTCATTATCAAGTGAGGCTTCCTGCCTGGGCGTTCCCCTGAGAACCGCTCCAGCTCGTGATTTTTATCTTTTACATTACACTGCTTATCTATATTTATACTCATATGGGCTCCTTTTACTCATTGGATGAATTTAATAATATTTCCCTGGTATACGGACACCGTTATTTAAACTGCTGGGCACTCATGTTTCACGTCTGAAAGAGCCCCCGATATTTACGGATGCATTTAATCGTATTGCTCTGTCTAGACTACAGGATATTTTCTGCTAATCAGATTGAGAGCCCGGGTAATCCTTATGAACACATCAAGAGCTATCCTGAAAGCGTCATCACACATAAAGTTCTGATGAGAACTGTTGTTCTTAGCCTTGAAAAAGTCGTCTCAAGACGAAACATGTGTCGGCTGTTCTTGTTTCTGTCTCTACTGGTCAACACTGAAGAAGACTTAAAAATAAAATAATTTTGGCTACACATACTATTGGATCTGTATTAGTATTGACTATGTAACTGCTGACTCACTGCAGTCATTTTT
Source organism: Lissotriton helveticus (assembly GCF_964261635.1). NCBI lineage: Eukaryota > Metazoa > Chordata > Amphibia > Caudata > Salamandridae > Lissotriton > Lissotriton helveticus. The sequence continues at coordinate 306,190,580 of NC_136063.1, forward strand.
GTAACTTGATCGGGTTGTGCTCTGTCAACCAAATTTTTCACATAAGCACAATGTGTGTAGTTTTATCCTGCAAGCTTGAATAACCTACAGCCAATACATAAGGTAAACCAACTCAGCTGACGCAGATTTCCCTACCACCACGGACTTCTCCGGTTTGGAGGTGAGTAGGAGTCTCTGAGAAAGCACAATTGAACTACTCAGGTAGACCAATAAATTGGAACCCATCCAAAGTTGGCAATACCATGTCGTGTAGTAGCTACTAACCTGTATTATCTGCACATTTGTTGGACAACATAAACTTTGGGTGAGGTGCCTAAACTGATTCCAACAAGGGGTGGTGATGGACAGAGTCTCTGAATTATGCAGAGTACTCTCACCCAGTCAAGAGATCAGGGCTAGATCCAACACCGTTTTTTAGCTCATTGCACCATCCCAGTTTCAGAACCTGGCTGTATGCAAATTAGTCTGTCCCTGGCCCAGTGCATCATGGGAACAGGGCAGACCAGACTACAAAAGCCAATTCTTACACTGGGAAGGAAACAAGCTTCCGGGGATCGGTTTCTGGCATTACAGCCGTCTTCGGCCCGGCTTGCTTGAATCCTGATGGTGCAATGAGCAAGGGACTCACATCTGAGTATACCCTTCCACGCTTAGGGTGGACAAAATTATTTGCAACAAGGGGTGGTGATGGACAGAGTCTCTGAATTATGCAGAGTACTCTCACCCAGTCAAGAGATCAGGGCTAGATCCAACACCGTTTTTTTAGCTCATTGCACCATCCCAGTTTCAGAACCTGGCTGTATGCAAATTAGTCTGTCCCTGGCCCAGTGCATCATGGGAACAGGGCAGACCAGCCTACAAAAGCCAATTCTTACACTGGGAAGGAAACAAGCTGGAATGGTGCAATGAGCTAAAAAACGGTGTTGGATCTAGCCCTGATCTCTTGACTGGGTGAGAGTATTCTGCTTAATTCAGAGACTCTGTCCCTCACCACCCCTTGTTGTAAATATTTTTGTCCACCCTAAGCGTTGAAGGGTATACTCAGACATGAGTCCCTTGCTCATTGCACCATCAGGATTCTAGCAAGCCGGGCCGAAGACGGCTGTAATGCCAGAAACCGGTCCCCGGAAGCTTGTTTCCTTCCCAGTGTAAGAATTGGCTTTTGTAGTCTGGTCTGCCCTGTTCCCATGATGCACTGGGCCAGGGACAGACTAATTTGCATACAGCCAGGTTCTGAAACTGGGATGGTGCAATGAGCTAAAAAACGGTGTTGGATCTAGCCCTGATCTCTTGACTGGGTGAGAGTATTCTGCTTAATTCAGAGACTCTGTCCCTCACCACCCCTTGTAAATATTTTTGTCCACCCTAAGCGTGGAAGGGTATACTCAGACATGAGTCCCTTGCTCATTGCACCATCAGGATTCAAGCAAGCCGGGCCGAAGACTGCTGTAATGCCAGAAACCGGTCCCCGGAAGCTTGTTTCCTTCCCAGTGTAAGAATTGGCTTTTGTAGTCTGGTCTGCCCTGTTCCCATGATGCACTGGGCCAGGGACAGACTAATTTGCATACAGCCAGGTTCTGAAACTGGGATGGTGCAATGAGCTAAAAAACGGTGTTGGATCTAGCCCTGATCTCTTGACTGGGTGAGAGTATTCTGCTTAATTCAGAGACTCTGTCCCTCACCACCCCTTGTTGTAAATATTTTTGTCCACCCTAAGCGTGGAAGGGTATACTCAGACATGAGTCCCTTGCTCATTGCACCATCAGGATTCAAGCAAGCCGGGCCGAAGACGGCTGTAATGCCAGAAACCGGTCCCCGGAAGCTTGTTTCCTTCCCAGTGTAAGAATTGGCTTTTGTAGTCTGGTCTGCCCTGTTCCCATGATGCACTGGGCCAGGGACAGACTAATTTGCATACAGCCAGGTTCTGAAACTGGGATGGTGCAATGAGCTAAAAAACGGTGTTGGATCTAGCCCTGATCTCTTGACTGGGTGAGAGTATTCTGCTTAATTCAGAGACTCTGTCCCTCACCACCCCTTGTTGTAAATAAACTGATTCCAAGCACCCCGCAGGATAAGTTGCTCTAAAGACCAGCAAGCTCACAGTGCCCCCATAAGAGTCCCCAAACCAAAGCAAGGAGTGATTGGTTTCTTGCCACCACAGAACATGACAACCCTGACTCTTCAAGGAGCGATGTAACTGATCAGAACATTTCTCTCTGTCACTGGTGCTTACTTGTTCTCAGAGAAATGTACAGGGAATGCACAGTGGGAAGTTTTTTATTTTTATTTTAAATTTTTATTAAAACAAACATACAAAAGAATAAAACAAAACTTACAAGGCAAAAGTACAGTGTTACATAATCATGAGTCAATGCGGGCAGAGCTCCAGATTTAGATAAACGAATTGCTATCAGTTAGCGTGGGGCAGTAGGGGCGGATAAGGAAACAAACAAAAACATTGGCAATAAATGAAAACCGGATGCCAATTAGGGGGACGTAGAAACATCAGGGTTAACCTCCTGTGGGGGAGTACATATATTACCACAATAAGCATTCCATTGGGACCAGATCCTACCCCATTTCTTGGGCCGGCCCTGGGAAAGGTACACAGTCTTCTCCCAGAACATGCACCAGTCCATGTTCTCCTTCCACCTGGATATGGTGGGCGGTCTGTGAGAACCCCAAAGCTGAGCAATGTCTCTTTTTGCGACCATATTTCCAAGGGTCGCCCAGACAATCTGTGCAGAGCTGTAGTCATTGGGCTCCCAAACATTCAGCAGACAACGCCTGGCCTCGGGCAGCAACGACACACCTGTAACATTCTCCATCACAACATGTATTCGGGACCAAAACTCTACCACCTCCGGGCATTCCCACAATATGTGGAGGAAGGTGCCCGACATTCCACAGCCACGCTTACACAACCCATCCAAAGAATAGCCCATCGAACCAGACATGGCCCGGTAACATACACTCGATGAAGTATCTTAAGCTGGACGAACCTCAGGCGAGCAGGAATAGCAACTTCCTTAGGCGAGGACAAAGCGGATTGCCAGTCCTCGTCATCCAGTTCTAGTCCGTCAGCGCTCCACGAGGCCCTGAGGCGCAACAGTAAGTCCGCTCTATTATTGATAAGTTTTTTGTAAATCAAAGAAATCGTGCTGTCGGGCACATGACCATCCAAAATACGGTCCTCCAGGGGGGAGGACTCAGGAATATCATCACCCGCAGTAAACACAGATAAGAGAGCGTGACGGACCTGAGCATACCTGATGAATTCCGTGTCACCAAGCTCGTACTCCACTTACAACACGTCTAAGGACTTGACGGTACCTTTCGACCACAAATCACCCCCTTACTTATACCAATCATATCCCATTTATCGAAGCCTTTCGTTCTCCACAGATGTCCCAAACATTCCGAATCATACAAAGGGGTGGCCCGAGTAAATCTGCCACACCAACCCAAGGCCGCATTAGCATCCCGCCACACCCTCACAGCAATTTTAGTGGGACCAGTCAGTGTTCCATGGAGTCCTCCGGAGTACAACGCTCTGTTAAAGGTCCCCCCTGGCAAAAGAAATGTATCCAAGGAGAAAGCCGGGATAATGCCTGGTGCGTAGGTCGCATGGTTAATCGCGCTTAGCTGAGATGCCCAGTAATAACGCCTGATGTCCGGGAGGGCAATACCGCCATCATACCACGGAAGCCTGAGTTTAGAAAGAGCGATACGGGCACGCCCATCCCAGACCAGTTGTCTCTGCAGGCTCTCCACTTCACGAAAGTAGCCCGAGGCAATCGGATCAAAGGAATTCTGAAGTGCGTATAAAAATCGAGGCAGAGACATCATTTTAAAAAGCGCCGCTCTACCGAGGGGCGATCGTGGCAACCTACGCCAGCGAGCAACATCCAGTTTGAGCCGCTGAAGGGGGGTAACAGATTACGCTCATATCGCCTAGAGGGGTCCAAAGAAACGTAAATCCCCAGGTACTGAAAACCGGTCTCAGTTACTTGAATCGGAAATCTACGAGGCAGTGGAGGGAGATCTCCCGCCAAAACGTAGACGCAGGATTTAGCCCAATTAATAATGAGACCCGAGTTCTTTCCAAAGGAGGTCAGAACATCAAAAGGTACATTCAGGGACGTCCTAGGGGAGGTGAGATAGAGGAGGATGTCATCCGCATATAGCAAGACTCGATCCTCAAAGTCGGGAGTCCATCGGATACCCCGCATAGAAGGCTCCCAACGGAGCCACTCCGCCAGAGGTTCCAGAGCGAGAGCAAAAAGCAGTGGAGACAGCGGACAGCCCTGCCGGGTACCACGCTCAAGCGTAAAAACGCAAGACACTTTCCCATTAACTACCACCTGAGCCAGGGGTATCTCATAGAGAAGTTTCACCCAGGCGATGAATCCCGGCCCAAACCCAAACTTCGAAAGGGCCGTCCAAAGATAGGACCACTCGATAGTGTCGAAGGCCATGGTAGCGTCAAGGGAAGCCAAAATGGCCGGCTCAGTGAGCGTCCCGGCCCTCGCGAGAACTCCATGGAGTCTGCGAAGATTCAGAGCAGTATTGCGGTGTGGGATAAAACCGGATTGATCTGGATGGATCAAGTCCCCAATCACAGTTATTAAGCGATTAGCCAACAATTTTGCCAAAATTTTGGGTTCGGCATTGAGCAGAGAAATGGGTCTGTACGAAGTACAACAATCCTGCGGCTTACCCTCCTTATAAATGACTACGATAGTAGCGAGTCGTTGGTCCAAGGGAGGGAACCAGACTCCAAAGCCTCAAGGAACTTGTCCCTGAGGTAGGGCGCCATTTTGTCGGGTCGCAGCTTGTACAATTCAATGGGCAAACCATTGGGGCCCATCGCCTTACCGGAACGGAGGGAACGAATAGCCACAGCGACTTCGTCCACTGTGAGCAGAGCATCAATGAGGTCTCTGTCAGCGTCAGAAAGGCAAGGCAAAGCGATATCTCGCAGCAGCATACGGGAGTCCTCCTCATCCCTACCACAAACCGAGATGTACACAGTCCTAAAGTGGTCCGCGAAACACTGAACGATCCCAACTGGGTCAGTGACACACTCTCCATCAGGCCGTTCAATCACAGGAACAACACGATTCACTCTCTCTATCTTGTCCAACCACGCAAGCAATTTACCCACCTTGTCTCCCACATCATACAGCCTGCCCTGCTGCTCCCTATACATCATTCTCGCCGCATCAGTCACGAGCGCCCTGTAATCAGCTTGTTTCAATGCAAGGGAATGTAACTTTACACTGGAGACGCCCATCCGGAGATCATCCTCAAGTGCGGTTATCTCAGATTCCAATCGCACAATCTCCACGTTTGCGGCCTTCTTAGCGGCGGCAATCAAGGATAGGGACTGCCCACGTACAACTGTCTTGAAAGCCTCCCACAGTGAAACAGCAGAAGAAACAGACCCCACATTTTCGTCAAAATAATGTTCAATAGCTTTCACAAGTTCAGAGCGGGTTTTAGGATTGCGGAAATACCAGGGGTTAATAGGGGCAAACCCTTCCCTTGTTGCCCGTCCCGACCTCATAACGAAGCCACAAAGGGGAGTGATCGGAAATACCCCTAGGAAGCTGACGAATCTCTCTAATGGAGGATTGGACCGCTGGCATTAAGAAGTAATCCAATCTCGAGAGACTACCATGTGCCCCAGAATGGAAGGTGTACTATAGTTGCGAGGGGTGCAGTAGTCTCCAGCCATCCACCAGCCCGAAAGTCTCAAGCAAATCACTCAACCACATTTGAGCCCTGGGCAAATCCCTAGGAGGATGACGAACAGAGGTGCCAGAGACAACCGAATTAAAATCCCCACCCATAATCAGAAGGCCCTCAGGAAGTTCCAAAAGGACCCTGCAGAGATCAGCGTAGGTCAAGGACTGCAGGCCCGGGGGGACATAAACTGAGAGTATGGACAATGTCTTCCCCTCCCATCTACCAGTGAGCGCCGCATAGCGCCCCCTGTCATCAAGCTTTACTTCATCAACTTCAAAAGGGAGAGAGGACCGGATAAGAATACCAGCCCCCCTGGAACCAGAAGTAAACCCCGCATGGGCCACCAACCGATATCCGCGCCTGTTCATAGCCTGACATGCATTACCTATTAGATGCGTCTCCTGTAGGAGGACAATATCGGGAGAATGACGCCTAAGGAACCGCAAAACAATCCCTCGCTTAATTCTGTTACCCAACCCATTGACATTCCAGGATAGCAGTCTCAACTCGCCACCCCCCATCCCCATGAAGTAGGCAGAGCAGTACCCACACAGAACCCAATGATCAGTGCAAAGGAAGAAAACAATACGATGCCTCGTGAATAGAAAAAAACACATATACAACCCCCCACCACCCCCCAACTTAAACATGTTACACCCCCCACCCTGCACCCCTGCGCACAACTAATAAGCCACCCCAACTTGCAGTGTGCCTGTCGCCCCATTACTAAACTAAGCTACGCAAAGAACCCAGGAGGAGGAAGAGTCCCCATTTACCCCCGCCATCCCCAAGCTAATCTAGGCTTAAAAGAAAACCAAAGTCCAGACTCAGCTGAAAAAGCAGAAAAGTTCAGACACCAGGATCCACGATGCAACCTTCACTCTGCCGCGCCCCCATCGGCACCTCCGGGGTGCCCAGTACGTTAGTCTCTCCTAGGCAGAGAGTCAAGCCAGTCACTAACAGTGTCCGGGCGATCAAAGAAAAATGTAGGTTCTCCATATTCAGTCCGAAACCTGGTCGGGAACAACATGGCATACTTGAGGCCCAAGTCCCGCAATCGTCTCTTCACTCCCTGAAATCCAAGTCTTTGTCTCTGAACAAGCGGTGAAAAGTCAGGATAAAAAGAAACAGAGGCATTTTCAAATTTCACTGGGCCCTTATCCCGTGAGGCCTGAAGAATAGCATCCCGATCCCTGAAGTGGAATAATCTGGCAATAATGGGCCTTGGAGGGCACCCGACTTCGCCTTTCCACCAGGGACTCGATGAGCGCGTTCAACAGCAAAGAATTTGCTAAGTCCGGGGGGAGCTAGATAATTCGTAACCAGATCCTCCACCAAAAAGGTCAACCGCAAGCTTCTCGGGATTCTCCGGGACACCAATAAGGCGTACGTTATTGCGACGGGCCCTATTTTCGTAGTCCTCGAGACAACGAGCCATCAGGTCATGAGAGGAACGTAGATTGCCAATCTCAGTCTGGGCCTCCGTGACATCCGTAGTAAGACTAGAAGTCTTCAAATCCAATGACTTGACCCTCTCGTTGGTCTTCGCCCGATCCGCTCTAATCAGCGTGATGTCGACGGCCACAGTGTCGATCTTAGAGGCAAGGGCCTCGTACTGCTGTCCCATGGAGGCCCGCATACTGGTAATGGCACCCATGACGTCCTGCAAGGATATTTCCGAAGACGCTGAAGAGACAGTCTTGCGATCATCTGAAGTGCGACCAGAGGCACCAGGGGACCCTTAATCTGCGAATAGTGATCCATAATATTCGTCTGGGTTTGGCCACCACGGAGAGGTGTTACAGTGGGAAGTTTTAAATATTTTTAATGAACCTACCTTATACTTGTATCGAATACATGTGCTGCGATAAACAGTAGACAGAAGCAGATGAAAGTGATTACAAGCACCCAAAGAGTAAATAGTAGATACAGTTTCACCATGGTGCCAAGGCTGTGCATATATGCAGGCATATAATACAAGGTAGTAATCCTGCGTACTCCTGCTATGCAAGCCCTACTCTGTGTATGTCTAGAGTGAGTGTATGTAGTTGTAGAGCCAAGAATGCCCCCTAGGGATGATCCAACCCATTACCTGGCGGGAGAGAGAGTAGGACCCCGTCTTGGTCACAAACTGGACAACCCTCACAGAACTGTCAGACTGCTGCTTGGTGAAGTCTCAGCATGCAGGGACCCCTCGATGTCAGGTGAAGTGCCTCCTCTGCCAATCCTCTGAGATGCTGATTGTTTATGATAAAAAGCATCCTTGCAACAGAAGAAATAAAAACAGTACACCTTCAAATAATTGAAATCTATATTCCTAGCCAAATGTCAGTAAATGTCTTTATCAGATGCCTACATAGCTATGTTCGGCAAGCACATATTGAATATGATTGAATGACTGCATGGTTGGTAATGCAATCATAATTACAGTCTAACCCCTTAAAAAAAACAGTGTGGGGGACAGTGGATCAAGGATATATCCTGTGTAATCAGATTTCCAAATATGGGATCCATGAAAAGTAGTCTCTTTCTATTGGCTTTATAGACCTTTGGACACAGTTGATGTTCTAAAGTTGTGCTCTTTATTGTGTTTTTATTAAATACTTTATAGTTTTTCACAAATAGTATAGCACTAATTCCATATAGCCAGTACTCAGACTACAGAGTCAACCAGTATAGCCATGTAGATGTGCTGCGTTTGAGTCTTGACACCTCTTATGTTTTAGGGATGTAAATAGGTTGCATGCAACCTATTAACATGCCGCTTTGTGTTCTATAGACCGACATTGACATTATTCTTCCTTTTCTTCGCTGGTGATGCGCTACTTACAGTATTAACAAATAATGTACTTCGGAAACTCGTAGAAGCTTTTCAAATGTTCTCAGAATACTCCTCATGCGAAGTTGAGGTTCAGGAGGTAACCTAAGTGTGATTATTTAATTGGTTATCTCATTGCACCCCCAAGTTCAGGAAGGATTAATTAAATTAACGTGAGGAAAGTCCTATACATGTTTTGGAAATAATTTACCATCCTACAATTTTAGTTAAATTGGGTTATCCGTGTGGGGGTCGTCGTCCTACTTGTCATAGTCCTCATGCTTCTGAACTTCCTAGTCTTCCTGGCTCTTTCTGATCCTACTGTTCCTTGGACTCGCGGTTCTACGGCAGCTGGGTATAGTCTTCCTTCTCTTTGGCCTGGACATCCTGTTCCTCATCCTCATGGCTGTCATGTCTCAGTCATCTGGTCTGGTACTTCTGGCTGTAGTGCTCCTGATTTCCTTTGTCCTGATACTCCTTACCCAAGTCCTCATGATCCTGGTATGCCTGGTTCTGGTCCTTTTTGCCCTGCTGTTCCTGTACCTTTCTTAGTCCCGCTGATCTAGGGCTTTCTGGCCCTTCTAGCCCTAGAACTCTAAGTCCTGGTCCTTCTGCTTCTAGCCTCTTGGTCCTCTGTGATATGATTCCTTTGGTCCTAGTCTCCCTGCCCCTCCCCCTTTCCCCTGTTTTCCTGGTACTGGTCCTCTGGGTCTGATACTCCTGACACTGGTACTTTGTGTACCTCTGGTTCTGGTCCAGACTCTCAAAACCTCTTAGCACTACTAGTGTTGCTGGTGAGGGGCCTTCTAATCCTCCTACCCCTTCTTCTGCTCCTGGACCACTGGGTCATGATACCCTGGTTCTACATCCTCCATATCCCAAGCCATATCCCTGTTCTCCTAGGCATTTTTTTCATGATCCTCTTCATCTGGTTATGGTACTTCTTGTCCTGCTCTCCATGGCTTTTCTCATCCTAGCCCTCCTGATAGTCCTATTCCTGGTCCATATGGTCATCACAGTTATCACCCTCTTCCTGCTGGTTAGCCTCCTTACTTTCTCAGGTCCCCTCTGCAGTGTATTTAGTTGGGTAGAGCCTCTAAGCCTGTCAATCACATTTTAATTTTTTTGTTTCCAGATTTCTTTTTCTGGGAAAATACTGTCAAGGACAGAAATGAGGGACCAGTAGAGACAAGACCCATCCCTTTGAAAACAGTGCCCAGCAATGAAAAAATGGAAAACAATGAAAGTACAATTCTCTACTAAGACTGGACAAGTTGTCTAAAATGTTAGTGTGGCTGAAGAGGCCACTTATGACATGGGGCCAGTGACCATCTGTGCCAATTCCCACTCTGCTTGGTAAATAGTGTGAAAATATGTGGCAGATGGATGAATAGACACTACCTTTGTAGATTCCTCAGACCCACAACGCAATTTGACTTTCTATAAGACTGCATTTACCAATCTAATCCTGGCAAGGGAACCATCATCATTTTGGCAAAGACTTTCCGTAAGTGATACCAAATAAACCATTTCTAAAGATATATAACTATTCTCTAAGTCTCTTCGGAAAGATACTTAACCGTTATTAAGGGATGATGAACAATTGCAGAGTAGCTGGCACCTGACATTACAACTTTCACCATCAGTGAGATGGGGCTTGTCTTTATAAATATAATAGCAACTATAAAGACATGGAAACACTTTTTCTTCTCTGTCCTACGAGAAGGCTTGAAAAAGCCAGATGTGTGCATCCGTAAGGTGCGAAACACAGGTTGACTGTCCAGCTGTTTGACTATAAGAATTCTTCAGCACAAAGAAAAACAAATCAAAAGCGCAACCATTTAAACATTTCTTCCATAAAAATATGTAATGCATGTATATGTGCAAAACGTGAAAGTGACTGAAAATGTGAGTAGAATATGAAAAGTAATATCGACCTTTATTGGCTTTCTCTGATTTGTTTTAAAATGCTCAAAACTTTGTCAGGGAGAACCCCCTGACAGTTGGACTCACTCCCTTCCTCCATGCTGTAACATTCATCCCATCCTGTGACGCCCTACCACTTACATATGTCACCAGCCGCCACTACTTCCCTGTTAATTTGTTGGCTGGCTCGAATTGTGTAATAGTGAACATTGGTAAAAAACGAGTTCCCAATACTAAAGCTAGTTGCTCTACTAGTTTCATATTTCTTGTAGAATACATGCTTGAAAACGCAGCAGTGTATAGGTTTTTATAGACCTACCTCATAAAAGTCTAGCAAGTGGGTAAGCAGCAGCTGAAGGCGTCATTAAATAGGAGAGCAAAGGTTCCTCGTGTGTTTGTGACTGATCCAGTTTCTTCTTGTTTTCTTTACCTCATGTAGTTCTGACTGCACTGACTGTTGGCCACTCCGGATCTGGTGCCATGCTGACGGTGAGAGGGCACCACCCGCTTCTGAGGATCCTCACCTACCAGAAATCTGCCAGCAGCTCCAGATGGCCAGTTTGCCTCAGATCCTCCTCCAACCCCGGCCACTGCACACGCGGCACCCACCGGTTACATCCAGAATGGGCCGCTCTGGCCAAAAAACAACTAAAGGGAAAGGACCCAGAAACCTTGCGGTGGCACACCCCGGAGGGGATTGTCATCAAGCCACTGTATACCAGGAGGGACACAGAGGACATACCAGAGGAACTGCCAGGCGTGAATCCTTTCACCCGCGGCCCTTACCCCACCATGTACACACACAGGCCATGGACCATCCGGCAATATGCTGGGTTCAGCACAGTGGAGGAGAGCAATAAGTTCTACAGGGACAATATTAAAGGTGAGTTAAGGGTTTTTGCTCTCTGGGACTTCATTACTGGCCTATTCATTTGCGATAGAGATTTGTGTTTAAAGAACCCATCCGGTGAATGATGTTAAAAGTTCTCAGAACCAAAGGAGACATCCTTAAACAAAGAAACAGTTTGGACATTCTAATACTTGTGATTGTTAGCAATGCAGCGTTATTGACCAATTGGTGTATAGTACATGAGTGTGTGAACTGACATGGGTCTTTTGTTCCACTTTTAGTCATAGGAACAAGTTACTGACCCATTGTGGTAGCTGGTACCATCCCTTTTATTTTCATCAAACAGTATATACATGTTAGAGTACATTAATTGGTCAGTAAAATAATATTTTCTATTGGTTATTTATTTTGACCACATATGTCCTTTAAGGTAGAGCCACCACAACTGGACATAGCCAGTAAGTTAACAATTTGGTTGTATTTGTATATAATAATTCTCATTTGTAAAGTGCGAACATATCACCCATTAAGGTTTTCAAGGCACTGGGGGCCGTCGGGGAGGTTTAGGGAGCTATTGCTCAGTCACATGATGCTGAGCTGCTACAGGGGATCGAGCCGTTAACCCCACACTCCGGAGTCAGCTACTCTCATCGCTGTGCCACATCTCTCCCACTCATGTAATAGAGACACATAGATTTAGAAAATAACAACAAACCGCCAACATGCGTATTATAGCCAAAAGCTGAATTATTTTCGTATTTGTTGTACGCACCAGATGGGTTGTGGGGTCCTGCCAGAGTACATTAGTGCAGTCCTATCATACCCCCTAGGACCATCTTAGTCTGTAATGAAAAGGCCCCATGTTGGCACTTGACTGTAATTTAAATGGTTGTTAGAGACTGACATCTAACATTTGCGATGAGAGTAAGAGAGATGAGTTAATGCGTTGACCTTCTTTGCTAACAGAACAGATCTTCAGTGGCTTTTTGATAGATGGGGACTGAGAACAACACTTGGTTTGGTTCCAGCGTAAATTGTGCTGTAATGGGATGGATGCTCCAACTTGGCCACCTAGAAGCCCCTGAGATAACCGCAGGATTTGTGTGTGATTGCGACTAGGTGTAGCGAAAGGCTAGGTCATACCAAGTCATATGTCTGGTATATCTCCAATGAAGAGAGCCTTTGTTCCAAGATGGTTTTAGTTTGTGTAATGGAGTGTGACGTTTAACGAAGAACATGGTTTACACCAGGGGTCTCCAACCTTTTGTGTAGTGAGAGCTACTTCTGGTCAGTGAAAATCGTCGGGAGCTACTAAACCCCAAGCAACTCGCGCATTTTTCCGAGCGACCTCCCCCGCCCAGTTTCATTGATGTTAAGCCAATTTCTTCAGGGCCCATGGGCCCCATACTGTGGTTTGAACATAATAACACAAAGAAAAGACTTTGCATGTGTGCTGTTGTCAAACCGCTTTACGACCTTTCAAGTAATAGCTCCAAAATCAGGACCTATCAATAAACATCTGTTATTCAGAGCCAGGACACCTTCGGGTAATCGTGCGCTTTACAAATAGACCTGTTCAGTTATGTTATGTTGTTAATATGGGGCAGGCAAATCAAATAGCTGAAAAAAGTGGCCCACATTTGCAAACTAAGTTTTTAAACTTAGATATGTTGTATAGGAGGTGTTTTTCAAGGTATGGAAGACTTCAGTAGGCTATTTGTGCTTGCAGCAGGCAATGTTGGTACTATCTGAAAAATTAACAACACAAAACAGCCCACCAGGCAATAAAATCGGGACACAAGATGCCGGAAATCCACAGACAAGTATTGGCACAGACCACCAACCTGCATGGTGAAGGAAGTCCTGCACAACTTGTTACTCAGCAAGAACCCCCCACCATGCTGCCCCTCCCAGGGCAAAATAGACAGTGATATGAACATCCACCTACCAAGAAGCATGTTTCTGTGCCAAGGCTGGTGGGCCAACATCTTATTTTGCGAATGCACTTTTCATTCAGTATTTAGTTCTCGCACCTAGACAATGCCTACCCTACTCTGTGACTTGGAGACCTTTTGTTTTCTACTAGTGGGCTTTCTTAGACCTCTCCTTACCATTGGTTGGCTTCACTGCCATGCTTATTTGTTTGCTTGGTATTAATTAATCGCTGTAGTCTTCCTTCCCCTTACAGTTTTTGTACCTCGCACCTACTCCTCCAGATCATGGATACATAACTTGTGTCATTCCACTGCTCATTTTTATGGAGGGCTAGGTAGCTTCTTCTTTGTGTTTACAATTGTATCAGTGACTCTTCCCTCCCCTTCTGCTGGCAGTCTCCCCCCTCCAAATCTGCCCCCATCCTTACGCTGACTGTGTTGCTGCTCTAACCATACCATGTTGCAGGTGTGCATCTGGACCCAAACAGAAGGTTCACGATGGAGCCCAAAAGTATGAGTGAATCTGATGGTGAGATCCTGGCTCACATGAGTCAATTGAGATGCAGATTTAGAGCAAGTACAAGAACTCACTCCGACTAAATGCTAACTGCTGCTGGCCTCCCTCTCGCTGGTGTTCCCCCACTTCCAGGTCTTCCCTTTGAATTCTGCCGGCCCTGTGCTGTTTAACCTCCTGGGAGGGGAACCGGGCACCGATTATCTTCCCTGCGAGGCGGGTTTTTACAGGCACGGAGACTGCTTGCTCTGTCGTGGGGCAGAGTTCATTCTTCGCTGTGGGTGGGCACCACTTGTGTTTGTAAATGAGGCAGTTGCCGCAGCCTCCCACACTTGCCGTGCTGGGGCATGGGCTGGGGACGGCTAGCCTTCTCACGAACAATGGGCACTCTTGCTCGCAGGGGCGGGGGGCGGAGGAGTGGGTAGCTACTCCACTCTGTCTTCCTTACAGCGGGATCACCTCACTGCCCCTTATTTTATGGGCTCACCTTCGGCCCGCTCGCCACTCACTTCATGCAGCCTGCGGTGGTGGCTGGCATCCTAGCAGTCCGGCACCACTCGCGCTGCATCACCGCCATCCCGGACCTCTCTTCACGCCAGACAGCTCGGCAGCACACAGTTCAGGGCGGGGTGGGCTCTCGCTGCCTCGACTATGCCCTGGGGCCCTCCACACGCCCCGCGGGCAACCTGGTGCCTCTGCAAGGATCTTTGCATTCACTGAGCAGCTTTCAAATTTAAAGCGTGCTGTAGTCAGTGAAAGCTGCTCAGTGAATGCAAAGATCCTGCAGGCACTGAGCTGCTACAACAGCGGAAGCCAATGTTAAAAATCAAAAGTCCTTGCCTGCCTTGAACTGCTTTCACTGACTTCCACACGCTTTAAATTTGCCTTTGCGTGGTCAGTGAAAGTAGTTGGTGCAGGCAAGAACTTTGGATTTTTAAATCGGCTGTGAGCGCGGTAGCTGCTCACTGCCTGCAGGATCTTGATTTTAATATCGGCTGCCACCGCGCTTTGTTACTGAAAGCAGATGTAAAGCACGGTGGCAGCCGATATTAAAATCAAAGGCCTAACAATGCACGTAGACAGTTTTACCAACAATACTTCTAATAATCAGAGGGGACACTTACCAGTCCTGCGCAGCTTCCCAGCGCAGCTTCCCAGGAGGATGAGATAGGCCAGATGGCAATTATAAACTGCGCCACGGCACGCGACTTTAGGAAGCACATCACGTTTTTGGTCCCGCCCCGCCAAGCTCATTCAGCTAATCAGAGCAGCTGGTTTGTGAGAGGGCGGGCAAAGTCTTAAAGCTGGAAAAGACAATGAAAGGATAAAAAACAGAATGTTTAAATGACCTCTCTATAATTAGAAAGTAGCGCGAGCTACTCCCAGAGGGTTGGCGAGCTACCAGTAGCTCGCGATCGACCGGTTGGAGACCCGTGGTTTACACTATAGTCCACACTACAAAATTAAGTCCATCTGGTTTTCTGTGGTACCCATATTGCAATAATAATAATCCAGCTTGGTGAAGAGAGTAGCTCTTATAAACAGACTGAAACCCAGTTTTAAGGACTGCTTTAAAGCATATTTACTTGAGAAGACATGTTGATACATAAATCCATACTCATAATATGCTATTATTGGTCCCTCTTAATTTTCATTCTGCTCCGGGCAAATATGGGTCTTTTTCACATTTATCAGTGACAAAAATAAAAAGTTTACAAAAACAACAATGGTTAAAATACACAGATTACAATGATAGCCACCATTAACCAGGTAAACTCTGAGCAGGCACTGCTGTTTATGTGGTACAAGTTGTACTTTCTGGCCATACCATACTGTGGTCATACAGTCTGAGGGTATTGTAACTGTGTCACAAGTGTTCCCATGTCAAAACCGACCCCTGAAGAGTTTTATATTCATCCCGAAATAGGTATATGCATCGGGAAAAGCATGAAAATGCTTGCAGGCAAATCATATGCTGAATATATACATGACTGATATGCCGATAAGGAAGCATCAGTATCGATTGTGATAAGACCACATTAATGTTGCTGGGAGGATATGTTGGACTTCCAGGGAGGAATACATCTGCCACCAAGAAAGTGCCAAGTGGACTCCACTCAAAGTAATGAGGGCAGACGCATGTAACAAATACCTGTGTTTTCCTAGTAAAGCCAACCCTAGGAAACATAGTCCTCATATGATTTGGTGTGTAGGATGTTCGGCTGTAGGAACTCGGCTCACCTGTCCAAATATTTTATATCTTCAAGCTAAGTGAGAGGCTTTACATAGGAGGCCTAGCATCGTTCAACAAGGTGTAGTATTAATCAACCCCTTATTGTAAATTGTCACTAGCTGTAGCCCATACTTGGGAAAATTGAGAGAACACCACCCCCATTTCCCATTGCTTCCTCCCCGACCAGGAGAGTGCTTCGATGCAACACGAACAACTCTCCTGACTTGCAGCTACCACAGCTACACATTCATAGAAGCAACACATGAGGGAATCCATACTTCTATGAGAGTTTACTCTAAATATGAATGACATGATCCTTTATGTAAAAATTTAAAAAGTCCTCATACCAAGCTACATAGTTACTTAGCACTGAACTAAGAGACTCACCGATCAGTGTCAGATCAGAAAGGAGAAAGCGAGACTGGGTGGGAACAGATATGGAGCACGAACAAGAATGTGAGACAGGTGGGATAGTTGAGATATGACATGAACCCAGCCTCCTGAAACAGCTACAGAGTTGCGATTTAGTATACAAAATATTAGTGTCTTGTGTATATGATTATAAGATGCCAATGTTTGTAGAAAGAAAGTGGTACACAGATGTGTACATACCATGTGACTATGTAATGCGATTATCTCAAAATGCTGTGTAGACAGTGCTGTGCTAGGCAGAGGTATATATGAGCATCACTACATTGACCCCTGGAGGCTGGCAGAATCAAGAGAGAGGACTAGAGGCAGAACAACTCGAATTGGAGAAGGAGATTAGGGAACGTACTTTTACCTATAACACTCCACCTTCCCCACTCTCGTTCCATCAGGTGGAGAAAAACAAATTTGGTCTTAACTCTCTGTTCATATCTAAGGCAGACTGCGCTTTATCCTGTCTAAACTGGAGACACTGTGAGCAGGATGAGAAGGCACACCCCTACGGCGGATTACCTGAGGTGGACACTCGAAGAAGGGTTTCACCATCTTGTTTTTGGTTAAACTAGGAACTCTGGGTCAGGACTATGCCCATTATCCACAGGGATTGGTCACAGAGGGGGTGTAGTCTCCCCAGGGGTAGGTATCCCATTGGCTACTAAATTACCCTGCCCGGCTGCTGCTCCCAGACAGTTGCAAGACTCTACTTGTCCTGCCACTGAACAGCCTCCCCAAACCCTTGGAGTACTGTCCAGTACTTCGTCAACCAAGCAGCATTTCCCTTGTGCTGGAGTAGCCACTTCCCTGCAGCTGCAGGGACTGACTGCTCTTAATGACCATCAGGTCCACTGAGGGTGCATCATGCCGGGAAGAGGTCACTGTGATTCGAGGAGGTTAGCTTTGTCTCCCTACCGAGTTTGGAGATGCCAGGCCCTCCACGAGCCGCCCAGCACCAATACCCCGTATACTGGAGCACTTGCAGCAACCAAGGCTTGTTGAATGTCCAGACCGGACACCACTGATGCCTGCCAACTAGTGACTTCAGGACTGACAAGGGCCTCGTCAGGAGTGGTCCTGTAGTCTTGGTTTGTTCCCCCTCTTCAGGTCAACACAAGAAGTGAGAGCCTCTAATTCAAGAGACCTGCCACGCGAAACACCTCTGCACCCGAGCCCTACAGCCCGGGTCAAGTAAACCGACAGTATCCCCTTGCTCCAGAGACCCTCAAGAGCCGAGCTCATCTTTGGAATCTACCGGACTTGTCCCCAAGTTCCTTCTTGCAGCCCTTCTTTTGCAGGTACTTTTCCCATTGACTTTAACATGTAGCGCTTGAGGCTACCAGCACGAACAGCACCTCTGCATTCGAACTCCCCAGGGCACCTGAACTGTGCCCCCGGACGCTAAAGATCCAGAAGAGGCTTATGGGAATTGGCAGACATGGGTAAACCGCTCCATTGATAAGAATTTTAGGAAACCAGGCCCCATATCTCATAAAAACTCAAACAGATCATCTTGGTTCTCACCTATGCTGGTCGCTCAAAAAAAAAAGCTGCAAAAGATTGGAAGGAGACTGGAGGAAGTCATATGACCCAGAACGAGCTTATAAAACTGCAATACAGCTCTACCATAAGAGCATTAGGAAAGCTCAGGCTGTTTTCTTTGAAGAAAAAATAGCAAAGGCCTCCAGCTCTTCTGAGGAGCTTTTTAAAATTGTTAAAGGACTCACTACGGTAAAACAGGGAGCTATCAGCCCGCACTATTCTAAAGAAAGGTGCAATGGATTGGCCACTTTCTTTAAAAATAAAGTGGAAAATATTTATAACTCTCTACCCCCTAACTCAATGATGACACCAGGAGCATCGCTACATGAAGAATCACAACGTGAACAAAGGGAACCAGATCACCCTATTGGTCCTGCGCTTATGTCTATTCCGCCGGTAAATACAGATCCTTTATCCACTTTACTACAGGAAATTAAATCAGGTTCCCCACGGGACCCAGCCCCACCGCATATTCTTGCACAGGGAGGAAGATCAATGCTTACTCAACTATGCAACTTAATGAATCTGTCCTTTGAAAAAGGTAAAGTTCCAAGAGACTGGAAACATGCTATCATTAAGCCCCTGATGAAAAAAATGGATCTGGACCCTGCCGATCTATCAAACTATCGTCCAATATCACTATTGCCGATAGTGGGGAAAATCGCAGAAAAGCATGTGAATACTGCAATTTATTCCTTTCTTGAAAATAACAGTGTCATTCATGAGACCCAGATGGGGTTTAGACCTAAACATAGCACTGAATCGGCCCTGCTGGTGGTCACCGAAAAACCTAAGTCTATACTGGATCAAGGCAAAACTGCAGCTGTGGTACTCTTAGATCGGAGTGCCGCTTTTGATACGGTAGACCACTCGGTGCTGAATCAGAGGTTGGAAAATGCTGGAATACGAGGAACGACGAAGAAATGGGTGGCATCATTTCTGAGCGACAGGTACTTTCAATGCATGGAGGCAGGATTTCAGTCAGACCCTCTTGCAGCACCATCGGGAGTACCACAGGGATCCTCCCTGAGCCCGACGTTATTTAATGTCTACCTCAGTCCTTTGGACCATTTAATACAGGAGTTCGGCATCTCCATCGTGTCATATGCTGATGACACGCAATTAGTGTTTTCAATCTCGGATTCTCTTAATTTAGATCACCGTCAACTTGTCCCCTGCCTCGAAAAAATTGGATCATGGATGTCGAATTGCAGGCTCAAGTTAAACGTAGATAAAACAGAACTAATGATTCTGGGTAATAACACTAATCCGCGATTGGAAATTTTCTAGCCAACAAGCTGGGGGTCTTCCCCTCCCCCCAAAGCAGCCATTAAAGATCTAGGCGTATGGCTGGATCAGAACTTAACAATGGAGGTTCAGGCTAATAAACTGTCCGGAACTTGTTTTGGAATGCTACGTCTGATTAGGAAAATCATATCCGTGCTCCTAGAGAATGCAAGGAGAACCATAGTTCAGGCCCTGATTACAATGAGACTGGACTATGGCAACTCCCTCTTTCTGGGATCGCCCAAATATGTCATAAAGATATTACAGGTTGTTCAGAATGCTGCCCCTCGAATGTTGCTGAGCATTCCCAGATGTCAATCAGCCAAGCAAGGACTGCGGAAATTGCATTGGCTCCCGATCCAAGCCAGAATTAAATTCAAGTCTTTGAGCCTTGCTCACAGGTCCATGCATGGCAGAGGCCCTGTTCTCATCCAAAAATTGATTACTCACTATTCTCATTCTCCACACCGACACCTTAGATCTAGCTCAAAATGTCTGATGAACGCGGTCACAATTAAAAAAGCCAGATGGGGTGGAAGATCTTTCACCCATCTGGTTCCGATGCTCTGGAACAGCCTAGTTCCGGAGATTCGACTCATTGAAAATGAATTGGCTTTTAAAAAAAGGTTCAAGACCTGGTTTTTCCCGCTGGATTAAGTGTTGACTGTCTTCACCTCTGTCTTTCAGCGCTGAGATGCCTAAGGGTGGTCACGCGCTTTATAAATCCCACAAACAAACATAAACATAAACTTGGGATTATTAAATTAAATTCTATAATCCAATAATATACCGTCTGTACTGTTTGCATGTTATACCCTTCATATTGGTACACTAAATAAATATCCAGCTTCCTACACTTAGGGGCCGATTAGGATGGCGGACGGACTTGCGTCCGTCCGCCATCCCTGAGTTGGAGGGACCGTCCGCATGGGCAGCGGCGGTCCCTCCATAGCAATTAGGATGTGACCGCCACCCTGGCGGTCACATCCTGTATGTTTTACATTGCGGCGGATGCTGCTTGAAGCAGCACCCGCCGCAATGCAAAAAACGAAAGGTGTGCATTTGCGTGCACAAAGCGGCAGGCACCGCGCGGTGCCTGCCGCTTCGTGCACGCAAGGGCAGGGGGGTACCATAGGTACCCCCCATGTGCACCCCCCACGCAACCTTCACCCAGGGGGCCCGCAACGTGCCCCCAAAGTGACTGTCCGTATGCTTTTCCACGGCGGAAAAGCCGCCGCGGAAAAGCATGACTCACCCTGCATCCTAATATGGCTGGCGGTGTCTGATAGACACCGCCAGCCATGTTATTGCTTTTCCGCCGTGGTCGCCTTCCGACCGCGGCGGAAAAGCGGCGGACGGATTGGGAGACCCACCAGCAATCCTGATTTGGCGGTGGGTCTTTCAGGTCTCCTCGGCGGATTTCCCGCATACTCCGGGCCGGCGGTGGCTTCCGCCGGCCCGGAGTATGCGGGAAATCCGCCATCCTAATGACCCCCTAAGTGAGCCCGTGGAAAGCAATAACCCTGGGGCTTTGGTAGGCAAAGGAGCATGACAGTCCCTTCTTTTCTGGAATAGAAAGACAAGTGGACATTTAACACATTGTACAGAGCTTGTCCCATTCAGTTGCACCAGTGTATTCAGCAGTCCGCTGTAACTAGTAGTGTAGAGCTGAAGCATGCATGCCATCTCCTTTGCTGGAGGATCAGAGAAGCAGTTAATATGTGGGGGTGAGGGGGTGGGGTGAAGCCTGGCATCAAGCAGTAAGAGGCTCTATGGTGATGGTGGCAGTGAAGCAGCAGCAGGCAACTCCGTATTTATAGGCTCTGTGATGGTGCTGACTTCGGTGGAGGAGGCAGAAGCAGCTGTAGGGTTGGAAGGTAGAGGAGAAGAAGTGCAGTGTAGCAGCCCTCCGCGAGCAGCACTATTTTAAAGCCATCACTCACACATAAAACCAGTTGCAGGCATTTGCGATATAGTAGGGGATGTCCCAAATAGATTACGAACAGCCTAGTGAAACCACCCCCATAAGAGGGTTCACCTAAATAAGCAATTTACTGGAGTAGGCTGACTTTCTGTCTGTCTGTCTGTGTGTTGTGAACTGTGAGTATCTTGTGAAGTGGTGGTAGTGTTCCATGTGTTCTTGTAGACCGCTCAAGCTGGTGGTAGTCAAACCCAATAATGAGTTATTTTTAATAAATCCCAATTCATGCCACCAATGCTTTTGGAAATAACATATTTGCACCCTGCAAAGTTTGGACGCAGTTGTCTTAGCTTTTGATGTATTTTGTCACATTATGCTCACCCCCCAATCCCACTCACCCACTGGTTTTTATTGAAGCTTTTTAGAAAAGTAAGACAAAGCTCTATGTGAATAATGACCATGTGTTTGTCTAAACTCATGCAATTTCAGCATAGGTTTGGAGAGTTGGAACAACTGGTAGCCAGCTTGTCTTGGTTTCCTATTTATGTAGCATGCTGAAAAAAAGTGTCCAGTTTGATAGTTTGCTTCCCAAAGGTATGAACTTTGCAGGTTCATCTTTATAAAATGGGAATCATATTGTGTGCAAAGTTATGCATTAACTAATGTTACACTTAAAAAAAATATTAATGTAGTACTTTGTCTGCTTACTGCAAGGTATCAGAAGTCACTGAGTATTGGTGAATTTCTGACCCCTGTATCTGCATTTCTCCTAGTTGCTGTCAAGACCTCTTAGTGTCTGTGGCACAAATGAATGTAGGGACAAATCTTCACTGGCTGCACCCACCAGGGATGCATGGAAGCCTAGCTTAGCATCAGGATGTCAATACATTTTGTAATGTTAATTCAGGACCAGTATGTCTTCAGAGGAGGGTTCAGTCAGTTATGATGTTCGCTTGACCAGTCCTACACTTTTTAGGACACTCCAATGTTCCTGGTCAAATGTAGAAAAAGCTTAAGTCTGCTGTGATTATTGATTCCCTCTGGCCGCTGATTGTCAGCATACTCTAGGGTATGGACTCAGAATTTTGTGCCAACCTCTGTTTTGTGGTGGGGAGGCTCTCTGGTGAAGTCGGCATTCCAGCTCACCTCTCCGTTTCTGTTCTTTATTTTGGGTGTAAGAAGGCAGTTTTCCTGCTGGTCTGTTGTGTCATTCATTGGGGCTAGAAATCCTCATGGCACTTAGGTTGGTTCTTGTTTGTGCTGTTTGGTCCACTTAGGTTGAGGTCTCATGCTGGGCCTTTGTTTTAGTTTGTAGATCAGGAGGAGGACCTGTTGCAGCTGAGAAACTCCTCTTCTTGCGAGGCACGGTGGCTTTTCATAGTTACTGAAGTCCGACTCAGTTAACGCCTCTTAAGAGGTTTTATCTGCACTGTGATTCTACAAAACGCTTTGCTCCAGCTGTCGTGTGGGACTACCAAGTTTGATATGTACTAGTCCCAGCATACTAATGCTTCTCCTAACAACTTCCCAATGGCTCAAAACTAATTTCCAATTGTTAGTAAAGCATTATGCAGAATCAGTGCGGTGTGCGTCATTGCTAATTGTCTGATGATATTCCCAACCCAGATTTCATTAGAAAATTGGGAGCCTTACTGCTGAGGCTCTTAGGGGTTGTGGGATAGGAATCCCCTCTGCTAGTGGTGCAGGTACAAAGGTCTGTACTCCTGGCTTTCAGTTCTGCTGCCACCAATTGTAATTCTCCCGTTGTATGGTGAAGAGTAGGCGCCTTTTTCAACTATGGTTTGAGTACAGTTTGGTTTTGATCCCAGATCAAGAAGAGTCTTTACTATGGTTGTGAGCAATTAAAAATGTGTAGCTTTACACTGGTAGTCTGAAAGATGTGAGCCATTTGAAGGGGAAAGACTGAGGATAAAATAGTTCAGGATGGCACACTTGGTTGTCTAATCTGAAAGAAACACGTAGTGATAGATTCCTTACCTTAGAATTCCCCCCAGGCGTCAGACTGGATCCGGAAAATTTTTGTCAGCAGTACCCCTACGCGTCGGTAGGTGTCGTTGTATGGCTCCATGTGTGTCGTTGGTGCCGGGATGACGTCACTGGAGCTACTTAAATGCGCCTGTTCTTTATTTTTCCGTAATATGGATGGAGTGGTTATTAGAAAGGGATTTACGGCACCACAGGATTGAGTTACACTTATTGTGTTTTTTCCCCCCAAGTTTGAATCTTACAGTGCTAAAGGGCGTGGAGATCCACTAAACTCCACCAGTGAGGCACAAAACCTCAAATGCAAATCTACTCCCCAGCACACGTATTTAAGTAAGGACTGGTTTCCCTCCAAGTAAAAGCCAGGTACAATAAATAGGTCACAGAAAATGCACAATACTTTCTTTCTTTTTGTCTTATTCACGTTTTATTCTGGTGTTCTCGGCCACAACTAACACGTGTTTCGTCGCTACAGGGTGTGATCCCGCGAGTTTCTCAAGGCTGTGTAAAAATAAAGGTACAGAACCATGGTCTAAGTAGATGTCACATCTTACTCAAACATTGTTAATTTTCGCAAAATTACATAAGGCCACAGCGCATACCAACTATGTACGTTGTCTAAATTAGGTATACAGAAGGTAGTAACCTAACCTTGTTAAAAAGATACATATAAAGTAACGCAAACTAAGATACAGTATACGATGGAGAGAGCGAATCAGGTAAGTTGTAAAAGGGAAGAAAGCCTCCTTATAGCCCTTGTGCGCAAATTTCTTCGTGATTTAAGGTGTGAGAACCCGTGACAGTGAATTGGTCCGAATGATGGCTACCATATAGTGTGTTATAGTCAAGAGGTGCAAATTTCAAACCTTATACCCCTAAGTGTAACAGGCATAAAGTGGAAAATAAATACCTATACTGTTCCAGTATATGTTTCTGTAAATAAAGAGGGATTAATTTATAAAAAACTTGAAAATCCATATCTGAAAAGTACCAGAATGTCTGATGTTTTCAAGAGACCTACTTGTGATGTGGTGTTAATTCCGACCCACACAGGGGTTCTGTTCAATATCAACGCTGAATCCAAATTAAAAATCCTTTGTAAGTTGTTCTTTCTTCTTTCAAAAGTCACGCAATAGCTGTAAATCATAATTATAAGGTAATTTTCTAGTGCGCCGTGGTTCGGATATGACCAATCTTTGATAATACTCTATAACTCTAAATTCGCTATAAAAACACTCCTTTGACAAGCTGTTTTATCGGACGAATGCACTAGTAGTCAGCCAACATCCAGCTCTGTTCGTTAACCAAATTACTATTTGAACTGCTAAAGCAAGTCACGAAATGCTCAGTATACTTAGAGTGAGTCATATTAACAGCTCCATACGCTGTGAAGTAATCGGCAGGCCCTGTATAATAATACAACCATGTCTACCCAAGACCTACCACATAATGTTTAGATCCACCATGGCATTATTTATTGATATGAGCACAAAGTAAAAGTGCCCAATTATTATTGATAAAAATTCATCCGGTCTACTATCAGCGTGGCGCTCAATTCCGCAGTCAGATAAAACCATAATTGGCCATTTCGTTGTTATCCATTATTCAAAATCAATAATTTGTTCATAAGCCAACTCTCTGAATCGTGCTCACTTTGTTAACGGCGGCACGACTCCCGAGCGTCAATATCCCGTAAGCCATCCATTATAAAAACAGTCACCTCTGTCTTACCTTTTCTTGTTGCAGAGTACAGCAAAGTATAGCAGAGTGTCCCAAACGGCAAACCGAGTGCGGTGTGCGGTCGCCAAAACTCTGTGGCATCTGTGTAGTACCCGAAGTAACAGCGATTAAATCCGTCGTTTGTGGTGACTTCCGGTACCCCAGTATGACAATAAAGAAAGGACTACGGTAGTGGAAACGGGGGACATATTGGAATGTTGAATCCGTGAAAAGCTCATATTCTATATATTATACTACTTTTCATGAGTTGAATATCCCCAAAAGGTTTTTTTATATATACATCAAAGGGTGGCATGTCTAGTGAATGTAAGTCGGAGTGTGGACATGTTGTGCTGTAAAGCCATAACGTGTATTCGCAAAAGAAAATTACGTCAATAGTCGTGGCTCGTTTTAGGAGTTGACAGTGAAAAACTATAAGTGTGTCCTTGTGTAGAGAATTAACCAATCCTTAGCATAAAGTGAGATAAACTACTGTGGTCCATTGCTATGAGGAAATAAAACGTGTGGTCATTCACGGTAACTGTGGTTATTGTGGGCGACCATTTTGATTTCTCTTTTAAGTTACTGGATATACTATAATCACTGGTTATCTCCAAATCTCTCATTATCATCTCAGATGTAATTATCTCATCCTCACATTCACTCAGAGACAGTAGCAATCTTGTATCAAGGATATTCTGTATACTTATCTCATCAGAAACCAACATGCCCAAGTTCTTATGCGTTTCTATATTATCTGTGCTCACAAAAAACTAAAAACACATTTTGATTCTGTGAGCACAGATAATAAAGAAACGCATAAGAACTTGGGCATGTTGGTTTCTGATGAGATAAGTATACAGAATATCCTTGATACAAGATTGCTACTGTCTCTGAGTGAATGTGAGGATGAGATAATTACATCTGAGATGATAATGAGAGATTTGGAGATAACCAGTGATTATAGTATATCCAGTAATTTAAAAGAGAAATCAAAATGGTCGCCCTCACTAACCTCAGGAAATAACATAGAGCTTTTTCACAAACTAGTATTAGCTGACTTGGATAAACATGACCACAAGAAGAACATTTCAAAACAGAGAAACGACAACTTAACTTCAGGGGAAAGGTTGGCGCTAAAAGAACTACATGAAAATAAAACAATTACAATAAGGGAGGCTGACAAAGGAGGTACTATGGTGCTAATGAACTCCATAGACTACAACAACGAAATCCTCGCCCAACTGAGTGACCTTGAATGTTACGAACCCTTAAACACAAACCCCATATGCGCACTGACAGATTACATCACAAACCAAGTAAAAAGTGGCATGGCTTGGGTTTAATTGACGATGATGAACTAACATATCTCAAACCTAACAAACCGTGATATCCATGCATCTACACGCTGCCAAAAGTGCACAAAACATTACCATTTTCCCCCAGGCCGACCGATCATCTCGGGCATTAGGGGGCCCACGGAAAGAATTTCGGAATACGTTGACGTTTTCCTAATTCCCTTAGTTAAAAACATACCTACGTACATTGGAGATACGAAACACATTTTGGGGATCTTTTCAGATTTACACTGGGATGACACTATGACTATGGTTACACTGGACGTTACTGCGCTTTACACCAGTATCAAGAGGGAAGCGGGACTTCATGCAATCAGAAATATGCTCAATAGAAGGGCAGCTAGTGCATGGGAACATACAAATATGCTTACGGAGATGGTAGAACTTATCCTGGACAATAATGTATTTCTTTTCCAGGATAAGTGGTTCAGACAGAAACAGGGATTGGCCATGGGCTCCAGATTCTCTCCCTCTTATGCTAATCTCTTTATGGGATGGCTGGAGGAGAGTAGAATTTGGGGTCCAGAGGGCCAACAATGGAATGACTCCATTCTATACTGGGGACGCAATATAGATGACTGTATAATGATATGGACAGGCACCCAGAGCAAACTGACAGAGTTCATTGAGTATTTGAACAACCACAAATGCAACATTTGCTTCACTTCAGAACACAGTAAAACAAGCATCTCCTTCTTAGATGTTGAATTTTTAGGTCTCGCCTATCCCATTCCGCAAGGAATGGATAGGACGAGATTATTGGGGCTAAACTAAGAGCTAAACTAAGATTTCCAACCAAAGGGCAGTAAGGTGTTTCTGCGCAATGTCTGATGGTTTAGGTGTTACTCTATGAATAATTTTGTAATCTGCTACTAAGGGAGTCCAGACAGTCACCACCCTATACTGCCAAGTTGCAATTTATGAAAATTGCAATAATAAAGTCTCAATTTAGTAGGTCCCCCTGAGCAAGAAGTATATAACCCTTCTTGTGTCGTTTCACAGTGCTTCAGAAATTAAGCAGTTCAGCCAATAATAAATGTCCAGAATAGAGTATCCGTGATCTTTTAATTCTTCTTCAGTGACCGCTGCGCCTCTCACCAGGCCGGGTCACCCCCTTGCTCCTCCTGCCGCCTCCTGCTCCAGCCAGACTTGCAGCATTCTTCCCGCCGCCACAGACGCCCCCCTGGTCCCCCGAGCGGCCCAGCCACTGCAGAGCCGGCCGCTAGCCAGTTCCCGCCGCTGCTCGCTCAGACCCCGCCCACCACCGGCCCATTGGCCGAGCCGCTCCCGCCGCCCAGCTGACCCGCCCTCACGTCCCCCTTCTTAAGGGGACAGCTAGGAGTGCTCGGGAGTAACCGCTGCGCCTCTCACCAGGCCGGGTCACCCCCTTGCTCCTCCTGCCGCCTCCTGCTCCAGCCAGACTTGCCGCATTCTTCCCGCCGCCACAGACGCCCCCCTGGTCCCCCGAGCGGCCCAGGCCCCGCCCACCACCGGCCCATTGGCCGAGCCGCTCCCGCCGCCCAGCTGACCCGCCCTCACGTCCCCCTTCTTATGACGCCCCCAGAGCGACCGTGCAGCGGACGCGCGCAGCGGGAGCACCGATTGAGCGCCGAAGGTGCGCCAAAGGTAAGCCCGTCTACGCCCGTCCGCGCCTGGACGCGCCCAGCGCCAGGACCCCTGGCCCTCGCAGACCCCAGCCCACCCGCCGGACATACGACGCCGCCACCCTCAACGCACTCAACTCCGGCCGAATCCCGGGATGCTACCGAGCCACCCCGAGACGCACCCACGGACCCTTCAGCTGCCACTCCTGCAAGTTCACCTGCAACCGGACCCACGCCACACCAGCACCCACCATGCCGAACACCAGCATCACACACCTGAAGTGCATCCTGCTCAACACCCGCTCCGTCCACAGACACGCCGTCGAGCTCTGGAACCTGCTCGACACCATAGCCCCAGACGTCGCCTTCCTCACGGAAACCTGGATGAACGCCTCCTCAGCGCCCGACATCGCCATCACCATCCCGGATGGCTACAAGATCATCCGAAGGGACCGCGTCAACCAGACAGGAGGAGGCATCGCTATCATCCACAGGAACACCATCCGCATCACGACCAACACCGACGACACCCTCGCACCCGCCGAACACCTGCACTTCCAGATCCACGTCAACCCCAAGACCACCCTCAGAGGCACCCTCATCTACAGACCCCCGGGACCACGCACACAATTCAGCGAGGACATCGCCGACTTCATCAGTCCACACGCCCTCCCCTCCGCCGACTACATCCTCCTCGGGGACCTCAACTTCCACCTGGAGAACAACAACGACCGCAACACCACCACCCTGCTGGACAACCTCGCCAACCTCTGACTCAAGCAGCTGGTGACCACCCCCACCCACTACGCCGGACACACACTCGACCCGGTCTTCTCTTCCAGCAAGGACATCGCCTTCAGCCACGCCACGGGACTCCACTGGACGGACCACAGCTGCGTCCACTTCAGCTTCAGAAGGACCACGCTCCACCATCACCAGCAACAGGTACCCCGCAGAAGCTGGAACAAGATCACTGCAGACCAGCTCGTTACTTCCCTGAGCAAGAACCCTCCCACCAGCACAACGAACCCCAGCCAAGCGGCCACCAACTTCACAAAATGGATCAGCGACTGCGCAGACGACCTCGGCCCTCTGAAGACCCAGCCGAGCAGACCCGGCAGCAAGAAAGCCCCATGGTTTAACGACGAACTCAAGAGCTCCAAGAAGAACTGCAGAGCACTCGAGAAAACCTGGCGCAGAGACCCAACACCGGACAACATGACTGCCCTCAAGCTCGCCACCCGAAAACACCACCAACTGATCCGCGCCACCAAGAAAACCGCATTCAAGGAACGACTGGACAACAACGCACACAACAGCAAGGAACTCTTCAACATCGTCAAAGAGCTCTCCAACCCCAACGCCGGAAACAACGACATCACCCCTTCGCAAGACCTCTGCAACTCCCTCGCCTCCTACTTCCACAACAAGATCGCGGACAAACACAACAGCTTCAGCACTCAACCGACGCACGCCGCGACCGAACCACCGCCCCCCACCACCACCCTCCGCGCCTCGACCCCGATCAGCACCGAAGACACCATCCGCACGATGAACTCCATCCACTCCGGATCTCCGACAGACCCCTGCCCTCACCACGTCTTCAACAAAGCCGACGCTGTCATCGCACCCCACCTGCGGGACATCATCAACACCTCCTTCGACATCGCCACCTTCCCGGAGAGCTGGAAGCCCGCCGAACTCGGCGCTCTACTCAAGAAACCATCAGCCGACCCCACCGACCTCAAGAACTACCGCCCCATCTCGCTACTCCCGTTTCCGTCAAAAGTCATCGAAAAGACCGTCAACAAGCAACTGGCCGCCTTCCTCGAGACGAACGGTTCCCTCGACCTCTCGCAGTCTGGCTTCCGGGCCAACCACAGCACCGAGACCGCCCTGATCGCAGCTACCGATGACATCCGAGCCCTGCTCGACAACGGAGAAACAGCGGCCCTCATCCTCCTGGACCTCTCCGCGGCCTTCGACACCGTCTGCCACCGTACCCTAGTACAGCGCCTCAGCAACGTCGGAATCCAGGAGAAGGCACTTGAGTGGATCATCTCCTTCCTCGCCGGAAGGACACAGAGAGTCCGCCTCCCCCCGTTCAGATCGGAGGCCACCGAAGTCATCTGCGGCGTTCCTCAAGGCTCCTCGCTCAGCCCAACACTCTTCAACGTATACATGAGCCCCCTCGCAGCCATCGCACGCCAGCACAACCTCAACATCATCTCCTACGCCGACGACACCCAGCTGATCCTCTCCCTCACCAACGACCCCGCCACCGCCAGAGCCAACCTGCACGAAGGGATGACAGACGTAGCCAAATGGATGTCGAACAGCCGCCTGAAACTGAACTCGGACAAGACGGAAGTCCTCATCCTGGGATCCTCACCCTCCGCCTGGGACGACTCCTGGTGGCCATCCGCCCTGGGCAGCGCACCCAAACCAACAGACCACGCACGCAACCTGGGCTTCATCCTGGACTCCTCCCTCTTCATGACCAGACAAGTCAACGCCGTCTCCTCGTCGTGCTTCAACATCCTGCGCATGCTTCGTAAGATCTTCCGATGGATCCCCACCGAGACCAGGAAGACGGTCACCCAGGCCCTCGTCACCAGCCGTCTGGACTACGGCAACTCCCTCTACGCCGGAACCACCGCCAAACTCCAGGAGAGACTCCAGCGGATCCAGAACACCTCAGCACGACTCATCCTGGACATCCCCCGCCGAAGCCACATCTCCGGACACCTGAGAGACCTGCACTGGCTCCCGGTCAACAAGAGAATCACCTTCCGGCTCCTCACCCACGCACACAAAGCCCTACACAACCAAGGCCCAGGATACCTCAACAGCTGCCTCAACTTCTACGCTCCCAAACGCCAACTTCGATCGACCAGCCACGCCCTCGGCGCCGTCCCCCGCATCCGAAGAGCCACCACAGGAGAAAGGTCCTTCTCCTACCTGGCCGCCAAGACCTGGAACTCCCTTCTGACCCACCTCCGCCTGACCCAAGACCACCTCGCCTTCAGGAAGCAGCTCAAGAACTGGCTGTTCGAGCAGTAGCGGACCCCCTCCCCCTAGCGCCTTGAGACCCTCCGGGTGAGTAGTGCGCTTTATAAATGCTTTGATTGATTGATTGATTGATTTTTCTTCACATGAACTCAAGAGACAATATTCTTCATACAAATGTATCTTGTTTTTTAGATCTCCACACAACAGCCAACATGCATGTTTCGTCTTTGGTGCATCACCACCATAAAGACTTCCTCAGGGCTAGAGCGACAATCTGTATTTCAATAATTTCCTTTTAAATATTTAAGGCGAGCAAGCACAACTTGAACGTAACTCTAAACGAAGCATATTATTAATTTCCTCATCTGATTATCTTCACACGTAATAGTATTATTCTCCTGTAGTATAGTCGTGCCTCTCGCCCACAGAAACAGACAAACGACAAACGTTTGTCTGTTTCCGTGGGCGAGAGGCACGACTATACTACAGGAGAATAATACTATTACGTGTGAAGATAATCAGATGAGGAAATTAATAATATGCTTCGTTTAGAGTTACGTTTAAGTTGTGCTTGCTCTCCTTAACTATTTAAAAGGAAATTATTGAAATACAGATTGTCGCTCTAGCCCTGAGGAAGTCTTTATGGTGGTGATGCACCAAAGACGAAACATGCATGTTGGCTGTTGTGTGGAGATCTAAAAAACAAGATATATTTGTGTGAAGAATATTGTCTCTTGAGTTCATGTGAAGAAAAAGAACTGAAGAGGAATTAAAAGATCACGGATACTCTATTCTGGACATTTATTATTGGCTGAACTGCTTAATTTCTGAAGCACTGTGAAACGACACAAGAAGGGTTATATACTTCTTGCTCAGGGGAACCTACTAAATTGAGACTTTAAGAGCTAAACTAAGCTCTCAAAAATGCGGATTTCCAGAAGTGCATGTGTCCCGTGCACGTGCTTCTATCCGCCTGCCTGTCTGCCTCGCATCACCACATCAAAGCCAGCCATCTGTTGCTTCCCCAGCGGGGTGCCGCCAGCAGCTTCACTTCAAAGGGATCCGCTCCGCCCCCTGCTGCATCAAAGGCTTTCATTTTGCGGCCGCGTTTATTTACTTTCATTTCGCGGCCGTGTTTTTTTTCAGGTTAGTACCACTGCATCTCTCCTTCGGTAGTGTGGGAACTTTACGAATTAATTTTTTTATATAATTCTCCCTGGGCTCCTTCTTTCACAGGAGTTACAATCGTTAAGACCCAGATGTCAGGTCATTGTAGCGGCTACAACACCTCCCAGCTTCCCCTTCACTGAGATTCCATGAAACAGATGTGTGCAGACCTTCGCACAGTGAACTTTCACGTATCGTCGCCTCCCCCACCGCATCAGTATTTTCAATATGCAACGCGATTTCCATCAACTGCAATTTTTCTAAATACTACCTCGACCACTGGTGGTCATCTTGTGATTTCCGCCCGAAGCGTAGTACCCTTTCCCGGCAACACCAGTTCGCAACTACTCTCACTCACTCTTACCTCCTCCACCTATCATCCTATCTAGGATCGATGCTAGACAATTTTAAGTCTCGGGCATAATTTAAGTCCTCATGATTCCGATATTAATAAATGGGATCGAAACATCAACAAACAGTCCCAGGACTATTGCAAATATCATTGTTTTACATGTTCAATAGCATTGGTACCAAAACAATTGTGACAGAATCTTGGTAGCTTTGTTATATGTCACTTTCTAAAAAAAATGTTGGAGTTGTAAGGTATCCCCCTTGTTGTTGTTTTTTGTCCGGTTTCCCACTTTCTTTACGTTTTTCTGTTATGTATTCGAAAAAACAATTGAAAATGTTCTTATTTCAAAGCTCTTGTTTCATAGAACTTATTTAATTTTTAAGCTCATTGTTTTGTGAAATTCCATACCAACGGACCACCGGTTCCTCGATGAACATCCCCCTTCATTGGAGCCTCACTCGTTAGGTCGGCTGCCCATGAGTGACCAACGGCGAAGTTTTGACAACACCCGCTCCCACCCCCTCTTACAGCACAAGCGCACTCAATACTATAAAGCTCCATAAGGCTGGCTCGAGCTTCCGAATTACTGAACTCACCAGCTTTTCCACAAGAACAGCTGAAAATATATTACCACCCTTTGTTATCTTGGACCAAGATTCATACGCGCTTAGTAGGTACTAATTTCTCGGTCTTTGTTATCTAGGGCCCCATTGGGCTCCCTTGTTTTCCTACCCTTTCACTAAAGGATTTGTTTTGTTTCCTTTTACAAATTGCCGATTGTGAGCCGAACTGAATCAACTACAACTACCAGAATGCACTTTTTTAGTTAAATACAACCTCACAAGCCTGAAAACAATTGCAAATGCATTTACATAGCGTTTCGTGTTACTGAGAACACGCCGTAGCGCTTTCGATGGACAGGAGTATGAGCTTTTAATGATCTCTATGAGCACCGTTCAGTCCCAGTTGGGTAACAAAATTCCGACTCATTACCCTACGGCATGGGTTGTACAGAAAGACCCAGCAACTGATTGAACGGTATTTCAGATTCTAGGAGAAGTTATTAGCCTTACAAGTGCCAGCTTCGAAGCACAGATGTGGTGACCAGATGGTTGTTTGTGAACAGCACATCCCATTTCCATCCCCCGAGCTTTTTTTCACACGTCACTCGTTATCAGCTGTCTTGGTGCGATTGGTCACATCAAAGTAAGGCACAGTCACATCTCCCAGAATGCAATGGGTGCTTAGACGGATGCCATCGGGCTAGAATTACGGCGCATTAGCATCCAATCAAATACGTTATAGTATGGAACTGAGAGAGGGGCGCTCTCACTAATGGGCCTGAAGCCAGACAGATCCATCCTGCCATCCTGCTTGATTAATGGATTTGCATTTGCACGTGAAAACATTAAACATTCCCGAGGCGCCAGCAGAGCTCAAGCCACAGGGAGACATCCAGACATCCTTCTTAAGTGTTGTTTCCTCTGGGAACCGAAGTATTTTACACGTAACTCCTAACATACAAAAGGTTCTCTTTTTTAGAAATATATAGTATCTTAAACAGTAATGTGTTTGTGGTAAAATTGGAACGGCACTATGATGGGCACATCTGAGTATTTCCCCCTGTTAGCAATATGTTAGGGCTTTTAGCCAATGTAAGTTTTTATTTTTTCCCAATAAACTTTATTTGTTAGTCACAGGCAACGTCAAGGAGGTTTTGTATTATTTTGCTTAAACAACATGTGTACCTTATTTTAAGTTTACACAGTACACTAGATGATTGTTTCTCTTCCTTCTCTCTTCTTTTTTTCTATCACATTAGCGCAAAAGGTATATCACTTTCCATTATGTATCTTGAATGGAGATTAAAATTGCTCTCACATCTTTGGTCTCTTTGTCTCACACTCTACAGTTTTATTTTACACTCGTTATTTTTGTTTCACACTTTTTCTTTGGCACACACATTACCAGCCGTCAGTGCACACTTTCGCCAGGCATATACCACCAGCCGTCAGTACACGGTTCCACCAGGCAGACACACCACCAGCCATTAGTGCACACTTTCACCAGGCACACACACCACCAGCCGTCAGTGCACGTTGGCACCAGGAAGACACACAACGGCAGCTGTCGGTGCACGTTTTAACCAACACACTCCTCCAACCGTCAGTGTACACTTTCACCAAGCATACACACCACCAGCCATCAGTGCACGATTCCAACAGGCACGCACACATCACCAGCCATCAGTGCACGCTTCCACCAGGCACACACACCACTAGCCATTAGTGCACGCTTCCTATAGATAATTATGCGAAGAAAACAAGGACCCCCTGAAGAAAATGGATACTGCAATCCAAGGTCAGGGATTAATAGTGATTAAAATGTATGTTTTGTAATTGTTACTTTTAACAAAGTTTATAATAAATTCTGAGTACAGACCTTCTACTTCCTCTCTTTTTTAATTTATCTAATTAGAATTTATTCTCAATTCAAGTGCGATGGTTGTTATTTTCACACGCTTCCTATAGACACACACACCACCAGCTATCATCACCAGTCAGTGCATACTTCCATCATGCACACACACCACTAGCCGTTAGTGCACGCTTCCATCAGACACACATCACCATCCGTTAGTGCACGCTTTCACCAGACAGACACACAACGCCAGCTGTCATTGCACGTTTTAACAGGCACACTCCTCCAGCCGTCAGTGCGCATATTCACCAAACATACACACCACCAGCTATAATTGCATGCTTCCACCAAGCACACACCCCACCAGCCGTCAGTGCACGCTTCCACCAGGTATACACACCACCAGCCGTCAGTGCACACTTTCACCAGGCACACACCACCAGCCGTTAGTGCACGCTTTCACTAGGCACACGCACACCACCAACTGTCAGTGCACATTTTAGCAGGCACACTCCAGCCGTCAGTGCACGCTTTCACAAGGCAAACACACCACCAGCTATAATTGCACGCTTCCACCAGGCATACACCACCAGTTGTCAGTGCACGCTTCCACCAGGCACACACCACCATCCGTCACTGCGCGCTTTCACCAGGCATACACACCACCAGTTGTCGGTGCACGCTTCCACTAGGCACACACACCACCTGCCATCATCACCAGTCGTCAGTGCACGCTTCCACCAGGCAGACAAAAACAGCCGTCCGTGCACGCTTTTTAGGCGCCGACACACACACACCATTAGCGTCAGGCATTCACAAGCTTCAGGCATTCACAAGCTTCAGGCATCCACAAGCGTCGGACATCCACAAGCGTCGGACATCCACAAGCGTCAGAAATCCACAGGCGTCAGAAATCCACAGGCGTCCGACATCCTCAGGCGTCAGACCTCCACAGGCGTCGGACCACCTCCACAGGCGTCGGACCACCTCCACAGGCGTCGGACCACCTCCCCAGGCGTCAGACCACCTCCCCAGGCGTCAGACCACCTCCCCAGGCGTCAGACCACCTCCCCAGGCATCAGACCACCTCTCCAGGCATCAGACCACCTCCACAGGCATCAGGCATCAGACCACCTCCACAGGCATCAGGCATCAGACCACCTCCACAGGCATCAGGCATCAGGGGACCTCCACAGGCATCCGGCATCAGACGACCTCCACAGGCATCAGGCATCAGACGGCATCCACAAGCGGTCAGGCATCCACAAGCGGTCAGGCATCCAAAAGGCGGTCAGGCATCCAAAAGGCGGTCAGGCATCCAAAAGGCGGTCAGGCATCCAAAAGGCGGTCAGGCATCCACAAGCGGTCAGGCATCCAAAAGGCGGTCAGGCATCCAAAAGGCGGTCAGGCATCAGACATCCACAAGCATCAGGCATCCACAAGCGTCCCTTTCATCAGCTCTCTGCCATCCTCGTTAGCTTCAAATGTTTCTGGTTCCTCACAAGGCCCCTCCAGCTCTCGCCTTGCTACATTTTACATTGCCACAGCACCACTCAACGCACAGCACCACTCAGCACCACAGCATCACTCAGCACCACTGAACGCACAGCATCACTTAGCACCACTGAACGCCACACCATCACTCTGTGCAACCATTCAACAACAACTGGTTCAAATATGTTCTCTCAATGTTTCAAGCTTTATTACAAATGTCACAAAAAGATGTTAATATTTCACTTCTGTTCTTGGATTTTCGTCACAATAAAATATACTGAACAAAATCTTCATAAAAGTTATTTACAAAAGTTTAAGATATTGCCATAAATTACAATAACTTATTTAAGTATTAATTATTAAAACAAATTAAAAGCCATTGTTATTTGTAATATCAATACATGTAAGTCATGTAAATGCAACACATATTGCATTACAGATGCTATAGGTGTCACGTTTGCGAAAGTTAAAACTATTGGCATTATAAATGACAAAGCTATTAAATTCGATATTTTCAAAACCAACACATAAATAAAAAAATTGTCATTTACAATACCAATAGCTCAAACTTTCCTAATGCGAGATCTATTGCATTGCAAATGCTTGTTCACACAAGGAGACAGAATAGAGAGCAGGATCTTTAGGAAAAAGACGGCATGCAATGCTCTGTTACATGCGTCGAGTGCACATCCACCGCACCAAATAAACGCAATCCCCTACGGAGAACTAATGAGAATAAGACGCAACTGTAGCATGGACTCAGACTTTGAGGACGAAAAGATAGGAACATTAACCAGATTTCGCAAGAGGTGTTACAATGGCATCTCCCTAAAGAAAGCGGAAGTCAGAATAGACAGACTTAAACGCGAGAAGACACTTAGGGACTCCAAAAAGAGAGATACTGGAGATAAGACTATCCGAATGTTCACCAGCTACACTAACTGGTCTAAAGTACTAAGCTGTAGCATGGGTAAACACTGGCACCTTCTACGAGCAGATAGATGCCTGGAAAAATATGTGACAGAAAGACCCACGATCACTTACAGAAGAGGCCTCACATTGAGGAACATGCTGAGTCCAAGTTACCCCGCGGCTCCCCGCAATGCTGACTGGTTATCACAACATGGGAAAGGCTATTACAGTTGTAACAGATGCATTGCTTGTAAATGGGCAGCCCCCAGAAGGACACACTTTAATGGACCAAAAGGTAAACAATATGAAATCAGGACCAATATCAATTGCCTCTCAAAATATGTTGCTTATGCAATAGAATGCAAATGCAAGAAGATGTACATAGGCAGCACAATCAGACCTTTGAGAGAGAGAATTGGTGAACACATAAGGGCAGTGAAGCAGGGTGACATGAGGTATCCGCTAGCAGCACACATGTCAATCTGCCCTTTACAGACTACGAACAGACACTTTGAATTGTAGTGTAGCTCCTATTTTCCCAATAGGCTCTGCGCATTGGAATAGTACCTACAGCAGTAAAGGCCTAGACCAGACGTTAACTAGGTCTACTACTGTCGATACTAGACTTAATTTTTGGGTTTGCCAGCTAAGCTCAGAGTTCGCTAGAAACTTTCTCGAATGTTCAAGGAAGGATTAACTCCCCTGATTAGACAAGAAGGGATTTAGTTTCTGACAACCATAGAACATGACAACTTTGCTCTCCCCTAATCAAGAGTCAATCTCAAGAGTCGTGTGAGCACAAGGCAATTATTTTACTCAGTCAGTACGTGCATTCTTAGTCTCATCAGAATGTAGAGAAAAGGAAGAGACGGGCGTGTTCAATAAAAGGTGTTATTTATTGATCAGTCTCTTTTCTCGTACAAAAGAAATGGATCGATATTATTGCAGTACTTATAGTTAAGTAAAGTGCATACATTAGAAGCAATAGTATAAAATAATACTGTAAAAACATTGATATGGTTTCTGAGCCATATGATGTTTAAAATGTTTAAAATATATTTACATACACATATACATTTGACTAAACGTACTCAACTGGTGTTTCTAAATACGCCTACCCCGTGTACCTGACCTAAGTCTAATACGTGGGCGGGAATAGAAAGTTACAGTTTAAGTTAAGTTTGTTTTTGCCAAGTGAATAACTAAAGAATTCTCTAGGAGGGGTTATTCAGTTCTGTACCTGGAATTTAGGATGAATGAGGAATGGTATCTCTTTCTCTGCTCTCGATATTCCAGGCTGCCTGCGAGGGCTACCCGGAAACGCCGGTGCTGGGTCTCTCGGCTTGAGATAGCAGCGCGTCTCTCAGCGCGTCAGGAAGGCGGGGCTGCTGCCTGCGGGGTCTGCTTCTGCTCTCGGCTTCGGCAAGTATGGCTGCTCCGTCTTGTCACCACGCGTGTGTTTGCATAGGGCAAGGTCGGCAATATTTATACCTTAAAGGTGCCGGGATTGACGTAAGGATGGACATAGGTACGTCAATAAAGATGTCATACGACTTGCTCGTT
This sequence comes from Lissotriton helveticus, assembly GCF_964261635.1. Classification (NCBI taxonomy): domain Eukaryota; kingdom Metazoa; phylum Chordata; class Amphibia; order Caudata; family Salamandridae; genus Lissotriton; species Lissotriton helveticus. The sequence continues at coordinate 306,229,385 of NC_136063.1, forward strand.
AGCACATTCTTTACTAAAGTTCTCTGTGAAATCAAAACAATGGCCGCACGGATTATCCAGGTTGTCATAGGTTTGATTTGTTATGAGAACGTCGTATGCCTTATCAGGGGCTGGAGGAATGTCGCTTGTCTAATTAGATCTCAAGCGTTATGACCTAATCAGATAACACGTTCCTGTGCCGTAGTGTGACTGCGTCAGATAACGGTATCTGCATCATGGGGGATTTCTTGCGTCATGGGCTGACTGTTAGTTAACTTGATAGTTAGTTTAACCAGAATAGGGTCAGGAATAGGGGGATCGATTCAGAACCTATAGAAATACACGACAGAATACTTTACAACAAAGAGGGGTTGCTGGACTGTTCCTATGTGTAACTAAGGGAAGATCTAACTGGCGTGACCAAAGGTGTAGGAGTAACACCCTAGGGCATCCATTTTGTTGGATGGATTTGCCTCACACACCCAGAAGGGTGTCATGCTTCATCATCGGCGGTTGCTCCTCGTCGGGGAGGCGGTGCAATCCCCGACGGGCTCACCTCAAAGAGGGGCTCTTTGGCTCTTTTGTCCAACAGCCTTATGGTGAGGTGTGGGTGTGTGGGCAGGGTGGTGTGTGGTAGTGAAAAGGGATATTAAAATGTAGCTAAGGGTACCGGAATTTACTTTATTCTAGGGGTCCCCTGGCTGCAATTAAAAACAGGGGGCTAGCTCACTAGGTGTCAACGAGTAAGGTCAGGTGACCCTAGATGGGGCTAGGGGTGAAGATGGTCGACATGTTTCTCGCTATGGGGAATAGTTGCCCGCGATTCATCAGGACCTATAAAAAGGTGAACAACAACATGCTGGTGTCATGTGTGAAGTGGTGTGTCTATTACCTCTGTGGGGGTTGTCCTATGCCTATAAGTCAAGAACTAACAGCCACCTGAGGGGTCGGCGGGATAAGACATCAAGGATGAGTCCCTGGGTCAAAACTCCAATCTCTTGTGTCCTGGCTGCATGACCTACCCTTCTCCGCCGAGCTCACACCTTACTCGTTGACACCTAGTGAGCTAGCCCCCTGTTTTTAATTACAGCCAGGGGACCCCTAGAATAAAGTAAATTCCGGTACCCTTAGCTACATTTTAATATCCCTTTTCACTACCACACACCACCCTGCCCACACACCCACACCTCACCATAAGGCTGTTGGACAAAAGATCTCCGCCAAAGAGCCCCTCTTTGAGGTGAGCCCGTCGGGGATTGCACCGCCTCCCCGACGAGGAGCAACCGCCGATGATGAAGCATGACACCCTTCTGGGTGTGTGAGGCAAATCCATCCAACAAAATGGATGCCCTAGGGTGTTACTCCTACACCTTTGGTCACGCCAGTTAGATCTTCCCTTAGTTACACATAGGAACAGTCCAGCAACCCCTCTTTGTTGTATTCTTAGATACGGGCACACGCTGTGACTGGACCTTCCACCAATCTGAGTGGTAAATAGTGTCCGTTGATCAAGTGATCACCTTGCTTTCCTCCCTCTTTTTGAAAAAAACTTTGAATACTTTGGCATTGATCACACACCCAGACACCCACGAGGTGGAAATAGGGAGCTAATGCTACGTAGAAAAGAGGCGACTTGGATACTCAAAATGCGTAGCACAGACTGCGGACTCAACATTGACCATGAGCTGCACTATTTCTTGGGAGATGAACGATGAAGCGCATGATATAAATATGTTTGTGAGCCTGCACATATCACTATACTAGGGACATAGAATGTTGAATGCGAGATAAATTCCATCTATGCTCTACTTTTTACTGTGACTCATGAATGTTACTGATTTGCTGGTACTTCTGTTTTTAGCGACCTCCACTTGGAAGGTTAAAATGTTATGTTTATCTACTGACTTTAATATTAACCCTTTTGTCTAAACAACATTTGTACAGGTATTGTAGGTGATGGAGAGTTTTAGTGGATTATATAAATAATAAGGGGCAGATTTATGTTGCCTGACGCATCTCTGCAAATCAGCAGACATGCGCCAGGAAAGATACGGCAGGCAAGTTTATCCTTGCGCCACCCATGATGCGCCGCATTTACAATGCGGTGCACCATGGCGCAGGAATAAACAGATGCGTGTCGCATCTAGGGCGTGAAGTTGGCACAGTGCTGAAGTTGTGTTGCATGCGGCACGCAACTCCAGCACTTTTCCAACTTGCCCTATCTGTTAACGTGGTGCGTCAAGCCTTACGCCTGCTTCAAGCAGGTGCAGGGTTTCGACGCATCAGCGTTGGTAAAGTGACTCTGTGAAATCTTGTAGATTTCACTGAGTCACTTTCCAGGGGCGTTCCTGCGACGGAACGCCCCCCTTCGTGGAAACGCCCACATGAAACCGGACGCAGGTTTCATGTGGCGCAGGGCTTCACAACGCGACGCATCTCTAAGATGCGTCACATTGTAAATACCCCGCACCATGGCGCATCTTTTGCGCCGCCGCTGCGTCACAAAAGTGTCGCAACGGCGGCGTAAAAGAGGCGCAAGGGCCTTGTAAATCTGCCCCTAAGAATTTTTAGTAGCACTGAATAAATAATGACTCGCTTCTAAAATCATCACAAAAATTCGACTATAGACACAGTTACCGTGAATGACCACACGTTTTATTTTCTCATAGCAATGGACCATGGTAGTTTATCTCACTTTATGTTAAGGATTGGTTAATTCTCTACACAAGGACACACTTATAGTTTTTCACTGTCAACTCCTAAAATGAGCCACGACTATTTGCGTAATTTTCTTTTGAGAATACACGTTGTGTGTTATGGCTTTACAGCACAACATGTCCACACTCCGACTTACATTCATTAGACATGCCACCCTTTGAAGTATATATAAAAAAACCTTTTGGGGATATTCAACTCATGGAAATTAGTATAATATATAGAATCTGAGCTTTTCACGGATTCACCATTCCAATATGGCCCCCGTTTCCACTACCGTAGTCCTTTCTTTATTGTCCTACTGGGGAACCGGAAGTCACCACAAACAACGGATTTAATCGCTGTTACTTCGGGTACTACACAGATGCCACAGAATTTTGGCGACCGCACACCGCACTCGGTTTGCCGTTTGGGACACTCTGCTATACTTTGCTGTACTCTGCAACAAGAAAAGGTAAGACAGAGATGACTGTTTTTATAATGGATGGCTTACGGGATATTTACGCTCGGGAGTCGTGCCGACTTTAACGAAGTGAGTACGATTCAGAGAGTTTGCTTATAAACAAATTATTGATTTTGAATAATGGATAGCAACGAAATGGCCAATTATGGTTTTATCTGACAGCGGAATTGAGCGCCACACTGATAGTCGACCGGATGAATTTTCATCAATAATAATGGGGCGCTTTTACTTTGTGCTCGTATCAATAAATAATGCCTTGGTGGATCTAAACATTATGTGGTAGGTCTTGGGTAGACATGGTTTTATTATTATACAGGGTCTGCTGATTACTTTACAGCTTATGGAGCTGTTAATATGACTCACTCTTTAAGTATACTGAGCATTTCGTGACTTGCTTTAGCAGTTCAAATAGTAATTTGGTTAACGAACAGAGCTGGATGTTGGCTGGCTACTAGTGCATTCGTCCGATAAAACAACTTGTCAAAGGAGTGTTTTTATAGCGAACGTAGGGTTTATAGAGTATTATCCAAGATTAGCCATATTCGAACCACGGCGCACTAGAAAATTTCCTTATAATTATGATTTACAGATATTGCGTGACTTTTGAAAGAAGAAATAACAACTTACAAAGGATTTTTAATTTGGATTCAGCGTTGATATTGAACAGAACCGCTGCTGTGTGGGTCGGAATTAACACCACATCACAAGTAGGTCCCTTGGAAACATCAGACATTCTGGTACTTTTCAGATATGGATTTTCAAGTTTTTTATAAATGAATCCCTCTTTATTTACAGAAACATATACTGGAACAGTATAGGTATTTATTCTCCACTTTATGCCTATTACACTTAGGGCTATAAGGTTTGAAATTCGCACCTCTTAACTAGAACACACTATATGGTAGCCATCATTCGGACCAATTCACTGTCACGGGTTCTCACACCTTAAATCACGAAGAAATGTGCGCACAAGGACTATAAGGAGGCGTTCTTGCCTTTTACAACTTACCTGATTCGCTCTCTCCATCGTATACTGTATCTTAGTTTGCGTTACTTTATATGTATCTTTTTAACAAGGTTAGGTTACTACCTTCTGTATACCTAATTTAGGCAACGTCCATAGTTGGTATGCGCTGTGGCCTTATGTAATTTTGCGAAAATTAACAATGTTTGAGTAAGATGTGACATCTACTTAGACCATGGTTGTGTACCTTTATTTTTACACAGCCTTGAGAAAGTCGCGGGATCACACCCTGTAGCGACGAAACACGTGTTGGTTGTGGCCGAGAACACCAGAATAAAACGTGAACAAGACAAAAGAAAGAACAAATTGTGCATTTTCTGTGACCTATTTATTGTACCTGGCTTTTACTTGGAGGGAAACCAGTCCTTACTTAAATACGTGTGCTGGGGAGTAGATTTGCTTTCTTTTTCCGTGCCAGCAAGCGCAGATCCGGGAAGAGCAAGTATCCCCAGTGAATTTGTAACTGAGTTTTTCGAAGCCTTTTACCTCATCTTTTCGAGCCGTTCGACTCCTGGTGTCATAGGGATGCCCGGTTTCAAGACTGTCATCGCATGATGTCGGTGACTGACCTCCACTGCGTGTGTTTCTACTACCTGGGGGAGACCACAACCCAGAGTCGTCCCCCGACTGCCGGGTCATGGCGCCGAAACTTTGCGGGAGCGGTCCCGAAAGTTGCTTGAAGTCTGGCAGTCAGCTCCACGCCGCTCAAGGTCCTGGTCCCGTGGGAGGTCGAGGGACCGGTCGTGGAGTCGCCATCACCATTCTTCTGGATCTAATTTTTCGCACTCGGGTCAGGTAAGTCGAAGCACTCCTTAAAGAAGTCGAAGAAGCATTGTCGCTCTTCTACTTCCCCTCGCCCGTCAGGCAATGCGGCTGAGGGTGCGGGTGGTGCCACCCCCGTGGCTTCGGCGGAGCTTGCGACTTCGCCTCCAGTCTACCCCCTTTCCGTGTGCGGGGCGATGCCTACTTAGGTGCAAGAGTTTCTTGCTGCCATGGCCCAACTCTTTGGGCCGTCTGGCCCCGCAGGCCCGACGGGGGTTCCTGCTTTGCCATCTCCGGCGGCTCCGGCCCCACCGGCGGCTGCCCGATTCCGCAGGACCCCCCAAGGGATCCGTGATTGGACCCCGGTCTACGCCGGTCGACCTCGTGATACCTCCACTGGCGCCAATCTTCCCAGCACCGCTTCCAACGTTGCCTGCTCCTTGGGACGACATCGTCCCCAGGTTCAGCCCTGACCCGGACCCGATGCCGATGGGGCCTTTTGTGCCTTGCGGCTGTCCTCCTTATTTTGAGCCTGTTCCACTGACTTCGGAGGAAGGGGAGGACTGTGAGGGATCTGAGAGCCCTCTAGCACAGGACTCTTCTTATGATGAGGCCTGACTTTGGTATGCTGTCTCCTCCTACTGTGGCTACGGAGGAGAGAGCTAGTTACGCAGTGGTGTTGCGTCGAGCAGCCAAGGCTCTACACCTCGAGCTCCCTATGGTGGCTGTCAGGACTAATATCGTGACAGAAGTGCTCCAACTGGTGGCTACCTCTTCGGAGTCCTTGCTGCCTCTTAATGAAGCACTTTCAGACATCCTTTTGGGCACCTGGCCCAACACAGGGGCTCCTGTGGATAGGAACATGGCCCGACCTCATCGCCCAACTCTGGGCGACACCCTCTTCCTTACCCAACACCCCACTCCTGAGAGCTTGGTTATCCAAGCCTCAACTTCCCAGAGCGCGTTCCCTACCGCACCTCCTGATAGGGAATCCAAGAAGCTGGATCAGCTTGGCAAGAAGCTGTTTTTATCTGCCTGCTTAGGGCTGCGGTCGGTGAACACTGCATGCCTCTTGGGCCGTCATACCCACTTTCTGTGGGACACAGTTGCGCAGATGCTGCCTAACTGCCTGGAGGAGGCCCATGCAGTTCTTTCCCAAGCGATTGCGGCAGGGAGAGAATCAGCAGGGAAGTTCACCATACAATGTGGGCTGGATACCGCCGACTCACTGGGCAGGTCGATTCCCACGACAGTGGCGCGTCGGCACCAGGCCTGGTTGAGGACAACTGGCTTCTCAGGGTATGTCCAGAACAACCTGATTGACATGCCCTTTGATGATATTCGCCTTTTTGGCAATAAGACAGACAGTGTGTTGGAGTGCTCCAAGCACTCCCGGGCTACAGCCAAGTCCTTGGGCCTGTCGGCCACTCGGCCTCCTCCGCCTTCTGCTTTTTGCTCTTTTTGTGGCCACGGAAGGGGCGCCCCACAGCGTTTGCAGAGCCACAGGCCACAGCAGCAACAACCTCAACGTGGCTGCGGAAGTGGGAACCGTCGAGGCGGTTCAGGGGGCCATGGGCAGGTCAGTCCACCTCCACCCCCGCAGCATCCACTTTCAAGCCTTCCTAGTCTGACCTTTCAGGCCCACAAGATGCCAGTGGGTGGACGCATACGCCATCATCTCCACCACTGGCGCAACATCACTTCAGACAAGTGGGTGCTGTAAATTGTCCGAAGGGGCTACTCCCTCCCCTTCGAGACAACCCCTCCAGTCATGCCACCTCAGTGCCACCGCTTGTCAGGGGATCACTTGGCACTTCTCCAGCAGGAAGTTGCGGCCCTCTTGGCCAAGGGGGCCATCGAGCGCGTTCCGATGCCAGAATTAGGTCGTGGTTGTTATTCCCACTACTTTCTGGTTTCAAAGAAGGACAAGGGCCTGCGTCCTATCTTACACCTTCGGAACGTCAATCTCTTCATCCGGAAGGAGAAGTTCAAGATGCTCACACTGGCTCAGGTCTTGTCTGCCCCAGACCCGCAAGACTGGATGGTGGCAATGGACTTGCTGGACGCATATTTTCATGTTCCCGTCCTGCCTGCCCACAGGCGCTACCTGCGATTCACGGTAGGCCACGAGCATTTTCAGTTCACCAAGCTCCCCTTTGGCCTTACCAGCCCCACTCGGGTGCTCATGAAAGTGATAGCGGTGGTCGCAGCTCATTTGCACAGATTTGGGGTTTCAGTCTTCCCCTATTTCGACGACTGGCTGTTGAAGGCGGGCTCGCCCCAGGCAGTTGTCTCCCACCTCCGAGACTATGGCCGACCTGCATTTGCTGGGGTTTTCCATCAATGTGCCGAAGTCGCACCTGATTCCCTCGCAGAAGCTCCTTTTCATCGGAGCCGTTCTGCACTTGGCGCGGTTTCGAGTTTATCCTCCCGAACAGCGAGTCCGGGACATTCAGGCTATGATTCCAGCCTCTGTCTCGGGTTTCTGTCAGGATGACTCTTCGGCTGCTGGGCTTGATGGCCTCCTACGTCCTGCTTGTGAATCATGCCAGTTGGCATATGCGGGCTCTGCAGTGGGACCTGAAGTTCAAGTGGGCACAGCATCAGGGCAACCTGTCCGATCACGTCCAGATCTCGGAGGGCACTGCACGGCAATTGCAGTTGTGGCTCACGAATCGTGAATGGGTCAATGGCAGATCCCTCTCCCTTCCCCAACCGGAACATACAGGTGTGACAGACGCGTCCCTTCTGGGATGGTGCGGCCACATGGGAGAGGCGGAGATCAAAGGCCTCTGGTCTCCGGCGGAGTCCAGGCTCCACATCAACCTGCTGGAGCTTCGGGCGATCCGACTTGCACTGAAGGCATTCGCCCCTTCTGTAATAGGGAGAGTAGTGCAGGTGTTCACAGACAACACCGGTTGGGTCATGGACCTTATGCCAAGAGGCTCTGCGCCTCTGGGCTTGGCTGGAACATCAGGGCATGTCCCTGGTGGGTCAACACCTGACAGGTTCTCTGAATGCCAGGGCAGACGAACCCAGCCGCCGGTGCAATATCGATCACAAATGGCGTCTGAACTCGGACGTGGTGCGAGGTCTCTTTCAGCAGTGGGGAGAGCCTTGGTTAGATCTACTCACCACCGAAGAGAACGCGCAATGTCATCAGTTTTGCATGTTGGAATTTCCAAGGCGGCACTCGCTCGGTGACGCTTTTTGCCGCGAGTCGAGTTGTGGTCTGTTGTACGCCATTCCGCCTATACCACTTCTGCCCAGAGTGCTGAAGAAGATCAGGCGCGACCGGGCCCAAGTCATCCTGGTGGCTCCGGACTGAGCTCGAAGAGTATGGTATCCCGAGCTACTCAGTATGAGCATCGATCCCCCGATCCGTCTGCCTTCTCGGGAGGATCTTCTCTCGCAGCAGCAGGTCTTCCACCCGAACCTGTAAAGCCTCCACCTCCTTGCGTGGAGATTGAGCAGCGGCAGTTTCGACCTGCCTCCCGAAGTCTGTAATGTTATCTTGGCAGCCAGGAATAAGTTTGTGGCATGGTGCACAGCAAAGGCTGTGGATCCCCTTTCCGCCCCTCTTTCAGAGGTCCTTCTTTTTCTTCTCTCTTTTGCCCAGCAGGGCTCTGTTCTGGGCACTGTCAAGCGCTATCTCTCAGCCATTTTCTCCTTTCTAAGGCTCCCAAATCAACCTTCCCTTTTCAAGTCCCTAGTTGTAAAAAGATTCTTGAAAGGCATCACGCACATGTTCCCTTCTGTTCCTTTTGTGATGCCTCAGTGGGACTTGAATCTAGTTCTTACCTTTCTGATGTGCGCTCCCTTTGAGCCACTTCATAATTGCCCTCTTCGTCTTCTCACTCTAAAGACTGCTTTCCTGGTTGTCATCACCTCTGCCAGAAAGGTGAGTGAGCTCTAGGCTCTTTCTTCTAAGCCTCCTTTTCTCTCTGTCCATCCGGACAAAGTTGCCCTAAGGACTCCTCCTTCTTTTCTACCAAAGGTTGTCACTGCCTTTCACATCGGGAAGACCATCACTTTGCCCGCCTTCTTTCCGCCTCCGCATCCCTCTAAAGACGAAGAGAGGCTTCACCGTCTGGACCCAAAACGTGCACCCTCTTTCTATTTGAGCCGCATGCAACAGGTCCAGGTAGGTGACCAGCTCTTTGTTGGCTACGTGGGCACCAGGAAAGGTCGGGCTGTGCACAAATGGACCATCTCTCGGTAGGTATTCTGTGCATAAAGGCTTGTTACTCCTTGGCTCAAAAGGAGCCTCCGGTGGGGTTGCGCGCCCATTCTACCAGGGCGACGGCAGCCACTACTGCTCTGGGATGAGGAGTTCCCTTGCAGGACATCTGTAAGGCAGCTGCGTGGGCTTCGCTGCACACGTTTACCAAGCACTCCTGCCTGGACAGCCAAGTCCGGAGAGACAACTTCTTTGGCCGTCTGTTCTCCAGGACTTTCTGGTGTGATCATGGTTCGCAGACCCACCACCGGGGTTGGTATTGCTGGGGTATCTATTCTAAGGTAAGGACTCTATCACTAAGTGTTTCTTTCAGATGCACAAGTTACTTACCTTCGGTAACGATATATCTTAAGAAACATTAGTAGTGATAGATTCCTTACCGCCCCTCCCATCCTCCCCGTTTTGCGAACTGATTTCTAGGGTTAAGGTCATCCCTTTCAGGGCCCTAGTATCATTGCACCAGTGGTCAGTTTCTTGCATGGCTCTGCGTTCCTGGCACGGAAAGTTGTGTACAGAACTGACATCAGCGTGCGTGAGCGTGTCTAAGTAGCTCCAGTGACGTCATCCCGGCGCCAACGACGCACGTGGAGCCACACCACGATGCCTACCAATGCGCTGGGGTCCTGCTGACGAAGAACTTTCTGGATCCAGTCTGACGCCTGGGGTAATTCTAAGGTAAGGAATCTATCACTACTAATGTTTCTTGAAGATATATCGTTACCGATGGTAAGTAACTTGTGCAGCAGGTACATTCATTCTTGCAGATGGAAACAGTGGTATTCATCTCCTTGATAATTGCTACTTGTAGTGCCTTTGCACTGCTACTTAATTTAATATACAGTTATTAAATACGTAAAGATATTTTGCATTGTGGTCTCAAATTACACTAAGATGATGTCTGTGAAATGCTAATGTGCTTTTGTTTTTTCTTTTGTAATGCCTAGCGGGCCAACAGGGACTGTCAGTTGCTTTTGACTTGGCTACTCACCGTGGTTATGATTCAGACAATCCGCGAGTCCACGGTGACGTTGGAATGGCTGGTGTTGCCATTGATTCAGTTGAAGACACCAAGATGCTGTTTGATGGAATCCCTTTGGACAAGATGTCTGTTTCTATGACAATGAATGGTGCAGTGGTTCCTATCTTGGCTATGTTTATTGTAACTGGGCAAGAGCAAGGTGTGCCACAGGAGAAGTTAACAGGCACTATCCAGAATGACATACTGAAAGAATTCATGGTCAGAAATACATATATTTTCCCACCTGAGCCATCCATGCGCATAATTGCTGACATATTTCAGTATACATCACAGGTAATTGTTTACCTTAATTTATAATATTTATAATTTAAAATGTATACTATTTCTGTTGTGTTGTTTCTATTTTAGAGTTGCGCTTTACAAATGCAGTTTAATTCATTGTTTCTATGGGAAAGAGTTAAGTATATTTTGAGTTCTCCTTTCTTTAGCTGTGGGCAAGTTTTTAAGTTGTGTGCATTTCAGTAATTTATGGTGAGAATAGACTACTGTGTGTTTGCTTCATTACTTAATAACTAACCCATTTGATGTTTAATGTGTGCAGTGATATGCTATTTGTCACTTACACTGTGCCTGTGGCTGAAAACAGTTTCAAGAAAGATTTATCTTACTGTAAGATCCAGTTCTCTTACTTATGAGTTAATTAGGATCACACAGTAAAGGACGATAATGGATTATTTACCCTGCTTAAAATAGCATTTTGAAGCAGAGTCATGCACACTACACCTTTGAGTGCCAAGGCCTTGCTGCCCCTTTTGTGCATCAGTGGCTACCCATCTTTTATTTCTTTTTGGGGAGTTTTATATAGCGCAACTCGACCCAAAGTTATCGGAGCCTTTACATGAGCATCAGTTGTGTTACAAACGGAAACATTCATTTTGTTAGGCACGGGGAGATTAAGTGATTTGCCCAGAATCGCAGGATGTTGAGTGTCCCTACAAAGAGTCGAACAAGGTTCCCAAGCTTCGATGTTGGCTGCTCTAGCCACTAGGCCACATCCTTTCCCTTCTTTTTGCGCAGTCCAAATTGACCGTATAAAAACAGTTTGTGGTAGTGCTCAAGCAAAGCAGTGCAGAGCTTTTCTTAAGTGTTTGACTTGAGTAAGACAAGGCCCCATAGCAGCAGTCGTTTTTTTAATTTTTAACATTAACTTTTTGACTAGTTTTCAATGACGTAATCTTCTTTCATTTACACTGTTCAGTTTTCACGAAGATATTTTCCTGGCATCATGCTGTTTCACTTGCATTAAGCTCTTCAGAGGAACACAACCTAGGGGCATATTATCAAGTAAGGGCGTTACATTATCGCCGCTTTTATCGGCAGGAAACTGCCGATAAAGCGGCGATAATGGGCTTGATAATATGCTCTATGAATTCCAATCGTAGCCCATGTTAGATGTGAAGACGTCTAACATGGGCTACGATTGGAATTCATAAAGCATATTATCAAGCCCATTATCGCCGCTTTATCGGCAGTTTCCTGCCGATAAAAGCGGCGATAATGTAACGCCCTTACTTGATAATATGCCCCCTTGTTCGGTGGTGCTGACTTTGAATGCTGCACGACAATTCAGTTGGTAGCATACCCAAATACCTTTTCCAGCAAGGAAACACACCTCGTCACAGGCAATTCGCCCCAGAAGCCATCATTTTCAAAAACACAAATACTGATTTTTATAGCGTTCAAACAACTTAGCACAGAACCTTTCACAAGTGTTTACCTTCAATAAGTCTTCATAGTATGGTGATAGATCTTTGGATCTTCAATTTCATTTCACGATCTAGCTAAACATTATGGGGCTGCTGTGTTTTTCCTTCAGTTTTTCTGTTCCTTTATTCAGTGCCAAGGGGTTCCTAGTTGGTCAGTTTCTACGTGAACCTCCACCAGGGTATGCCACAATTATCTGCCTTAAGGAGTTTTTTACTGGATCATAAGGTTACACGAGCTCTAATGTGATTCTATTTAAGTGTGTGCTCTGAGGTACCAAGGAGATTTCTGGACATATCCCACGGAGCTGTCCGTTTAAGATGGAACATTGAGCTTGACGACAATACATTGAACAAGAGCTTCTAGCGGGTAGAAAGCATGTGTGTTTCTACCTCTCAAAGTATTGGTTTTACAAATTCTTGTGCAGTTTAACGCCGGTCTTCTTCTGAAATACCCACGTCTCTAAGTGCTACTATAGATTGATTTGAGGTTTTCTTGTAGTCTAACATTGGATAATGTTTGACGTTTTATCAAGGCAGAACTCTACCAGCGTCCACTCTGACACGTTTGATAATACATGACTGATGCCATGATAGCTGATAAAGAGCTGGGCAACATCAGAGCCATTTATCCTGGTCACTTTGTGCCGTCTATCAGGCACAGGTTTGTGGGAGAAAATAATGTGCGATGCAGTACTTTAATTTCAGTTTTGGAGCGAAAACCGACATAAAAGGTATTTTGAATGATTTTATTATCATCAAATGTTTTTGGGAAATTGTCTCTGTGTTTATTTGAGAGAGCGAGTGAAAAAGACAGAAATATTAGCAAGTATTTTGAGTCAATATATGAATTGACAAATGCTCATAAATAAGATGTGTTCAACATGCAGATTAGCAGTCGAACAGTACAAACATATCTCGCCTCATATATGCCCCATCAGCTACCGGCATATTTTCACCGAAATTATAGATCTGAGCAGTGTATGAGACAGTAAGTAAGCACGGCGAGTAGTCCAACTATTTCCAACGAGAGTTTAAGGGGAGCACTTAAAAAATACACTTGCATTGTTAATTATTCAGAACATGTTGCCTAAAAAGCTACGGGGCATATTATCAAGGACAGGCGATACATTATCGCCGCTTTTATCGGCAGGAAACTGCCGATAAAGCGGCGATAATGGCCTTGATAATATGCTCTATGAATTCCAATCTCAGCCCATGTTAGATGTGAACACATCTAACATGGGCTTCGATTGGAATTCATAGAGCATATTATCAAGGCCATTATCGCCGCTTTATCGGCAGTTTCCTGCCGATACAAGCGGCGATAATGTATCGCCTATCCTTGATAATATGCCCCAATATGTTTAGTTGACAGTTCGAAAGAGGAAGGTTTAACGAGACAGAGTGCTTTAGAACTAGCCACCGTACCTGTTAATATTATTCCTCCACACGTGCACATGTTCAAAAATACACTTTACGGAAAAATATAACTCCACTTTTAAACAAAGTGGGGCGGTGATACGGTTGTGTTATGGGTGGGAGACTTTAATTGTACCATTTGTCCCCATGGTTTGTCTGGCATTTGTGGTCTAGCCGAAAGCAAAGATGATAACCCCACTCACTTTGTCTACTCTACACTGGGTGACATGTTGAATAATATTGTTTTCTATCTTAACTTGTCCTTTGTTAACGAACTATGCAGTCCTTCCTTTTCGTTTCAGCCCACCTTTCACGGAAGGGGGTGCAACTCGATAATCGATTTTGCACTCCTTTCCTCGGTTCATTTCGAGTTGGTATCCTCCTGGGAAACACTTAAAGTTCTCTTTAGTGATCATTACCCCATCTTCCTCAGCCTAAAAATTAAAGGCCGCGAAGAGAGACTGAGTGCTATCCCGACATATCCACCCAAGGATAGTCCTTGCATCTAGAAATGGTTACACCTTAAAATGGGAAAAGGTGGAACCAGTGGCATTTCTTCCCAACTTAGTATCTAACATGCATGAAGAAATCACAACCTGCCTTACATATAATGCGGAACCACAAACTGTGATAGATTCGTTCATTAAAATTCAAGTAGAGATGAGAAAATCATTAACAAGGGTCTATAGACAAGATCTAAGTAAAACTAACAGCTGGTTTAATAGCAGCTGTACCAATGCCCTTACTATTTTGAAAAAAGCACTACATACAACACCGAAGTGTTCTGTGCTGATACGGCAAGCCAGAAAGTCTTACCATCTTGCGATTAAAAACAGGAAAAGCCAATTGAAAAGGGAGGCTTGGCAGGCTTTACAAAAAGCATCACAACGTAAAGACAATACTGCCTTTTGGAAGGTGATCAATGCACCTTTCCGATGGTCCAATGAGACTAATGTGATCGATCAAGCAATCACCGGGGACACCTGGGTAAACCATTTCAAGGCTCTTTATGAGCAAGTGATCCCCCTCCATCAGGTAACCCAATAAAGGGGGAAAGGGGCTTCGGCCATTACAGCATTGTGCACGAAGTCTTTCCAATTAACATAACTTTTGACCTCCAAGAGGTCACTAAGGCCATTAAGGATAGCCCCTCTAGCAAGGCACCGGGCCCAGATGGAGTCCCAATCGACGTATATAAAGCTGAGTGCGGACTTTGGGCTCCTCTATTGACCAATGTATTAAACCAAGCTAATCAGCATGGGTTAATACCCTCTTGGCCTGATGCTATCGTCATTCCCATTTTCAAAAAAGGCAATAGGTGGGTTTGTTTTTTGTTGTGGCTCTATGGACAATGGGTAGACTCCGCCTGATGGGCTAGCAGCTTCCGAGGACTATTGGACGATGTGGATCTACCATATGGTGGAGTTTCGCTAATATTGCTATGACAATGGGCAGTTTGCCACATGTTTTGTACAGCGAAATTTCTCTGCTTTGTGAAAGAGCCTTTCTTTTTGCCAAAAAAAGTTTTAATACTAAAAAAGACCATAGAAATGACCCTACCTACTATAGGCCGATCTCGCTCCTTGAAGCTTTGATGAAGGTGGCGGGCGGATTATTTTAAATAGGATGCAGGCATGGGTGGATGAAAATGATGTGATATCGAACCTACAATACGGTTTTAGACCTGGTAAGAGAACAACAGACCAGGGCCTAAACCTGGTCCTAGTAATATCCAAATATACCCATGCCAAGAAGGGTAACATCTTTGTGACATTTGTGGATCTCAGTTTGGCCTTCGACTGTGTAGACCATGAGAAACTTTGGGCAACGCTGAGCACCATGGGCATTGATCCTCAAATTCTTATATTTATTAGAGAGTTATATAATGGTGCAGGAGCCAGGGTGAGATACGGTAGGTTGGGCGAATGTTCCGACAGGTTTGATATACGGAGGGGAGTGAGACAGGGATGCATCCTTGTGCCCCGTCTCTTCACCCTGTATATCAACTCTGTCGGACAACACCTTAGAGAATCGCAGAATGACTACCCTTCTATCTCAGGAACACCGGTCCCTATACTTTTGTATGCCGATGACGCGTCTATAGTGTCTCGGACCAGGGTCGGCTTGCAGAGGGCCGTCCTTAAATTTTCAGACTATATGAGAGATAGGGGCCTCAAAGTTAACATCACAAAGACGTATACCATGTCTTGTGGAGCAGGGATAAAGAGGTTACCTTGTTCAATTTTTTTTGGACGGAAAAAGGGTTGAATGTATAGACAGGTTTTCCTATTTAGGGATAAACTTTGAAAGAAAGCGTTCATGGCATGCGGCAGCGGTTGCCAGAAATTTGACCTTTTCTAAGGCGATAGGAGCGCTGAGAAACTTTGCGGTGAAACTTGGTGGACGGCCCGTGAGGGATCTCATTAAAATTTATAAGGCCAAATGCGTTTCCACAGGTATTTACGGCTCAGGTTTATGAGGGATAGAAAACCCGCAAAAGATACAAGGCTCAGAAAACCAGTTTATACGGTATTTATTAGGAGTCCCTAGATCAACAGCCACCTCTGCCACACATATTGAAGTGGGCCTGCCCTTTATTTCCGATATAATTAATACAGCCCCTATATTGTTGTGGCATACGGTCTGGGTGACCCCAGAGACCGCTTTTAATAGAGACGTAATTACTGAATGTCTCAACCTCGACGGTGTGGCCAATATCAAATGGTTGATGTACGTTAAAAAGACATTGACTGAGATCGGGCACCCGGAGTACTTCCAAAAACCAGAAACTATGGTACCTGTCCCTAGAAGAACCTTGAAAAAATTGGTACTGGACGACCTGAATTAGGGCCATCACTTTCTCCATGTTGAGACTTTTGTTCTGTAGCTCTTGCATTGTGTCTTCCGTGGACAAGAGGCGAGTTTCCATTTCAGTGATTCTGTTCGCTTGCCGATCTAGTTTGGCCGACATGTGCTCCATGTGAGGGTTGAGATGATGGATTTTACCATCTATTGATAGCAAACTTGTTGCACGGCCACTAGTGTGGCAGCAAGTGTATCCAGGCTTGTACCTTGCTCTTTCATAGCTGGGGCCACCTCGCCTGCGGCACAAGTTGTTTTTCGCTATTCGAATGTCGGCTTTGGTTGGGCTTTGTCTGTCTTCCCCATTTGACTCTGCTAGTCTGCTGTACTCACCCTTAGGTCTGCCGTGCTAGGCTGTCCCAGACGGCCGGGTCGCGGCCACACGTGGTATGATGGCTGAGTCAGCTACTGCTCCGTACTTTGGCAGCCCCGGGTTGTCCCACTGTGGCTTAGGTCTTGTCCTCTAGGGTGTGATGGCAGTTAGGCACAGTGTGGTGGTTTTAGCTGTGTTTCTGCACCCCTGAATGGCCTGTCGTGGCTGTCTCGGGCTGGCCAAGTGGGGTAACTGGGATGGCAGCACGTCCGCGACGGCTCCAGCAGTGCGCCGCTCCTGTGCACTGGTGTGGTGGTTAGCAATGGGCCCCCCAACTATGGCCTCTCGCGTGATGTCCACGGCCCTTACTCCTTACCTCTCTTGCTTGAGTAGGCCTCTATTCAGATGGTGCACAGTTCTGGCAGCCTGCCTCTCCCCAGCTGCGGCTGGCTTTATTGACGAGTATCGCGAGGGAGCGTGCAACTACAGTCCCCGGCGTCCTCTTCCTACTTGCCCAAACTGGCTGTCCCTGCGGGCCTTCTATGGCATGTCTGGCCTGATTTGCGTGGACACCCAGAGCTGTGTCAGCGCCTCCCGTATTATACCAGCAGCTAATTTTTAACAGCCATGGCATTCTGGTGATCGTAGGGGTCTTCGCTGCTGCCGGGCCATCGCGATCCCACTTTCCCTACCCTCGAGAGGGTGCGGCGTGCTTTTTGGTGGGCCGGCGGGCCTGGGGTCTCCAAGTCCGGTCCGTTAACGCTGTGCCATCTCCCAGCCGCTGTTGCGCAATAAGCAGCCCGGCCAGGCCCCACAGCAGGACCGAGTTGGTGTAGTGGAGGCGACTGGCTCTCACAGCCCGAGGAGTGGTGGCAGGCCGTCTATGACATATCAGGCTCGTCTTTGGGGCTTGGGTCGAGCAATCACTAGACGCTGGGTCGGGCCCCCTGCAGTACGCTGGTGAGGACTTGCAGCCGATTAATGCCCACAGGCGCCCATGGGAATCGATGTAGTGGCTGGGCAGCGCCCGGGGGCACTCTCCGCGAACTCAGGGATATGCAGCACACTGCTTACTTGATCCGGCGTGGTTAGGCCCTAGTCCGTGGTCGCGGTGCTGCCTCCCAGTCTCCGGCTCTCCGCACACCGCTTTGTAAAGCTTCGCTGTAGGGCCGTACCGCCCGCTCCCTGGGCTCCCTTGCTGGCGCGGTGGTGGCTACCGGCTACCTCAGTCCGAGGTTCTGCACCCCCGCTGCCGTTATTGCAGGTCGGCCGCCATTTGCCTGACCTTGCCTGGAACGGTGAGCATTACGGAGTCGCTATGGGCTCTCCGTCGGCACTGTTCATTCCTCCTGTGCCTTCGGTCTTAGCAATAAGATAGCACTCGGTTTCACTTTATGTAACTGGCGATTGCAAAGGATTATGATGGATGGTTTGCTCACAGCTGGCCGAGCTTCACTAAAGTGCGGCCATCTTGCCGTGGGCTCTCTAGCGCCCCCTCCCGAAATGCTTCCTATTGATCTTTGTAGTATTTAGTTTTGCTGTGAGATTAAAGTACTTTCTTTTAATAAAAGATTAGCACTAGGTTAGACAATATGTTATTATGTCTGTTGGTTGACTTATGGAGCCTGAGCTCTTGCGCCCCCCCCCCCACATTACCTCCTTGAGAAACTTTTTACTGCTAGCACTTGCTATCCGTTGAGTCAAGAGTGGAAAGGAAGATATTGGCCCAGTTTGTTGAGTTCTAATAGGACGGACCCCAGGATACCACTTGCACATGACCTTAAACACCTCGTTTGGTGCCCTGTGGCCTCCCGAATAGGCTTAACAACTTACCCCTCCTCAGTGTCTGCAGGGTAGACCGCGTCAATCAGGTTGGCAGATTTTCACCACTGCACATCACTTTATTATTTCTTTCCTAACAAGTCCTTAATCCATTGTGCCAGCTTGGGGGCTGTCCTGTTCGCCCAGTACATGGCCACTCGCCTCTTGGCCATTAACAGCGCTAAGGCTGTGAATTTATGCATTCTTCCTTTCAGGTTCGGGAGTAGGCCCAACAGGCAGGCATGCAGGCTGCATTGTATCATAGTCTCTATCATATTGTTTACACTACTGACCACTTCCACCCAGAAATGTCTTATTCGAGCACTCTCCTTCGCTAAATGCATGAAGTCTGCGCCTTCGCTCCCACATCTTCGGCATGCATTACTTTCTATGATTCCATATCTATGTAATCTAGCAAGTGTTTAGCACATTTGCTGTATATGTGTAAAATGTATTATATGCAGGTTACAATTGGACATTAGCATCTCTGTCTGATTACAACTCATCCATTTCTCCTGTGTCAGCTGAGGGTGCAACTGTGCATTCCATTGCTCTTGAGCTTAGCTTGGTTCTAGTGCCTTTGTGTACCGTTTGATAACTAATTCACACAGCGTGGGGGCTGCTAGCAGCGCTTGCAGTGTATTTAGTGTGGTTAATTCCTCTGGAAATGTGAGGTACAGTTCCCTCATAGCCACTTTGATATGTAAATATGAATATTGGTGTGGTGTTTTGTATGTAAAGTAGATATTCAGCTGTGAGGAATCGCCCTTCTGAGAACATATCACTCATCCTCTCTACACCCACCTGTTTTATGATATTGAGAGCTCCCTGATTGAACCCCTCATCTTAACCTCCTATTCACTGGAGGTGAGAGTCCATGGGAGGGTAGGGAGAGGAAGAATGGCGGGGGGAGTAGGAGAAAGGTAATTGGAGGACAACGAAAGTATACATCCTACTATCTGGAGTTAATGGACTGAACAGCAGACTGGAATTAAATAATTATTCAAGACAACTCCGGAACTGTGGGACATGTACACTTCTCTAACTCTAGGTGCCCTAGGTCTGCACACTGCTCACCCATGCCAAAAGCTGGCCCTGGATACCCACAAGCATTTTGGTTTGTCGATGGCTTCATACATTTCTATAGCAACCCCCTTCAGACACCGCTCCTTAACCATGATTACTTGAGGGAAAGTCTTCACCAGGTGGCCACACATACGTGTCGAAAGTGCAGTATGTTCTCTTGGTCATCAGCAATGGCTCTGCTGCCATGGAAGTGGCCCCAGGCACTGCCATTGGTTTTCTAGTTGGTGCTATGTTGCCCGTGATTTAGAATCGATCAATTCACCAACATTTACTTGATCATTTTGGACATAGTTTTATAGCACATGGGTCTAATGTACCTTACATAGGAAAGAACTCTGTGCAGCACTAGATCAAATATAAATATGATGTAACCAGAGAGTAAGCAAAAAAGAGTGCAGACATGTCCAATGAAAGTTTTGCATAAGAAAAGGTACGTTTTTGGGGAGAAATTTAGAAAGAAATTTATTGACAAACATCAATAGAAAAATTGTTCTGGTGACCCGCTGAGAGGGCAGGATGAACAAATGATGCGGAAGGGCAGCACATTATTAATGTTAGGATGGTCAGATAGGGCATTAAGGTTCATAAAGTGACAGTGAGAGCGAGGGGGTATATAAAGATAACATACAAATATTTGAAAAGTATTACTTTGGTGAGAGGGATCCATTGGACCTAGGGAAGGAATAAGTTGAGCAGTGGAATTATGAACGTTACGAAAAATGGAAGTAAATTATGAAGCAAATCCAAGAGAGTGTAGCAATAGTAAAGACATGAATGGATGAAATGAATGTTTCTATATTCAACACAAATAAATGAGATGTGTTTGACAAAGGTTTAAAGTTTGAGCTGGCCTATTGATAAATAAAGAGAAAGATAGCAGGAAAGAATGGAACTGGTAACAATGACAAAATAGATTAAGAAAGGATTATTTGATAGAGAAGAGGAAAGAAAGACCTGGGTCTAATTGTGGAAGGGTTGACAGACAGAACATTTGACTGGACAAGAGGCTTAAGTATGTAAAGAGAATGGAAAGGAAATTAGATGATCGGTGACTCACCTGTACAGAGATGATCTTGAAACTGAAGAGAATTTATGCAATAAGCAAGGCAAACTAGAGAAACATAGAACTGACCTCCGTGGGCAGTTGATGGAAATAAGGTGGACAATAAACAGAGGCGTATAGCTTGGTCTGTAAGACTGGGGGGAATGTGAGATTCAGATTTTCAAACAAGCTGGCAAATAATGTTAAACTACATTATTCAAAAGCAGGGTGTATGAGAGGGGCCCAGGGGGAGTGGAAAGGGACAGGGCTGTGGATTGGTAGGAATATTAAGTGAGATCATTTTGTTGTTGTTGTAAAATAACGTTTTTTTAGGACTTTCAAAACAGAGAGTGTGTGCGCTTTTTTCTGTGTGTATGTAAACATTCCGGGTGAAATCCCACAAACACCTTGCCAGACCTGACTGATAGCCCCGGCACCCAACTATTTAAAAGAAAATAGATTTATTGGGGGCGGGGGGGGGCTGTAACACACCAACCCTCTAACTCCCCCACCCCCCTGAAGCTACGCCCCAAACACAACACTGAAGTTTTCTCTGTTTCGATTTCATCTGTGGAAAAGTAAATTTTGCCATGTTCTGTGTCCCTACGTGTTCCCCATCTTATGTTATATGTGCATGATCGATATGCATATGTATTTCCCCCTGATCGATTAAAGACGCAATTATAGTTGTGTCCAACTTTAGTATGCCAGTTTACAGTTCTCGTGAAAGCTACGAGTATTAGGCCTATGTAAACCTACGTTGCCACGTTTTTCAGTGAGCACGTTAATTTATTGAAAAGTCCCCGTTTCTAGGCCTCAAAAGGGCCCGGACACCAGATTCAGCTCCTGTCTCCTGAAACCTCTCTGAGGAGCGATACAGCCCCCACCTGCATCCCTGACCCTTCACTTACTTCCTGCCTCACAGTGCCCGGCTCGGCCTGGCTCTGCCTCCCAGTCTGCCAAGAGTATGTTATGTTTCTAGTTATCAGTCCAGCCCTCCTTCTCTGCCTTCCTAAGCTACTGAATCGCATCAATAGTTTCCGTCATGGTCTAGCCTTTATGTCTCCCTGTAAGAGAAATACTGTATTAATATTCATAGAATATTCCTCGCACACACAATACATGTAGAATAATGCATGCACCAGTCTTAGAGTCAAGTAGCCTTTACCCTGATAACTTTTGGATTCTATCAACATGTTCTCTAAACATCAGATACCAGATAGGTTTTAGGTACATGTCGCTCTGACTCCGCAGACTTTAGTCTCCTCTTCTAGCGCAGAAGTCATAGCCCCCAGTTCTCCCTAGTAACACGTCATTGCCAGTTTGCGCGCACCACTAGGTTAGAGGTCCCAGCTCCTCAGGTAGCCCCCTCCATGTTTCCGCCCCATTCATGACATATTCTGTTACGTTTACACCACATGTCTATGTATACGCCCTGTACACGCCTCTTGTTACACCCATTTTATGCCTTATCTTTCGCGACTGCTACGAACCCCGCCCACTGCTACGCCTACTGTATTGAATGTAATGCACTTGTTTTAGTATATATATGTTATGCACTGTTATTAAAGGGAGCGCTCATCCAGATCCTGCCCCCGGCAGCTGCCATCCTTTTCCCGTGCAGGTTGTCCTGTTCCTGTCCCTTATGCTTTATTAAAACCTGCAAACTCCAGCTACCTCGAATCTTGACTCTTATTTATTGAGCTACCCGTTTATTGATTATTCTGAAAAATAGAACCGGTATTTAATTATTTATTTACCACATAATGGCGCCCGAATAGGGACTTGCCCTTTCCCCACGCGCCGGCGAAGCCACGCAGGCCCCCTGACCCTCTGCAGCCGTGACGGAACCATACCGTGCACGTGCAGATATTTCTGCTTCAAGTATCCCTCAGGCCCACGGAGGAGACGGAGGTTGCGGTCCAGCATCCAGACGAGGCGGTGGAGGAACGCGGCGAATCCCGACCAGAGCCCAAGCCGAGAGTCCAAGGTCCGAGGTATCCGGAGGCCCACCCGTAACTGAAGTCCGAAGTTCGTAGTCCGTCGTTGTAGCAGTCCAGTCCAGTCCGAGGCCTTCCGTTCTTGCTGCCCGGTGAGTACCGTTGCTGGGGTAGTATCTAGACAGGGTCAATTAATTTGTCTCTGGTCCGTGGGTTTGGGTACGCAAATCCAACACGAAGTGTCCACCTAGGTGGATGCGGGTCCTGACGTGTCTCTTTTTGAGACCGGTATGTTTCGTACTGTTTCAGCAGTGCATCTAGTAATTCTAGTAAGTTCTGTTCTCGAGAAATTCATGTGTTTCTGTTCTCAGTATTCCAGGTAATGTTTCTGTCCGAACTGTTATTTTTAATGTCATTCAATGTGTATTCAATGTCGTGGTATGAATGATTTGTTTTTTCAGCCATTATTGTGTTTATCGTATATTGTATTGTGTCTAGACTTTAGTCTAAATCATGCCTCTGTTCTCTAAGTTACGTCAGTTAAAAACCAGAAAAGGGCTGCTCGAGGAAGCAGTCCCTGTCCCGCCTAGGGACAGTCCAGGTCATTTTATGTATCATAAGCATGGCTTAAGTGCCATAATATATCTAGATTTATGGTCTGATTATACCAGACATCTCGAAAAGAAATATAGATGGCCTGTATCAGGCACATGGGATGCCGAGTGCATCATGCGAGTAGAAGAAGCATTATGGAAAAAGAAAGCCAGACAGTCACAGAAAGATGCCATCGAGTTATGGCGCAAAGAATCTCATAAAAGAACCGAAAAAGAATTCCGAAAAGCAGAATTAAGTAGAGAATCCACAGAAAGAGCCCAAGAAAGGGAATTAATCGAAATAGGTGAACGAGTTAAAGCCGAACAGTCAGACAGACAGAGGAATGCCCTTATTAAGGGTATGTACCCTCTTCTTGCCGAGGGCTTGCCAAAAGCAACCCCAGAGGCATCCAGTAATTTTCCGCCACCACTAGTTCCGATTAAGCTACGTCATAAACCGACCGCAGCTGATATTTTTCTCTCGTCCTATTTGGACGACACAGTCCCAGAATATGCAAATTCTGTTCCTCCAGCCACCGGGGCACCCGTTACGGTACCCCCGGTCCAGCCCACAGTACAAGTACCCGCTACATCAGTCACTCTCCCAGCCCGTACAGTACACACCGACGATTCCGGTCTAGGAGCCGCGGGGGGAGGTTCTCCTCGTACCCCGCCTCCACACAGACGTATGACGCTACATGAGCTAGCGGTACAGCGTACACCCAAATTTCAGTCCGTTGCAGATATCAAGCGAGCACTTACCGAATGCCGTTATGATCCAGTCCCAGGCGATGATGATATGGTCTTGTATTCGTTGCGTGTAAGAAGGGTGACCGAGTATTTGGACACCCTGCCTAATATGAAAGGTTATCTAGACAGAATATATCATTTCATCCGTACAGGAAGAGATCCAGAAAGTATTGGCGACACCATGGTCCAAAGAAAAGTCGAGATTCAGCTCATGATTTTAAAGTTTCTAATTAACTGTTTAATAAGAGAACAAGATTATCCAGGAAAAGATCCAGAAGAAATGAAAGTCCTGACCAGGTGGAGTGACCATATAGCCGAGGGAAGACACAAGACACTAGCTAGTATAGAGAGTATGTACAAGAAAATCCGTAAAGAAATAATAAAGTTACACGAGAAACGAGAAGCAACACAAGCAACCGAGAAAGAAAATGACTCTTCTACTGAAGAGGTAGACGACGAGAATCCTTCCAGAATAGCGTATGTAGGTAGAACTAGACTTTCCGACCGACATTCACGTCTAGACTACAAGAAAACTGTTCCTTCTCCAGTACCAGAACAATGTTCTCTAGAACAAGTATTCCAGGCTACAGATAAAATCCTGAAATCACGAATAGGTTATAGTGAACTTAGTACCATGCATGAACAAGAACTAGCCCGATCAGCAGTCCGATGGACTACTGATTCTACCACTTTTCCAGACGAAATAGTGGCACAAATGTTTCTGAAACTGCCCCCAGCCGAGCAGCGACTGGTGGGTATGTATATGATCCAGCACCTCATTACACTATATGAGGGTCAGCATTCAGATCCAGGTCCGTTACATGATGTATTAAACGAGTTACTACAGTATAGATGGAAAGGTCTAGGTACCGATTTAATTAGTATCATTCTAGAACAGCGCCACAAATACCGAACGTTTCTGAATCCGCATTTTGTTCATGTCTCACCCCCCGAAAGTAAACCATTCTACATAGAGAGACAGCATCCGTTACGAGAAGTACATCCAGTTTGGACAACGGGTGGTGATTTAGAACGAGTATTTGTTTACACCCCGATTACAAAGATGGAACTCTTAGAGATGAAGAAGTTAATTCCCTGTCACGACAAAGATCCAGCAGGGTTCCACCGTGAATTAAAAGACATGCTCCGTATGGGAGAATACACGTATCCCGATATCATTAAAATGTTAAAGGTCCTGTTGCCTGCGGGCGTATATGAAAAGCTCAAGGAAAAAGAATGGGAGGTGGGAGAGAAAAAGATAGATTGGACAGCTCTAGAAGCTGAAGATAAAACACGTGTACCAGGTACCGGTCTAGGAGAAAAATGTAAAGAATTGCCCGAACTATTAATACAAGTTTTGCCAAGATTACTAGCCACGAAAAAGGAAGACTGGGATGCCATCTCAGCCTGTAAACAGAAACCAGACGAAGAAACTAGTGATTTTTATTCTAGATTCGAGAAATGTTTTATTATTAACAGTGGTCTGAAGACAAGTAGCGAGTCATACCCTCATCTTTTTGTTACTAAACTAGTCGAGAATTCAAGTCCACAAGTTAAAAATCGAGTTTTGAAAGTCGAAAGTACCTGGCAAGCTAATACTCCGTCCCAAATGCTTCAGATGCTCCAGTATCACCAGAACAGAATCAGGGAAGAGCAAGATCACGAAAGGAGACGTATGAAAGACACGAAAATGAAAGTATTAGTTGCACAATCTGTTCCACAAGACAGTCAGAAGAGGGGTCCGAATCAAGCCAGTCATCCTGCAGTTCCTGTTAAAGGGACCTGCAATTACTGTAAACAGCCAGGTCATTTTATAAACGAGTGTGCAGTTCTGAAACACAACATAGCTACTGGTAAGACTAAAGAGAGACCACGTCCGCCTAGACAAGAACAAGTTACACAGACTTCCCAGTTACCACAGAATGCACAACAGACAGTTACAGTACCGCAGCCTATAGCTGCAACACAGCATGTTACACAGCAGATGCACCAGTATGCACAGTCCGAGTATCCAGAGTACCAGCAGTATTCATGAAACAGCCTAGAGAGGGAGGTAGGCTTGCCTCTCATCGAGATACCTGTAGATCAAGAGGGTCCCTATGTTCACAGTCAAGTATTAGGGAAAGACAGAAAGTTTTTGATTGATACAGGGGCAAGTAGGACTACTATCAGTCATGACGAGGTTCCAGGGGCTCCGCTCTCAGGCTCAAGAAATGTTTCCCTTGGATTTTCAGGAAAGCCAATTGTTAACGAGATTTCAAAACCAGTTTCTCTAGAAGTAGGTCCATTGTCCCGAACTACTGATTTGTTACTTACAAAGTCCTGTCCAGAAAATTTGTTAGGCATCAAGACATTAAAAGAATTAGGTGCAGTTATTTGCTGCTCCCCAGAAGGAATCCGATTGTTTTTAAGAGACTTTAAAGGTCACTATGTATTACGTGATTTTGATCCAAGATTACTGAATGTCCCGCAGCATCTATGGGCCCAAGGTCCAACTGATGTAGGTTGTATGAACATCTCACCCCATCGTGTGACCCTGAAGCCAGGTATAGTTTTGCCACGAATCCGACAGTACAAATTGCCACCTGAGGCTGTAGCAGCCTTATCCAAAATTATTGACAAGCTTATTGTTCAAGGAGTGGTTGTAGAAACTGACTCCAATGTATGTAATTCTCCTATCATTCCAGTCATGAAACGTACTGATCCAAACGCACCTCCAGTATATCGATTAGTGATTGACCTTCGAGAACTTAATAAATGTATCATACCTCAGTACCCGGTAGTCCCAGATATTTCTTCCCTATTGACAGCCATTGATTCTGAAGCTACATTTTTCACTGTCATTGACCTCAAGAATGCATTTTTCAGTGTCCCCATTCATCCAGACAGCCAGTACCTTTTCGGTTTCTGTTTAAATGGAAGGAGCTATAAATTCACACGAGCTCCTCAAGGTTTCACAGAAAGTCCTAGTATTTATAGTCAAGCACTCAAGAGACAACTAGACAATATTCACATGCCAACTGACACTGCCCTGCTCCAGTATGTCGATGATCTACTGATCACAGCCCGTTCTGAACGTGACTGCGAACGTGCGTCACTTACGGTCCTGTATTTCCTAGCCGAGATGGGGCACAAGGTGTCCCCTTCGAAGCTCCAATTCTGTGTCCAGCAAGTGGTCTACTTAGGACACTTACTGTCCAAGAGGGGTAGGCAGTTGACACCTGACCGTATCCAGTTAATAGCGAGTCTTCCACAGCCCAAGACCCAGAAGGAGGTACGAGCTTTTATTGGCCTCACTTCTTATTGCAGACAATGGATTCCTCAGTATGCATTTCTAGCCAAGCCACTGATACAGTTAACGACACAGGAGGCAGCCGTATCGACTGTCCTCCCTTGGACCCAGGAACATACACTTGTTTTTAATGAATTAAAGAAAGCCTTATGTCAAGCACCTGTTCTGGCTACACCGAACTACAGTAAGCCTTTTACACTCTTTGTTACAGAACGTGATGGTACAGCATTATCTGTTCTCACACAAGATCAAGCCGGACAGTACAAGCCCTGTGCTTATTTTTCGAGCACATTAGATCCAGTAGCCCAGGCTTTGCCTGCGTGCCTCAAGTCAGTTGCAGCCACAGCTCTAGCTATCAGACAAAGTGATTCCATAGTGTTAGGACACTCCCTGACAGTACAAGTTCCACACTCCGTGGAAGTTCTTTTAAATCGAACACAGACTCAGCACTTGACAATTGCATGTTTAACAGGTTATGAATTGACACTGTTCCAGCCACACATAGAAATCAGACGCTGCAACGTTCTAAACCCTGCTACACTGTTACCGTCAGTTACTTCAAATCCTGCCACACATGACTGTGTGGAAGTAGTTAACACTATGACAAAGCCAAGACAAGACTTGGCAGATATTCCATTATCTGATCCCGACCTGACACTTTATGTGGATGGTTCATGTATGAGAACGAGTACAGGAGAACTAGTAGCCGCGTATGCAGTGACTACTGAAACTGAAGTTATAGAGACACACCGTATTGACACCTTGTCTGCTCAAGCAGCAGAGCTAGTTGCTCTGACCCAAGCCTGCATACGTGCCAAGAACCTGAAAGTAAACATATATACAGATTCACGTTATGCATTCGGAGTCGTACACGACTTTGGAGTGCTCTGGCAAGAAAGAGGTTTCATGACTTCTCATGGAACCAAGATTCAGCATGGTCTCCTTATTCAAGCTCTGTTAGATGCAATACATTTACCGACAGCTATCGGTATTATGAAGTGCAAAGCACATACGAAAGTCACTGATATCATTTCCCAAGGTAACGATCTAGCAGATCGAACAGCCAAGCTCACAGCTCAGACTCCAGACATTCCAGTTAACATAACACTGACACACACTCCAGATCAGACTACTTGTATGACAGTTAAGGACCCTACACAAGATGTCATAGACATACAGTTACATGCTACTTCCGAAGAAATCAAGAAATGGTCCGAACAAGGAGGGGTCCAGACAGATCAGGGATGGGTGACGAAGGGAAAAGCCACATGGTTTCTCCCCGACTCTATGGTTCAAGTCATTATCAATACCGCACATAGTCCTGCACATTTAGGAGAAAAAGCTATGTTAGACAGTATCCAGAACCTTTGGTTCAACAAGCATTTACGAGCTGCAGCCAAGCAGAAAGTCCGTACTTGTATGATATGTTGTCAGTTCAATCCAGGTAAAAGTGTCCCGGTGGAACAAGGCGGATTCCAACCTCCTGACCACCCTTTTGAAGTCCTCCAGATGGATTACATTCAGATGGAGCGATGTCGAGGTTTCAAGTATGTCCTCGTAGCTGTATGCGCTTTGTCCAGGTGGACAGAAGCATATCCAGTTCCAGATTACACAGCTGCGACCACTGCCAAGCAGTTGGTTCGTGAATTCTTTCCCCGCTATGGACTCCCTAGGGTCGTGTATTCAGACAACGGCCAGCCATTCTCATCTGAGTTAATGAAACATGTTTCCCTTCTGTTAGGGTACCAGTGGAAGTTCCATTGTGTGCGCCATCCTGAAGCAGCCGGTCTCGTAGAGAGACATAATCAAACTCTGAAAATCCGACTTGCCAAAGTTTGTAAAGAGAAAGGTGTAGACTGGCTAGTAGCTCTGCCAGTCGCTTTATTTTATATGCGCATGGTTGCACATTCTAGATCAGGTCTGTCTCCGTATGAGGTCGTATTCGGCCGCCCCCCAAATATGTGGGGTACACCTAGACCCCGAAGTATTACAGACGTTTCCAGTAATATGCTGACAGATTACCTAGCTTCCTTGATGTCTGCCCTACACTCTTGTCGTTCACAGGTTGCCGCTGCATTTCCAGACAATACCGAGGTGAAACCGCATGAAATCGTTCCAGGAAACCTTGTACTTGTCCGGAACTTTGATCGTTCAAGTCCGCTGGAGCCTCGTTGGAAAGAGCCACGACTTGTCCTTCTGACCACCCGCACGGCCGTGAAGTTGGAGGGCCGCAAAGGCTGGGTACATATGTCCCACATCAAGAAATTCCATGGATTGCGTATAAAAACATTTGTCAAGAACATTTCTAAGGACTGCCTAAAAACAGACTCTGAATCGAAAGTTCCCCTGTTAGAGGAAACTCCGCAGCAGGAGTATAAAAAGAAACTCAGGTCTAGTAAAATAAGTCAGCCAGTTTAATTGTCTAAGTCCCCCTCGGGTGAAACGGTTAGACAGGTTTCTGACATGTATGAGATAGACCCCCATAGTGAGAGAGTTAGTCAAAACTCTATCAAATGTATCATTATTCTATGTTTTCTTATGTTTTTGAGTTTAATGGTTACCTGCACAAGTTATGCATTACATTTATGTTTTCCAATTTCTCATGTAAATAAGTCTTCTAATGCTACAGTAGAGCACACATTTAGTGATCTGCCTCCTCACGAGCTATCCTATCGTCTTGCTATGCGTAATAACACGTTTATTAGAATGCTACACTATTCACACCAGACCAGCAATGCCACTAATTGTTGGGTGTGTGGTCGACTCCCCCCTTTCCAGACACCGAAGGGAGTTCTGCCACTTTTTCCTTATCCATTTTCACATAATGGCTCGTGTGGAGCATGGTCCACGTTAACGTCATCCTCAACTGACATGTCCCTTCTGAATGGCACATGTTTCCCAGACAAGCAAGGTCTCCCCCATAGAACAGGGTTAGATCTAGAAAATGAAGTGTATGATTTAGGTAATTATTCTTCGAATTTCATGGTCCTGAATGTTCAGTCCGATACTACTCCAGATCTACCTGCTATTTCAGTACTGCCAGTCAAAGGCGAATTATGTGTCAGAAAGAATGGTTCCGCACATGTAGGACATAGTGATTGTGCTACTATTGTCAAGTATAGTGACAGTGGGAAATCTATTTTCAAAACCTCACGTCATTCTTATTTTGTTTGTGGTCAGACCGCATATGTTCGTCTGCCCCTTGATTGGGATGGAACTTGTTACATTGCCTTCCTATTGCCACCAGTTTTTTTAGCCCCATCTGATTATCATAGAAACACACATCTAGTACACATTAGACATAGAAGGGAGATCGAGTCCCCAATTGTCGATCAAACTGAAACTGCTCTAGAACAGTATACAGACTTCAATAACGGTTTCTTCTTCTTTATAGGACCTATCCAGAATAGTAAGTTAATACGTAGATTAACCAGAACCCTTGAAGCAGTAGTGAATGAGACTACTTCTGCTCTAGGTAACTTAACTGAAGAGCAATCTGCTATGAGATTTGTCGTGCTCCAAAATCGTCTCGTTCTTGACGTCATACTGGCCGATAGAGGAGGAGCATGTAGAGTCATCGGATCTAGTTGCTGCATTTTCATTCCTAATAACGCGCCATCTGTTTATTCAGCTATAACCAAACTTCATAAAATTGCCCATCAGTTACACCAGAATCCAGGCACCTGGACATGGTCCGGTTGGCTCTGGAGTATTATATCTGCCTGGGGATGGAAAGTATTGTCATTCCTAGGTATAGCAGTAATGATCATTTTCAGTTGCTGCCTCTGTTTACAATGTGGCCCTGCGATTTGCGGCATTTGTGCTACATCCTGTATTTCAAGTCCTAGTCCTAAGTCCCGTTCCAGGACAATTCGAGACGAGCAAATGATACTGTATGAAATGATAGATGGTATCATGAATATTGATGTTTCCTGATGGAAACGTAGTGACAAGGAGGGAATGTGGAAAAGTAAATTTTGCCATGTTCTGTGTCCCTACGTGTTCCCCATCTTATGTTATATGTGCATGATCGATATGCATATGTATTTCCCCCTGATCGATTAAAGACGCAATTATAGTGTGTCCAACTTTAGTATGCCAGTTTCCAGTTCTCGTGAAAGCTACGAGTATTAGGCCTATGTAAACCTACGTTGCCACGTTTTTCAGTGAGCACGTTAATTTATTGAAAAGTCCCCGTTTCTAGGCCTCAAAAGGGCCCGGACACCAGATTCAGCTCCTGTCTCCTGAAACCTCTCTGAGGAGCGATACAGCCCCCACCTGCATCCCTGACCCTTCACTTACTTCCTGCCTCACAGTGCCCGGCTCGGCCTGGCTCTGCCTCCCAGTCTGCCAAGAGTATGTTATGTTTCTAGTTATCAGTCCAGCCCTCCTTCTCTGCCTTCCTAAGCTACTGAATCGCATCAATAGTTTCCGTCATGGTCTAGCCTTTATGTCTCCCTGTAAGAGAAATACTGTATTAATATTCATAGAATATTCCTCGCACACACAATACATGTAGAATAATGCATGCACCAGTCTTAGAGTCAAGTAGCCTTTACCCTGATAACTTTTGGATTCTATCAACATGTTCTCTAAACATCAGATACCAGATAGGTTTTAGGTACATGTCGCTCTGACTCCGCAGACTTTAGTCTCCTCTTCTAGCGCAGAAGTCATAGCCCCCAGTTCTCCCTAGTAACACGTCATTGCCAGTTTGCGCGCACCACTAGGTTAGAGGTCCCAGCTCCTCAGGTAGCCCCTTCCATGTTTCCGCCCCATTCATGACATATTCTGTTACGTTTACACCACATGTCTATGTATACGCCCTGTACACGCCTCTTGTTACACCCATTTTATGCCTTATCTTTCGCGACTGCTACGAACCCCGCCCACTGCTACGCCTACTGTATTGAAGGTAATGCACTTGTTTTAGTATATATATGTTATGCACTGTTAATAAAGGGAGCGCTCATCCAGATCCTGCCCCCGGCAGCTGCCATCCTTTTCCCGTGCAGGTTGTCCTGTTCCTGTCCCTTATGCTTTATTAAAACCTGCAAACTCCAGCTACCTCGAATCTTGACTCTTATTTATTGAGCTACCCGTTTATTGATTATTCTGAAAAATAGAACTGGTATTTAATTATTTATTTACCACACATCAACGCCTCCGTTGCTTTCATAAGCCTGAAAAATATATTTTATTCTTTTTTGTTGAAATGTCTAACTCTTATGAGTTTTTTTTATTTCGGGTAGTATGCTGCTTGCATGTTTTCATGTTTATTAGTAGTAATTCTTGAAAACATACTTCACATTTAGCATGCGATAGATGACTTATTTTCAATGTAATGCTTTTGCCAATAACGACATGTTCACTCTGGCCTGTTTTCCTTACAGTACATGCCAAAGTTTAACTCGATTTCAATTAGTGGGTACCACATGCAAGAGGCTGGGGCTGATGCCGTCTTGGAGCTTGCCTACACTGTAGCAGATGGCTTGGAGTACTGCAGGACTGGACTAGAGGCCGGCCTCACCATTGATGAGTTTGCACCCAGGCAAGTAGTAGGAAGATATTTGTAACTCTAAGGCCTCCCGTCTGCACATGAGAGCTTTCTGGCGCTCTGGTTAGCAGGACTGCGTTGAAAATAGAAAATACATTATTGCACCTGAAAGATATAATTTAAAGTTCAGCACCCACTCGTTAAAATTGCAGCCTGGTCCATTACCATTGGGCTTGTATCTGAGAACACTGAAATTGTAGTAATTGCAAAAGCTTAGTGAAAGAAAGTCTGTCCCTGTGTAGAAAAGCTCCGTGCTCGTGAGCTCTCTCTGCCATGGGTTTGACCACTTCTATTCTTCTGAGGGCATCTCTTTCATAAGAGGTCAGTAAACATTAAATTGCATCTAACACACCCACATTGCCCTGCATCAGAACCACATAAGGGGCAAAGTGTACTGCCACCCGGCAGCCCAGCAAAACGAAGTTCACAGCAGTGCCCGGCCACAAACCCATTTGAATCTTGCTCCAAAAAGATTCATAACCGGAACTAGCCTACAATCAACCAGAGTTTGTAAAGTGTGCTTACTCACCCGTGAGGGTCTCAAGGTGCTGAAGGGGTGGGGGTTTTCTGATCATCTGGGCGTTGGGGTTCAGTTGAAGAACAGGTTTTCAGCTCCTTCCACAATTGGGTCAGCGACAGGCTTGCCAACATACTCCAAAAACGAATCCATTACTAAACAGTAGACCAGTTTATCCAACCTTGCCAGCCACTTTCCAGCATGACTCACCTCTGAACGTAACCAAATACAATGGTAACATACCCTAGCAAATGTCATTGAATGGCTGTAAATGATCAAGGGGTGGCATTTACATGAAAAAGGCAGAAGCTTTACTGGTGTTCCCAGAAATACAGCCTCTTTATTCACTTGCAGGTAAATATGTTTTTGATAAAATGAGATCACAAACTAACAACAGAATACAAGTAAAACTCATAAACAGTAATTTGATTTGATTGAAAGTTATTTATAGAGTAAGAATCTAGCCCAAAGGATAGTGGAGCACTGAAGCTAGGACCAGGATATGTCGCCAGTATTTGAGGCTACAGAAACATACAGGAATGTTCACAATCTGAAAGGAGGACAGTAAGTGTTTGCAGATAAAGAGGACTTCAGAAGCATGGCATGATTGTGGATTGGAACTTTGGAACTAAAAAAACCCTTTAGCACGGGAGGAGGAGCATGCATAGGTAGGTTTGGAGACTTTTACAAATTTGTATCCGTTTTGAGCAGGCCAGAGATTTAAAGCGAGGATCTTTAAATATTTCCATCCATAATAGAGACAGTCTTTTGGTGTGTACTTCATTTGTCAGGGTTTTGGATTCTCTCCACCACATTGTTGCATAAATCGCAAATATATGTTGACAAATGAGCAGAGACAATCATTACATGTGAGACCCTGGCTGAAGAATGAACTAATTCAACCTTAAGTTGATGGGCTTTACAAGAAATTATTGTGGAGGCTTCAGAGGCTTCAGACAGTGACTACAGGTTTCCGCCTCAGTGTCCCTTAATTACTGCCAGCAGACCACATCCCACAACAGACTGATGTGGCTCCTCTAAAGAGTCAGTCTGAATTTCACCCTCATTGTCCTGTTAAATTACAAACTCATCATAACATAGACATGGACTGCTTTCATTCTTTTAGCAATATTTCTGAAGTCTGACAGACTTCCTTAAGTATTTCAAATCGTACCTAGCCACTGCATTATCCATGTCTTCAGGCAATCAACCATGATGATAGTAAATTGCATACATACTTCATGGACAAGCTTTCTTTCTGTATACTTCTCAACCAAACCCTTTCATCGTCAGAAAAACCCAAGAAAATATATCAAGATAAAACGGACAGCAGAAGCCTATATTTTCTTCATATTTAAACCACCATCCACCACTGACCATATCCACCACTTACTAAACTCCCTCCTGCTGTCCATCTCTGCAGTTTCTACCTCTTCATGTTTTCTAGCCTGCTCACAGGAAGTGCAGATGAAGTCTCCAATCTGAATGACCTAGCCTGTCGAGTCTCTAACCACTGATGAGTCCAATTCCACATTGCAAAATGTTTGCAACATTTCCACTAGCAAGACGTAACCTGATGTAAAGTATGATCCACTTACATGTTATATGTTACAAGCGCTCTACCTTCAAATAGGTCCATGTAACTTAAACCCTTTATGAAGGAGAAAATACCCTTCTCGGTGTCAAAGTCTCGGCCTACCTAGACAAACTCCAGTTCCATCCAATGTCTCCTCCTGCTTCTATGCCTTATGTCATATATTTAACATTCAGCGACCTAGTTATTGAAAAATACTCGGCTAATGGATTTAAATGTGCTGCCTCGCATTTTAATGGATGGTTCCTGATGGAGTTGACACAGGAAGAACTGATGGGGAGTTCAGATAATACGGTGGGTCTTCGAATTTGATGGCAATATGTGCATACAAAAGAGGTGCATTTGAGGTTAAATATAAATTGAATAGAGACATATAAGGATAGTTCATTAGATACGCAGGGCCTGTGGTTGTGCCATGCAATCCTGTAATAAACATGTTCCAGAGATGAATAGCATCCGGAGCACTCTGATCTAGCAGAAGTACAAGGTATTGTGTTCCAAAAGACTTAGACACCTTGGAAAAAGCACTCACTCAGATGCCGTTTACTAATTCCAGTACATTAACAGAGACCTTGAAAATCTGCAGTGGAGATTGCGTGCTATTCATGCCTTTATATGCTGCACCAATCACCCTGTTTGATGAAGTAAGTTTTCACGAGGGCATGAGGTTGTTGATTGTTAAGTGATTGTTACTAAGAAGTTGTCTGAAGGCATTCCCTCCTACCCTTGCCTCCCCGGATATGCGCCTAGGCTATCGTCAAGACAGTGGTTCTTAACCTGTGGTCCTGGGACCCCTTTGGGGTCCAGGAGGCCTACCCAGGGTGTCCATGGCTGTAGTACAAAATCAAATAATAGTAAAATTAATAGATTGAAATGATTTAAGTAGATAAATAAAGAAGAACCATTGAAAATGTAAAACTTTTCTATATTTCATTGTGAATTAAGCAAAATATTCAATAGTTGAGCATTTGTTTTGTATATGCTTGTTTTTGTATTGTTATGTATTGCTTTGAGGTTCATATCATAAACATTGCTTAACCCGGGGATCCCTGGCTTACACTATTGACTCAGTGGGGGTCCCCAGATTCCAGGAATCGGTTAGTGGGGGTCCACAGAAGTCAAAAGGTTAAGAACCAGTGGTGTGATGGACATAGATCATAACTTAATTTATGTTATGTTTTTGTAGCGGTGGAGAAAACAAATGAATTATATATTACTATGTCCTAGATATAAGCTGCATTTGCATCTCACCTAAAACTCAATAAAAGCATTGAGACAAAGTGGGGGCTATGGCATTCAAAAAGATATCGCCTAAACTCACCTCTCCTTCCACTTTTATATGCTATTCACCTAACCACCTTACCCACATTCAGAATCACCCTGTGTAGAAAATTGGGTTACTGGCTGAGGGGGGCAAACCCCTACTCAAGCAGCAACAACAGTTCTTGTCTGCGTGAAACACAAACAAACCCCAAATTAACCTGTGCTTAATCCTCTGAAAGCTTGGCACAAAAGCAGTCAGGCTTAACTCAGTAACACCGTGTCAAGTATTTATGCAGCACGTCAAATAGTAATAAAGTGAAAACACAACAGAAGAAAAATCCCGCACAAATTTAGAAAAATAGAGTAAAATGTATTAAATTATGTGCAAAACAGCAAAAATCCAATTAGTAGAAACGGAGATATGGAATTTTAAAGGCTTGGTGAAAATCAAGTGCCAAGGAGCAAAAAGCGCTGACTGCAGCTATTTGGTTGCAGTAGATTGGGTCCAGGTCACAGGTTCAGGCCGTCATGATGGAGCATGAGCCAGGACTTAGTTTAGTCTACTGAGAAGTACCTTGTGGGCTTCGGCATTGGGATGCGCCTTGAGTCGATAAGCACATGCCTGCATAGAGGGGCCATCTAGATGCATCGCGCAGCAGAAGAGTCTATGACTGTAAACGAAGAGCTACAATACAAGGTCCAGCATCGTTGTTGAGGAAGCCTGATGGGGCTTGTGGAGACTTGCACTGCGATGCGTTGGAGCAGGGGACGAGAGGCACCGCGCTGGGCCTGTGTCGTAAAGGTCTGTGTCAGCATCGTAGAAGCCGCCGGTGCTTGCTAAGGCTTGCAATGAGATGTGTCCGCATCGAAGACAAACTGCAACATGCTAGGATGTGTTGCACTGCATCGAGGTGTGTGCAGGTGTGTTGATGTCAAAGTAGCTTGTTCCGTCCCTATGGTTCCAACATGGGTCCAGCTAACTGACCCTTGGAGATTTACTGGAGTTCTGGGTCCACACAGGCAAAATGGATTCTGCATGGTAGCTTACTGCAACAGAAGAGTCCTGGTGCAGCAACAGCTGGCCTCGGCATCAACGCAGTCCTTGGTCAGCAAGGCAGGCTTCACAGCTGGACAGTCCGTTTTTAGGTCTCGGACTAGGCAGCGCATGCGCTGTCTCGTCAGAGGGATGCTGTATACACAATAGTGGGGGAAGCTCCGCCCACTTTCCGCCTATCTTTGTGATTGACTGCAATCGTAAATGCTGCATGCTGATTGGTTTTTGTAAACTGAATCCTGCCTCATGACGACCATGTCGTCATTATTGTCCTTCCACAGCTATCAGCCCCTTTACCTTTTAAACTGTTTGTTTCCCTGCCTCCTCCCGTTCCCTTCCGCAGTCCGTGACTTCTCAAGCCAGCAGCACCCACCACCCCCTCCCGTTCGTGCCTTTTTTAAAGCGGCGCACTTCCGTTTAAAACGCAATAGGGCTCGCGTAAATACGAGTCCGATTGCATTTTAAATGCTTGTTTGGTGTGGGATTGGTGGGTGAATTAGCACTCCTTTTTCGTTGCAGCGCATGCGCTGCTTGTTTCTCTCTCATGCACGCGCAGGCACTAGCAGATGCTACTCAGCTGTAAACATGAGTGCTGTCAGCGGCCGTCCACACGCTCGTAAACTCTGGGAATTGGAACTGTGGTGGGCGAATCGTGCTGGGAGTGCGCCTGATGAGGGTACCTGGAGCAGGGAGGGGTGCTGGAGGATCTGTCCATTGGTGCATGGACTGGGAGAGGTTCTGGTTGTCCCAGTGCCTGGATTGGGTCTGGTGTCTCCACAGCGTATTCAAACCGAGCGCCAGCGCTCCCTCAGCAGAGGAGCTGCTTGGACGGGCCCTGTCTTTTTGCTTGAATGCCAAGTATTCCCGACGGTTGCAGGCGGCCCTGGGGGCGTCAGGGGGACTGCAGGGTTCTCCAAAAAAGGAGAGTGAAAAAGGAGAGTGACCAAGGCTTTCGGACAACTTTGTTTTCTTTCTGTTTTCACATTCACCCTTTCTGTCCCGTCTCTCCTGCCTTCACATTAAATGCCCCCTCCACTGATGCTCTTCTTTCTCCTTTAGTGCGCCCTTCTCTTCAGCAATGGCCAGTCTAGCGTCACCCACTCTTCCGTTCACCCTTGATGCCCCTTCTCTCGTGCATTCACTGTTCATGCACCCTCCACTGTGGCCCTTCTTTCTCTTCCGTTGATGCTTGCTGCCCCTCCTCTGATGCATTTACTATTAATGTACCCGGTTCTACAGCCCTTGCTCCCATTCCATTCACACTTGTCCTCTTGTCTCTCGTGCATTCACTATTCGTGCGCCTTCATCTGGAGCCCTTTGTTCTATTACACCCACACTTTATGTCCTCTCCTCTTGTGCATTCACTATTCATGCACCCTCCTCTGTGGCCCTTCTTTCTCTTCCGTTGACGCTTGGTGCCCCATCTCTTATGCATTATTGTACCCTCTTCTATAGCCCTTGGCTCCCTTGGTCTCCTCGCCTCTTGTGCATTCACTATTAATGCACCCTCCTATGTGGCCCTTCTTTCTCTTCTTGCACCGATCCCGTCAGGTGGACATGACCGGGCTGCTGCAGGAGTGCTGATTACTGACATCAATTTGAGCCCGATCTTCGCCGCAGCATGCAGACAAAGGATTATTTGTCTGCAATCTGAGAGATTATCGGATGGCTAACTAAAAGTATCTCGTCACGGAGACCATGAGCGTGAGACGGCAAGTGTGACCAGTTCGGATGCTAACTATATTTAATCGGGGGAAAGGAGGGGTTTGGCCCTGTGGGAAAGAGGGTAGGTCGGGCCTATTGAAGTACCATGAAAAAGGGGTTTTACCTATGCCTCTTATAAGCACAATTATGCACGCATTTAATGAATCATACAGAGAAAACCACATTAATTAGTGAACTCTGACAAAAATGTCATTCGCATTTAGGCTTTTATGCATTTAAATCTTTTCAAGAAACAAAGAAAGATACAAAGTCAACTGTACTTTGAGCAAACATAAATTTTGCTAGGGAAAAGCATAAAGACACATTGTATGCATGAATAAACACAAATGAATAAGTGCAAAGTGAATTACAAATGAACAAAAAGTATTTACAAAAGTGAAAAGTGTAACAGTATCATCCAGTCATATGCATCAATATTTTTAGAAAATAGCGTCTTATACATTCAATCAGAAATCCTGTCGCCGTTTAGTTATCAAGAAACCATTTCAAAAAAGTGCAGAAATGGGCAACCAAAACTCAATTAAGACAAAACATTGCTTTTTGCCGACGCGTTTCGAAATCCAATGTGTGAATCATCGGATTCTCATCAGGGCGAGGAGATATATCCGTCGATACTGTTTAGGGGGAACAAAAGGGGGAAGCGAATTTAGAGGGCTGAGCCTTACATAAATATTAAAAGAGCTTATTCCCAATAAATGCACCAGATGGGTGCAACATACCTCATGTGACCAAAGGTGTATGGTCCCAAAAAGTTATTTCAAAATCAGCTTTCAAAACTAGTCATCGGACACTGTGGATGTCGACCTGCAATGAAGCGACATAGCTGCATCAGTAAATGCTGTGTAGCTGCTGGGTTTTGCAGCTTTAGGGGCAAAGAGGGAAAATGTACATGGGTTCAATAGTTACCTTCGAATCCAGTGCGTTCAAGACTCGAGGTGCAAGCAGTTCAATTTCAATGGTCTGTCCCCAAAGTTATGCTACAAACAAAAATGGATGTCTATGTTTAGAAGACATGTAGCGTTTTTGAATATGAAATGCCCAGGGTGTTTGGAGGAAGGAGCTTACTTTTTTGCGCGGTTAGCTGAGAATTCCGTCAGGATTCCAATCTGTTAAAACATCCCGGCGGTAATGGTTGCTTCAAGGAATGGCAGAACAATGGCTCAGTGCCGGATTTAATCCTGCATGGGAATAGCGGAAAACGCATTACTCAGGGCCCTTCACGGAGGGTAAAGCATTTGTGTGCGCCTAGAGGAGAGCAAGACTCACCGGTGGTGCTTAATTTGCCGCGGTGTGATCCAAACAAAGGGGCAGGGAAGGCGGAACGCTACCGCGGTAACAACAGTAAAAGGACACCCAATGGTCACATGCAGCTGTCAGCCAATCAGGCGGATTTGGATGCTGTGATTCAGGCTGCTGGGAGTTGTGGGACTTGTAGTTTTCTGTGAAGTGGGACAGTGCGGGGAATTGGCACCACTCATATTCTGGTTACCTCACTCAGAACATTTAACCCATTGTTAACGCTATTAAACTTCATGATGAGATATGCCTCTTTGCGTAAAAGGGCTGCCTCAATGTCTTGCGAACAAACTTTAGGGTCCACCCATGTGAGGACCGTCCATTTAAAATCATTTTCTGCATGGTTTTTATTCAGGAAGTGTTCAACCATGGGTGCAGATGTAACCTTTTTCTTTAACCTGGATCGGTGTTGTGTGATCCGTACATTTACTGCTTGACTCGTTTTTCCTATGTACACTTTGTTGCAGGGACATACCACAGCGTAGATGACATTCTTGGTCCTGCAATTTGTAAACATGTTGTGTTTCCATCTGACCCCATCATGGTCAAATGTGTTGCCTTCCAGAGTGGTCGAACACGAAACACAGTTGCCACATCTGTGGTGCCCGCTTATTGGTTTGAGGTTCCACTGCGATATTAGGTCGCTTTTTTGTTTTGGAATGTAGCTGTCTGCCCTGATCAGATGTTGTCCAATGCTCCTGTTTTTGCGCATGGCGAAAATGGGTTTCTTAAGGGGATGTTCCAAATCCTCTAACAAATTCTCCCTTGGAGTGAATCTGGCGCGTTTTTTCGAATGTCATGAAAACTTCTTAAGCATTCGAAAAAACGCGCCAGATTCACTCCAAGGGAGAATCTGCTCCAGAAAAAAGAAAAAAATGAAACAAATGAATTGGTGTGTGTCACGACTTTTGGATCACACACAAATCAGTTCAAACGCATAATTCTGAAGAACTGGCATTTGTTAGAGGATTTGGAACATCCCCTTAAGAAACCCATTTTCGCCATGCGCAAAAACAGGAGCATTGGACAACATCTGATCAGGGCAGACAGCTACATTCCAAAACAAAAAAGCGACCTAATATCGCAGTGGAACCTCAAACCAATAAGCGGGCACCACAGATGTGGCAACTGTGTTTCGTGTTCGACCACTCTGGAAGGCAACACATTTGACCATGATGGGGTCAGATGGAAACACAACATGTTTACAAATTGCAGGACCAAGAATGTCATCTACGCTGTGGTATGTCCCTGCAACAAAGTGTACATAGGAAAAACGAGTCAAGCAGTAAATGTACGGATCACACAACACCGATCCAGGTTAAAGAAAAAGGTTACATCTGCACCCATGGTTGAACACTTCCTGAATAAAAACCATGCAGAAAATGATTTTAAATGGACGGTCCTCACATGGGTGGACCCTAAAGTTTGTTCGCAAGACATTGAGGCAGCCCTTTTACGCAAAGAGGCATATCTCATCATGAAGTTTAATAGCGTTAACAATGGGTTAAATGTTCTGAGTGAGGTAACCAGAATATGAGTGGTGCCAATTCCCCGCACTGTCCCACTTCACAGAAAACTACAAGTCCCACAACTCCCAGCAGCCTGAATCACAGCATCCAAATCCGCCTGATTGGCTGACAGCTGCATGTGACCATTGGGTGTCCTTTTACTGTTGTTACCGCGGTAGCGTTCCGCCTTCCCTGCCCCTTTGTTTGGATCACACCGCGGCAAATTAAGCACCACCGGTGAGTCTTGCTCTCCTCTAGGCGCACACAAATGCTTTACCCTCCGTGAAGGGCCCTGAGTAATGCGTTTTCCGCTATTCCCATGCAGGATTAAATCCGGCACTGAGCCATTGTTCTGCCATTCCTTGAAGCAACCATTACCGCCGGGATGTTTTAACAGATTGGAATCCTGACGGAATTCTCAGCTAACCGCGCAAAAAAGTAAGCTCCTTCCTCCAAACACCCTGGGCATTTCATATTCAAAAACGCTACATGTCTTCTAAACATAGACATCCATTTTTGTTTGTAGCATAACTTTGGGGACAGACCATTGAAATTGAACTGCTTGCACCTCGAGTCTTGAACGCACTGGATTCGAAGGTAACTATTGAACCCATGTACATTTTCCCTCTTTGCCCCTAAAGCTGCAAAACCCAGCAGCTACACAGCATTTACTGATGCAGCTATGTCGCTTCATTGCAGGTCGACATCCACAGTGTCCGATGACTAGTTTTGAAAGCTGATTTTGAAATAACTTTTTGGGACCATACACCTTTGGTCACATGAGGTATGTTGCACCCATCTGGTGCATTTATTGGGAACAAGCTCTTTTAATATTTATGTAAGGCTCAGCCCTCTAAATTCGCTTCCCCCTTTTGTTCCCCCTAAACAGTATCGACGGATATATCTCCTCGCCCTGATGAGAATCCGATGATTCACACATTGGATTTCGAAACGCGTCGGCAAAAAGCAATGTTTTGTCTTAATTGAGTTTTGGTTGCCCATTTCTGCACTTTTTTGAAATGGTTTCTTGATAACTAAACGGCGACAGGATTTCTGATTGAATGTATAAGACGCTATTTTCTAAAAATATTGATGCATATGACTGGATGATACTGTTACACTTTTCACTTTTGTAAATACTTTTTGTTCATTTGTAATTCACTTTGCACTTATTCATTTGTGTTTATTCATGCATACAATGTGTCTTTATGCTTTTCCCTAGCAAAATTTATGTTTGCTCAAAGTACAGTTGACTTTGTATCTTTCTTTGTTTCTTGAAAAGATTTAAATGCATAAAAGCCTAAATGCGAATGACATTTTTGTCAGAGTTCACTAATTAATGTGGTTTTCTCTGTATGATTCATTAAATGCGTGCATAATTGTGCTTATAAGAGGCATAGGTAAAACCCCTTTTTCATGGTAACTATATTTAATCAGCATTAAGGTATTGCTTATCATTATGAGCTTTGTCTAATGGGGTTACTGGACGCTTTTGTAAGTCTAATGTTTCCTTTTTATCATATACTTAACTTTCAAAAGCACAATTGGGGGCAGGCAGCGCATAAGGTGCTGCATAGCTCAACACATATAAGGTCCCAAAGCCGAGACCGTTTGCATTGCAAATGCTTGTTCTGACAGCGGCCATGGGTCTAGAAGTGGTCTTAAGAGTTGGGTCTGAGGGTCTAATATTTATACCTGGTGCCATCTTTAAAGTAAGAGAAGCTTTTAGAGGTTTCTACCCCCAGAGGTGCTTGAAATTTCCTGCCTCCCTGCCCTGGCCCCAGCTTGTCTGGAGA
This sequence comes from Lissotriton helveticus, assembly GCF_964261635.1. Lineage (NCBI taxonomy): Eukaryota > Metazoa > Chordata > Amphibia > Caudata > Salamandridae > Lissotriton > Lissotriton helveticus. The sequence goes on from NC_136063.1 coordinate 306,272,741, forward strand.
CACAATAGACTAGTGTCAAACCCTTTGTGAGTGTGTTGAGGCAGAGGCTTTGTATTGTGCAGGTGTGGTAGGTGACTGCTCTGCTCTCCTATGAAGTCAGAGACAGCTCATCCTGCCCAAACATATCCCCCCTTTGTCTCAATGTCTGGGAGCAATGCACAAAGGCCAACACCTAGCCATGTGACTCAGGCTACAGACACAAAATGGTTGGAGCAAAAAAATATCAACTTTCTAAAAGTGCCATTTTCAGAATTCTGACCTAAAATCCGACTTTACCATTAGGGAGGGTTTAAAATTACAATTCTTTAGACACCAAATGTTTATTCCCACTTGCTCCCAATAGTAAGTTATCACTTATTAAATGCAATAAGGTAACCCAATGTTCTCCTGTGGGAGATATAGGCCTTGCAGTAGTGAAAGAAAAATGTAGGAGTTTTTTGCTTAAAGGACATGTAAAACTTAGAAGTACATGTCCAACATTTTAAATCGACTGTACTCTGTCCTGTGGGCTGTTTAAGACCTACCCTAGGGGTGATTTTATAGGTACTTAAAAGGGAGGTTTAGGCCTGGAAAAAAGTTTATCCTGCTAGGTCGAAATGGCAGGTTAAAACTACACTCACAGACCTGAGACATGTTTTAAAGGACTACTTAAGTGGGTGGCAAAATCAGTGCTGCAGAGCTTTAATCTACAGGCCTTGAATACATGTTGTACTGCTTTACTAGGGACTTACAAGTAAATTAAATGTGCCAGTTGATTGTAAGCCAATTTCACCATGCTTAATGAAGAGAGCTCAAGCACTTGAGCACTAGTTAACAGTGGTAAAGGGCACAGAGTCCTAAAAGCCAACTAAAACAGGCTCGGAAAACCAAAAGGTGAAGGCAAAATGTTTGGGAATGAAGCTGCAGAGAGGGCCAAGCCCAACACCCTGACTCGTTTGCACCAAACTAGGGTGCTCCTACACACTGAAAAACACCATACAACAAGCAATGCAGTCTGAACCACCTTTTTCAAAGACTGTCACCTATACAATTAAACACTCTCTCTCCTAAATTTTGAAATTGTGTTCGAACACTTCAAGCACTGTTCTCACCGCCTCAAAATATCCACTTTAGCAAGCTGGCATCCAATTAACGGCACGCCCTGGATCGTAAAGAACCTTGAAACTTATTGGGCAACCAGTTAATACAACTCCTAAAGCGTCAATCCTTTAGCATTTGGCTGTCAATTCCAAGCATGTTACCGCTGTCTCTCATCACAGCATTTCATCAGTCATACTTACTACACACAATCAGATAAAGCACTCTCTACTCTTGTGATCAAGATCATGCTATGTAAATACAGCACATAAAGCACACATGCTCACTTTTCTCGGACTCTACAATGCCATCATTTACCGCTCCCTGATTGAACCCGCAGAGGCCCCATACTTAATGGATTCTGCTGTTTTTAATGTATTCAGTCATATGTGACCTCCTCCAAGGGTCACTCCTGTCTCATATACTGTTCAGACTACCCAGGTTGCTCCCTCACCACATCAGGCATTTTGTTGTAATCCACAACTACTCATCAAACCGACTACATCAACATTTTACGTACAAAAAGGACCATTTGGCACACATCTGGAAAACCTGGAAGTCAATGAGGAGTGGTAGGACAAAAGGGAGTAGAAATGATTTGGAGTGTGGCAAAGGTACCGAAGGTACAAGGCAAGCAATGCAGATACTCATATATGTATTTGTAACTGAAGAAACAGCTCCTTCAACTACTCCTTGTTCTCAGCCCTTCACCAGCAACTAACAACTGAAATCCAGCTCAAAATCATTCCATATGTGGTTATGACCCCAAACAATCGAATACATCGCTACATTCTGTTCATCACTACAGTGACTTTTACACCTGACCAGGTTCAATCTAAAGAAACAAGTGTTTATTAATAATAATAGTAATAGTGTTGTGAATATTGTTGTTGTTATTATTTGTTTATTATTATTATGCTTGCATTATAGTAGTTTATCATCTAGTGACCAAATAAGGTTTTCATTGCTGTTTTGATTACAGACTGTCTTTCTTCTGGGGAATTGGTATGAACTTCTACATGGAAATAGCAAAGATGAGAGCAGGGCGACGTCTTTGGGCCCATTTAATTGAGAAGAACTTTCAACCAAAGGACTCCAAATCTCTTTTACTTAGAGCTCATTGCCAGACTTCTGGCTGGTCGCTCACAGAACAGGTTAGAGTTAAAAACGTTTTTACTACAACAAAGCCCTTTTGAAATGCAAATTGTTCTGATATCTGTTTTTAAGCTGTGTCTCTGATAGTTCCATTCCTAGCGGTTTTAAACAGCATGACCTTTTAGACTGTACAAGACAATGTGCCTGTAATGGCTGTCTGTATCTCTTACACCTTTGGGCCACATTCCATGCACCTACTGAGTGCCTTACTCATCTCCTCTCCCCCCTCTGTTTCCCATTCACCCATCCCTTTCTCCCACCCCTCACTCTTCCCCTCTCACTGCCTCGCTTACTCTCCCTCTCTTTCTCGGACTCTCCTCACTCTCTAGCTCCCAAACGCCTCCCTATATTCACAGAGTGCTAGGTCTACTGGAATCCAGGTTTGTAAAATGGTCACCTATTGCCTAAGAATGCATAATTCTACCGTTCCTAGCAAGAACCCATGTATTAATTTTTAGTTTTAAATTCCACAGCTGCAACGTAGGGCTGGGTGCAGCACTTCCCACCCTTGATGAAGATATTTTTTTTCCCAATGCTCCTGTGTCACATATTACAGTGCTGTGTCCTACACCTTGGCTGAGGGAGAAAATGCGGAACAATACTGGCTTCTAATAAAAGCTTCTAGGCGCAGGTTCCTCAAACTTGATCTGGAAACTTTTGTAGCAGTTCCCTTGCATGTCAACAGGTGACCATCATACAGATCCCTGTCAGATCTGTCCCAGATGTGATGTTGGGGCATAAATACATATCTTTTGGATTTTCTCCCTTAATATCTTTGCACCTGTTTGACACATGTCTGCCAAACGTTTCAGACCTGTCGCACCTGTTTCCTTAAAATTCAAATATAAGGGGGGAGGTAGAGGAATGACAGCTAGGTTCGCCCTCCACAGCTAAAGTATAAGTCAACAAAATCCGAAATATCGGATAAAGAACCTAGCCGTAATGACGAGTCACTGTCTACATTGGATGAGGCTCACACAGAAAAAGGAAGGAAAAAAGACAAAGGGAGAATACCCTTTCTCTTGAGTCCCCTCACTCACTGGAGTTTCCTCACGGTGACATGCTTCATCATAGGGGCATCCCAACCCGCTGCGGGTTGAGGCGTGTTGCGACTTGCGAACTACGTAGGAGCACTTTTATTGAGGACTATGTGTGGTGCAGTGTAAAAAGGGAAGTGAGTGGAGTGGTGTGAGTTAAAAATATCTTACTAGTGGGCGGAAATAACTTTATTCGTGCTCCTAGTAGATATATTAAAAGTGGGGGGTTCTCTAGGTGAACTGGTTCTACGATGAAACCGGGACCCTAGTAGAAAGCCAACTAGTTTCGAGCTGTACCCCTCAGCTCTTCTTCAGGACGTCACAGGGTCCAGCCCTGTGAGTACCACTCCAAAAAATGAATAGTATGCCTAACAATGAGCATGTACATATAAATATACGTATACATACGACTCTTCTGTAATTCAGTGGTGTATCTGTTGGGAAAAAGAACAGTGTTAAAGTGCAGACCCTTGCCATCTGCCAGGTCTCCTCTTATTTATACAAAGATGTGGTGGAAATGACAGGTAAATGAGCCGGTAAATGAGCCTACTCGCTCCTTCATATGGCGCTCTTGAGCATGAGCGTGATGTCCCTGAAAAGAATATTGTTAAAAAAACGTATTTACATGGATATTCTCGTGCACAGCATAACCATCGTGCTTCCTAGAATGAGGAGCTTGAGTGCGGAAAACCAATTAAAGTCCTAAGAAATATATACACACAGACCCGGAATCAGTGCAGTGCCAAGTGGTAATACACACACGTAAGACAGACATACAACAGGGGGTTCAACATACGTTTTTAAGGGCTCTAATAAGCCTTTAGGTCCTACAAGGGATAAAGGAAGTCCGCGGGAACCATCTGTAATGTTAAATGGTGGATTGTTAGTCAGCCCGGTTCTTACCGGTCCAGCACGGGCGCACCGGCTGTATCAAACGCAGTCGCCCCTTGGATCCGTGGTGCCTGCAAAAAACGGAAGGGTCTTACTTGTTACGGAACTCTTGCTAGCTTGTTAACCTACTCGGCATCCCTCGAGACTGGCGGATGCCGTCTCAGTCTCGAGCGCCGGATAAGAAGGTTTCGGAGTTGCCGCCCTGCTTGCTTAGGAAGCCTAGACCGCGGCTATGTTCAAAGACGGACGCCCTGTTTGGGACAACGTGGCGGCCATATTGGAAAACTCGATGTACTACATCGCTAATATGTTCTACACATGCTGAACACAAAGCAATAACAAGACCCCATAAAACAACACACTATGAACACAGTGGGACAAAGATAGATTTATTTGGCAATATGCTAGATGATCAGTACATCCTATTAATTAATAACAAAAAAGGGGGGCCCGAAGGTTTTCACACTGTTATGGTATTAGTTTTCAGTGCTGATCTAATGTAAATGGAAAGTAGTATTGGTAATAACTTCCCGGGGAGATCTTCCAGGAAGTAATTATTAATGGAGATGTGAGAGGTTTTTGCTGATGGTAATTCATGATTAGGTTATTACTGCTACTGGTAGCCAATAGTCCCCATGGAATTGCATCATTTAATCCATTGGTATCAGTCTTGAGTTTATACACCCAGCACTGTTCTTTTTCCAGTAGGCGTTGTTCCAGGTTGTCCTGTCCACTGAGGTGTTCCAGAATCACCCACTTCAGGGTATTCTCCCCTTTGTCTTTTTTCCTTCCTTTTTCTGTGTGAACCACATCCAATGTAGATGATGCACCTGTTTCCTTGTCAGAGGACCGAAAGTTATGCAATGATTGGTCAAGGGGTGCAAAGAAAAAAGGGGGGTTGCCAAAACGGGCTTGAAATTCAATGGATTTTACATTGACTTTTATATCTCTGAAATTTGACAGCATTACATATTAGGGTGCACAGGTGACTCTTTTAGGTACTGCAGGTAAGTAGAGTAAGTATTTTTTAAGTTATACGCTTTTTCAACTTAATGATATCTTGTAGCAAAATACTACTAAAAGTAGCAAAGAAGCCCAAAAAATAAACTAGACTGCATATTTAAAGTTTCAGATTTACTACATGAGCAACTGGAAGACCCATTTATGGTCACATGCTAATGGAAACCTATAAACAAATACATAACAATTAGAATACATCTTAATCCACATATGCTTTATAGGCATGGTCTCTGGCTGACAAATGAAAAGTGGTCTAACAAGCCAAACAAAAAACATCTTTCTCATGCACCCCTGTGCAACAAAATGAAAAATTGCCCTAGCAGTTAGCCACACAAACTAATATTGGGAGGACATGATAATTGACCAGTAGGAAAAAAGTATTATTTAAATTTTGATAACAATAACAATGATTGCCTTTCATTCACTTTGGCCTTCATATGTAGCCGAAACCTACTGAAAATAGCAAGGAAACCCAAAGAATAAACGACTGCATTTATAAAAATTCAGATTTACTTCGTGAATAGCTGAAAGACCCATATATGATCACATGGTAATGGAAACTGGTAGATTGGGGTTCCTGGTTGTCAGAGTATGCAATCTGTACAAGCAGAAACCACCATTCTAGTCAGGGTAAGCTATATACACTAAAAGATAACCTGTGCTCGCCCTCTAGTAACTTGGCTCAGAGCTGTCAGGCTTATCCAAAGAGGCAATGTGTAAAATATTTGTGCAACACACACAGTAACTTAATGAAAACACAACAAAAATACGGTTAGAAAAATAGATTATATTCGTATGCAAAAAAAAGATCAAAATGCCAAAAAAAACAATAAGTAGAACATGAGTTATGAATTTTTAAAGAATACATCAGAAGTAGTTACTTGAGGTTACCCTTGACTGGGGTAAATCCAAAGTTCAGGCTGACCCAGATGGGGGGCAGGGCGGCTACACAAATCATGTAGGTCCTGCTGAGAAAGTACCTTGGATGGAGCAAGCATCGACGTCGAAGTCTCGATGCGTCGGTTCCAATCCGCTCAAACAATGACGGCTTCGTCAACGAACCCCTTTACGATACAGACGCTAGATCATCTTCGAGCATCACTGTCCTTCACCGTCGAGCCACGCAGTCCGTCGAAGCGATAACGTCGATCTGCTCATGCGTCGGCGTCGAAGGGCAATGCTTTGGTTCCAATTGATGCATAGTCATCACTGCATCGCTTTTGATGGTTCTGGACAGCAGAAGTCACCTTTGAAGGGCCCAGGGCTGGATTGGCACCACTTGGCAGGACAGGACTCGCAGATGGCAGAATCCAGGTGCTGTTGAAGCAAGTCTTTGATGGCTCTGAGACTTCAGAACAGGGGGCGATCCAGCAAGCCGTTGGAGTCACTCTGGGTGCAAGTGAGATGGGCCCCATCCTTGTCCTCAGCAGGGCAGAGATCAGCAGGCAGCAGGCAGCAGGGCAGCAAAGCAGAAAAAGAGTTCTTCCAGAGCAGCAGTCAAGTAGAGTGGCAATCCTTGTAGCACAGCAGTCTTTACTCCTGCCAGAGTTCTTCACAGGTCCATAGGCCCAGTAGCTACACCCAGGTGTGCCTTTGAAGTAGGGGTGGCTTCAAAGCAGGCCCTTGTAGTGCACAGGTCCCCCTTCTTTCCTGCCCATGCTATCGGTATGGGTTAATCAGCCCTTTGTGTGGGAAACAGGACCCAGGCCTTTTCGGCTCCCCCTCTATCATTCTGCCCAGGAAGAGCTATCAGAATGCAGATGAGTTCTCTGTCACACCCACCCTTCCTGCATTTGTGGCTGTTAATAGGGAATGCACAAAGCGCCAGACGTGTATTGGAGACAGGCTGTGAAGCACACAGAGCAGTAAGAATAGAGAATTGTCTACTTTCGAAAAGTTGTATTTCTAAAATAATAATCCAACTTTGCAATTCAAGAGGGTTTATCAATACCTTTCCAAAGATAAGAAACCTGATGCAGCTACTCCTTTCTAATCAGAAATTACAGCTTAAAAATGTGTTAAAAAATTCCCATTGCTAGTCAATGACAAGAGTAGGCCTCACATTAGTGAAAAAATAAATGTAGCTGTCTGTCACTTCTAGGACATGTAAAATTAAAAGTACATATCCTGTCTTTTACTTATGCAACACCCTGCGCTTAGGGTGACCTACGGCCTACCTTAGGGGTGACTTATGTGTAATAAAAGGGGAGTTTACGGCTTGGCAAGTCAAAGTGGCAATGGCAGGCCTGAGACGGGTTTGAAAGGCTACTTGTTTGTGTGGAATAGTCAGTACTACAAGCCCACTAGCAGCATTTAGGTTACAGGCCTTGGGTATGTGGTATACCACTTTACAATGGACTTTTAAGTAAACTAAATATGCCAGTGGGTATACACCAATGCCAACATGTTTTGAGGCGAAGTACATGCACTTTAGCACTGGACAAGTGGTAAAGTGCTCAGAGTCCTAAGGCCAAGAAATAGATAAAGCAAAAAGGAGGTTAACAGGCAAAAAGTATGACGGAAGCCCACCCTAAGGATGCCGGGTCTAACAGAAAATTATAAACAAAAACATAACAAATAGAATACATCTTAATCTACATAACTTTTCTTTGCATGCTCTCTGGCTCACAAAATAAAACTGTGCCCAACAAGCCAAACAAAATTCATCTTCCTTATTTACTCCTGTGCAACAAAATGGAAAAGTGACCTAGCAGTGAGCTGCACAAACTACTATTTGGAGGACATGATAATTGGCCATTAGGCAAACATAATAATATCAATTTAATTACTACATGAACAACTCAAGGGCACATTTATGGTCACATGACTATGTAACCAATAAACTAAAAAAGCTCTGACAAGTACCCATTAAGAGCTCACACATGTCCTGATGATGGTCCTGAAAGTCATTGGACAGGGAACCGAAATATCAACTTTGTATGTCTTTTTCATGTTGTTTTTGTAGATTGCTATGTTATACTGGCGTTATTTTCAATATTTTATTTCTTTTTGTGATTCGTTCAGTATTTATATATGCTTGTTTACATTATGGGATTTTCATTGGGATTTTTGTTGATGTCTGTAGCTCCTTCCCCACTGTCTCAGTATTTCAGTGAAATATAAACTCACAGAGGAATTTATGTTCCACAAACAGTTTAGATCTCTGGAACCCTACCTAGACACAATCCAGATCCCCCAGGACAGGATGGTATACATTCAATTCAGGCTTGGTACCCTTCCTGTGAGTGAGGTTACAGCTAAGTGGCACCTTAACTCTCCCAGTCCTAGCACTTGCCCTGGTTGTAATGCCCCGGTGGAGTCTGTTGCCCATGTGTTGTTTGCATGCCCTGCTTATTTGCGGCCCAGGGATAATTGTCTCAAACAGATTTGCCGACCATTGGGCACACAAAACCACTGGGATGCACTCCGCATATCGAAGTCGGATACCAGGCCCCCCTTTGTTTGTGATATAGCCAAGTTTCTAAGCCACACAGGGAGTATCAGAAGGAAAGCACTGATGAGAGCACCTCCATAATGGCCGGGTTGACCCCTAGTCTAAGTAGCTTTTTTGGGTCTTCGTGATTAAACTTAGGCTACCCTCACATGCACTAGTTGTTGCACAAGTACTTGATTGTAGATTGATTGCATAACCTGATTGTGTGGGGAGGACCCTAAGGGTAAACCTGTAACATCCTCTGTTTGATGCTGTAATTATTGTTTTAACTAGTTTTTATATTTTCATTAGTTTTAATTCAAAAATCCTATTAAATGTATGAAAGATTTTATGATGTACAACTATGAACTTCACGTATGTTCTTTGTAGCTTTTATAACTTAAATAGTCGAAATAAAGCTTATATGATGATGATATTTTGTTGTATATATGTTATTGTAAATTGTAATGATTTAAAAAAAAATTCTTTGAAATATGTGTATCTAGTTTTCCTTTTGCCTCCCCTCTTTTGATTTGTTCTAATATAATTGATCTCCTTTGTATTTAGGTGCTTGTATCATACATTGCTGCTGTAGAACTAAAAATTCTCTCAGTTGAAGGCAAACTTCTGTTGCACCAACAATATATATAGGCTGTTTGGCGATACTAGAGTTTCACTTTTTTGTAAGCATCTCAAAAGATAATATGCAAATCAAGGCAAATGTTAGAAATGCTCCGATCATATTTGATCACATATCTGTTACCATTTTGGCGCTGATTGCTAGCTTAGGTGTTATTTATCGCGGGTACGTTATTTATTACGTGCAATAAATAACACCTGTCACAAGTTTGTGGGGATGTTGGTGCTTAACGCAGCAAAATTGGCATGGTACTGTAAATACCGTACAATTTTCCCTGTTAAATATCGTTAAACCTGCCCAAATTTTTACGACAGCTGAGGTATTTAACGCATTCTGATAATTATCGGATGTGTTAAATACAGCCAAACACTTCATTCTTACCCATGCATAAACAATGTTTTACGCATGTGACGGAATTTACTGGCCCACTTGTAATCAGGGCCTTTGTCTGTTCCCTATCTAAACCTCCTAATTATTTTTAACCATCTCACTTATATAGCTGAGTCATTTTTTTAAGCCTTCATTATGACAAGCAATTTATAGTTTCCCTGCATACCTTATGCTGTCATCGGGTTAGCAGTAGGAATTTGGGTTTTCATTATCTCCCCTGAGCAACCGGCCCATGTGTCTAACCCCACCCTAGTTTCAGTACCTTGTTTAGCTTTATTACCAGTTATCCTTATCGCACAAGGAGGTGGTCATTTGTGCTCGTCTTGTGCTTTGCAACACAAATGTGCAAACAGTGCCACTTGCCAGAAGCATATGGATGATATGGAAAGTAAAGCTACTTTTTTCTTTCTCCTTCTGGCTCATAAAGCAGTCATCGTTACATCATTCTCACCAGAGGAATTACAAGTTTTTTCTTCTATGTATACTGTTGGTTGTGAAGAAAATATATGAAGTTTCTTAAAATATGGCGATCAATCACACATGGTTAGTGTTACCATTCAAACATTTAGTCCACTTTTCTAGGCCATTTGCTTACTTCACACATTCTTTTAATAATAAATACAATCATGGTTTCATGCAGTCAACCCTGTCCTGTATTTAGCATGCATCATTAAATCTGGACTGCTAAGGCCTTCCCAACACAACACTCTGGTGCACATAGTCAAATGTACACAAGTTTGTAGCAGCTTGTCTAGCTGTTCCACCACCTGCTCAGCCTCCACCATGAGACCTCTGGTTCACTGAAAGAATAGGTCCAACATCCCACCTTCCCAGTCAGGCCATCTATCTCTCCCCTTGACCCAGGATACCTCACATTGCACATTTCTTTATTAGTATATCGTTTTTGATTCTTATCTGAAATATATTTCAAGTTTATGTTTGTAATAAATTATTTTAGTACTTCCTTCGAAGGGAATCAATCACACAACTGAAATAAAATAGAGGCGATAGGTGTAACATTTACAGTGGAGCTTACATAATAGACAGTGCGAAGTACAGTGTATGGCCTTCTTTTCATGACATGTCTATGTATTATTTTATTTTAGGATCCCTACAACAATATTGTGCGTACAGTGATTGAAGCCATGGCTGCAGTATTTGGAGGCACCCAGTCTTTACATACGAACTCCTTTGATGAAGCCTTAGGGTTACCTACTGTGAAGAGCGCACGTATCGCCAGGAATACTCAGATCATAATTCAGGAGGAATCGGGCATTCCTAAAGTGGCAGACCCGTGGGGAGGTTCTTACATGATGGAAAACCTCACGAACGATCTGTATGATGCTGCCCTCAAGGTAGATATTCTGTTTTGATGGCTCACAGAAGGAAAGTTCATATTCCTGAATAAATCATAATATTGGGATTGCTGTAATCTTCCATCATACTAATCCAGTGGTTCTACACTGCCCATTTAATACATGTAATCATTGCTTGCTGCTGGTCACTCACAGAGTGGTATAGATAGTTACATTTTAGGTATGGGCAGAAATCTGATTGCTATGACGATCAATGACTGATGATTAAAAGTCTAGCATGTTATTTATACCCTATTCATACCAATTCTATGGCAATCTGAACCTTTCCTGGGATTCTTTGGTTGGTTACTGGGCAGTATATTGTGTATGCATGATTTACCATCCCATAAATGGTAATCTGTTACACCATTACTTTTCTATAGAGGATGCTACCTTGAACTTACCATGATTGTGAATACCACTATTTCTACATGGTAAGTACAAAGGGTAAGGGTTAGGATTACATTAAAGATGGTTCTTAGCTTTAGGGTTACGGTAAAGGTTAGGGTTAGAGTTTGAAATAGTTTTAGAGTTAGGGTGAGGGGGAGATGGGCTTAGCCTTTGATTAAGTTTGGCGTAAAGGTTAGTCTTAGGTTTAGAGTTTGAATGAGGCTTTGAGTATGAAGTAGGTTTACTTTAGGTTTACTTAGTGTTATGCTTATTATTATAGTAAGATGTAGAATTAGGTTTAGTGTTAAGGAAAGGGGTTAGACTCAAGATGTGTACACTAACCCTTATTTTTATCTTATTCAGTGTATTATTATTCTCTAAAGAGTTATTCCAAATAGAGGAAATGTTGAATTAGTGTATTCTTATGGGTACCTCAATGTAGCTGTGTCTATGTAGTGAGATACGACAATTGGTAATGCAGTTTTACCACGGTACCCAGCGCCACCTTCTCCAGTTGGATACTGCTTTGAAGCACTGTGCTTGACTTTGCTACCCTTGAAGAGTTGTCAGTGCTAGCTGTATGAGTGGGCAGGCCTTAGAAACGAAAGCCTTATTTAGGGTTTGGCACTTGTAATACTGTGGACAGGATATCCATCATGTTTGTGACCGAGTAACCCAGTTGCCAAACTTTAAATCTGACCTTTAGACACAGCATGCTGAAATATAAAACACTCACTAAAGTGAATGCTTAGTCACCTCTATCTTTCCAAGGATGAATACAGCTTTTAGTTACTAGTAAGTAAACAAATAAATATCTAAATTCCAAAAGTTTATATATCACGAACATGCTAGTTGGAAGATCTTCAACATTAGCCCTGTGGCCAATGCAGTTTTATAGTGACTCCTGTGTCACCATTAGAATAATTTGAAATGTTGTCCATAATTTGAAAACTGTAGTTGAGTCCAGTGCTGGGACATTTACACTCTGGCCTAATGTCTTCATTATTGTAGCCTTCTTCATTATCACAGGTTAAAACAGGACAGTGTTACTATATTTCAATTATGCGTTACCTCCGAGACCTACTACTAGGAAATGGTATGTGTGTGATATTGTTTCATGTCCAAACATCTTGCTTTTGCATTTTATAGATATTTTGCTGTAGGTTCTCACAAAGAACAGCAAGCCCGCCATCATTCTGAGTACCGAGGTATTCATTATTTGGATGGTAAAACATCTAATATGATAATTCCACATTCGACCATCTGAATTTACTGGGGATGTATCCTCTTGGTGTGAGGAGTGAATATACCCCTGGAAGACAGGCTGGTATGGTGAATGACTTGTGGAAATGCAGATTTCCCTAGTAATTCCCTATACCATAAACAATTGCCCATAATAGCACAGCAATTTCACGTTTGTAAATTGCTGATCCTCATGGTATTGTTAAATATAAATGTTAAATTACTTTTGTGGGATTACTGTACAATTTAGAATGTCCTCTTAAGAAGCAGCATTACACATCAGCGTGTCCATGTTGGGACGCAAAAGTCCTCTGCATGGTAAAAGACATGTTCACCTGCCCTGAGTGTTCAACTGTACTGATGTCTAGATCCTTAATGCTGACTTTGTGTCATAGGCTAACACAAATCATGTGTGTGCGCCATGACAAAGGCCAGTCTCTAGGATTGCGGTCTCTTGGACCAAGAGGGGTGCCCAAAATGCCCAAAGCGCATTACCTCACAGTACTGCCTTCACCAGGAGAAAAACAGCTGAAGCACGTGGTGGCAGTATACTGTGTAGTGACCAGCAGTAGTGACCATATCTTTTTTACTCTGTCACTGGAGTGAGCATACAGCCTCACTCCCCTTTTAAAAGTTCTGCAGCTGTGTGCTTAACTCACCGTTGGTCTAAATCAGGTAGATGTGAAAGTGCTGTGCAGCATAGGAGTAGTGAGTTTGCGCCGGTTGTATGTGTACCTGTGATGGGTACAGTACAGGGATAGAGCAGTACTGCACAGTATGTCTGGTTAGTGCATGTACTAAATGTATGTATCTTTAGTGTGATACAGTACATAAGAGATGTAGTGCTGTGCAGAGCATGTGCAAGGAAAGCATGTTCTGAGTGTACGTGTGCTTGCGTGAAGTACAATACATGAAGGGCGAAGCGATGTGCAGCGCATATGATAAAAGTGTGTGCTGGCAATGTGTGTGTTTTAAAATAGCACACCTTGGTACAATGCAGAATGGCTAAAGTACAGAACAGTGCACGCAAATTGAATGTGTGCTGAATATGTTTGTGCCTGTAGCGGTACAATACAAGGATGTAACCGTGGTTTGCAGTAGGTGTGCTTTGAATGCACATTGAGTGCCAATGCGCCTGCAATGGTATATTACATGGAGGGCCCTGGGTTCCATTTTGGGAGTCCCAGGCCTGCCTGGTGAAAACATGATCAGGAGATTAATCCCCCCAGACAGATTTGTGTAATGCTGCATTCCTGTGTGCTGGGTGGTACACCCTGGAGGAAGGGATTTATCCTTTACACTTTACAATATTGATCTTTGTTTCAGTGATAGATCACAAAGAAGGGTCCAGAAACATCTCAGGAAAGGGAGATTAGGCTGAAAGGGAATCCTAAAGAGTAGGGCTTGGAGCTTGTGGTTAACCTTTTAATGCACATATTACTGTGGCTGACATCCTGGTGTGAACTATGGTCACTGCCATGAATTTTGTTGTGGGTCCATCAGCTTCAGAGTCATGCCTGCTGTTACAGACTTCGTTTCAGAGGAAAGAAAAGGCAATATATCCACTTTAAAAGAAGCAGAACAACAACATAAAACTTCAAAGACTCAGATCCTAAATTACATTAGGTGTTTGGGAAAGGGCTGTAAGAAGGGGAGGTTAAAACCTCACACTTTGTCATCTGCCAAGCAGCCAGACGGGCTGTATGAGTAGGGAAGGGTTCGCAAGACTTCTGCCGGTGACCTGGACTGGAGGAAAATGCCTGCTAGTCTCCCCACTGGGTTAATGGACATCACCTAGGACACCAAGATTACCTCCCCTGGAGCACCATTCCTACCTGCTTGTTAAGACCAGTATTCCCTGTGAGGGAGAGGAGAACGTTAGAGGGAGCGAGGTCCAGTGGGGAGCCCTGCATGAAGATTCCCTGAGTGAGGTGTGAGGCTGAGCACTGATCTGGCCATTGCCCATGTGCAGTTTCGGCTCTGCAACCCCCGTATGCCACGAGAGGGCTGCCTTGTCCTGACCCATGCTGGAATGCTGCCCGGGAAGCACCAGGCCCACACCACTTACTGCAGTGACCCCATATGCCAGATGAGATAACCCGTGAACTGATTTTGGGCCAGGTGTGCGGGAAACCATCGACCCAGTATGCCTGGAAGGACCGCTGTAGTGAGGGTGAGCGCATAAGGAGGAGCTGCCAGTACCACTTTGGCCAAGGGTTTGGTTGGTCATCGCGCTGACTGCCGAAGGAATACTGCTGTGACCAGTGGGGCGAGCCCCCGTCTGTGATTTGTGACTGACGGATTTCCTGAGGATCACCAAAACACTGCTGAAGACGTTGTACCCTCTCAGGAGCTCCAGTCAGAAGCCGGAGGATCACACCAGCACTTCCCAAACCCAGTTGTTAGGGGGAACAGCAACTTACCTTTGTGTTTACATAGCGGGAGCAGCTCTGATCACTTGAACGAACTAGCAGTGCTGCTCGAAGAGAGAGACTGTGCTGCTGGATTCTGCTGCATAAACTGCGAGTGGCTCGACTTTGCCGTACAGGATCAAGGACTCGTGAACACCCAAGGATAGGACACTCACTGAACTGCTGAATACTGCCAGAGCGGGTAAGACTGCCAGAGCGGGTAAGACTGGAGTTGGGCCTTTGGGGCCCGAGGGGAGTTGCTGCTAATGGTTCTATGGCAACATAGGTACTTTTGCCTAAATTCCAAGGGCCCGAGGGAGAAGCGTAAGCGTTTGGCCTAATCGTTTGCATTCCCTGGATGCACCCAGCAGTGAATGAGGAATAACCTGTGAACATTTTGCAGGAAGGAGGGTGGGGCAGGGTTATGCCTGACAATTACTAGAGCTCGGACCTCAAGGGGCAATTGTGGTATTGCTTCTGAATGATGTATACCATTGCTGTGTACAGTTAGAAATAAAAGACTTTTTTTTGTATAAAAGCAAGTATCAAACTGGACATGGATTTATTTTTTTATACTGTTTGCACTTTAAATTATGAGTCATGTTCACTGACCTGTATCTACATCCCCTCGGGGTAGCCTTGACTGCTCGACCACAACTACCACTGAGAGTCAAGTGCAGAAGTTGTACTTGGCTCCATTGCTCAGGATCCATACTTTGTCGGGCCCCAGAAGATCAGGAGTTAAAGGCCTCACCCCCCCCAACTGGGCCCAGTTGCCCCTGCATGCTCAATGGCCCTCTGAAAGGGGTTCTGACAATCTGTATACAATACTTACTGGATTTTAACAAAACATTAACTACTATTTATTTGTTTTTTTGCCAGCAAATTATTGAGATTGAAGAAATGGGTGGAATGGCCAGAGCTGTTGCAGAGGGACTACCCAAGCTTCGGATTGAAGAGTGTGCTGCTCGGAGGCAGGCAAGGATCGATTCAGGTAACTAACAATGGAGTTTTGACTATATTATCTATATGTGAGTTTTCCAATTCCTTTGCAATATTCTTGTCTTTACTGGTTTGCAAGCTCTGTTTGTAGTTGCTTGCCCCTGACTTTTACTGTTCTGGCAGCTTCAATAGTTAGGCCGTTTGGCAGCGTGGCTGCTCTGGTGTCCTAAAGAAGAACTCAGAGTGTTATAGTGGCTAGGCCATGTTAATGTTAACAGGATTTATAGAACACACTGTTACCCTGAGGTGCCCTGGTGCTAGTTCCCTGAACTGGGCTTAGTGGGTTCCTATTGACCGTACTGTCATCTAATTACTGAAGGGCCAGATTTTCAAGGTCTTTCTAAAGGTCAGCAAGTTTGGGGCAGTATGGATAATTCATTAGTTTCTGTGTAGAAACTTCTGCCTCCCCAATTCATTTTTTTAAACCTGGGTACTACCAAGGATTTAGAATTGGCAGATCTAAGTGTCCTATAGGGAGTATACCACCTACATTTATGGGTGAAGTGGGAAGGTCCCAGGTTATGTAGTTTTGTAGGCGATGCACAGTGCTTTAAATTTAGCCTGTTTTTCAGTGGCAGCCATTGCAACTTTTGAATAACATTTCTCATCGATGAAGATTTGGGTGTACCCGAGAGAAGTCTAGCTCCAGTATTTTGCAGTACCTGAAGTTTTTCTAGATGTTGTTGCTGTAAATTCAGGTATAGACTTTTGCAGTAGTCTAGCCTGGCCATAAGTAAGGCCGATATTACCATTTTTTGGGAGTTTGGATAAATAAAAGCTAAGATCTTTTTTATCTTTATGGCGTTACCTTGACTAGAAAAGGAGAGCTTGTCATCTGTGATTACTCCCAGATTTTTAGCTTTATAGATCGGCATTAAAATGCGTGGGACTAATGGAGAACCCCTGAGGAAACTCCACCCCGAATATAAAAAGGTTCGACTTAAATGGTTCTAAGGCTACAAATTGCAACCTAAAAGATCTCAAGGTTGAGAGATGGTGCATGCACTCCTATGGCCGTTAACCAATCCACCAAGATGGTATGGTGGACGGTATCAAAGGCCTCCAACAGGTCTAACAGAATATGGGTGGCCTTGCCTCCATTATCCAGTGCTTCTCTGATTTACTCCACAGACTTAATGAAAGCTGATTCTGTGCTATAGTCCCCTCTAAAGCTGTGTTGCACATCATCCAGCCAGCTATGCTCAGTCATGTACTCTGAGAGTTGAATGGTCATGGCACTTTCTAAAAATGTTGCTGGCAATGGAAGACAACAAATTGGCCGGAAATGATTTGTATCATTGGGGTCGAGATTGCGTTTCTTTAGGATAGGTAAAATTGAGGCGACTTTTCACAACTTGGGAAAGCTGCCAGAACTGGGGACTGAATACAACGTTTTGGTTAGGTTATCAGTAACGATGTCCTGTGCCACTTTTTAGGCTGTCACTGGGCAGAGGTCCAAAGGTGATCCGGATTTAGCCCTGGCAATAAGGTCCAGCACTTTCATAACATCAAAGTTAGCAAATTTAGAGAAACCAGGCTCTTCTTGTTCGGTCAGAAGTTTCCAGTCCGCTTGAGTGGCCGCCCCCTCCTGCAAGGTCCTAGGTTGATAAACCTCATTAAAAATGTTTTTCACTTTGCTTAGGAAGTGTTTAGCAATCTTATTGCACAGTTGCTTTGTGCACACAGAGTCTGGTACGTATGGAGATGTAAGAGACAGGACTGTATTAAACAGTGTTTTAGATTAATTTTTAGCACTCTTAATTTTCTGAGTGAAATATTTTGTCTTTTCAATGACTACCAGGGCTTTCTATTTGTTAAGACAAGATTGATACTTTTCCTTCTCCTTGGTATCGTAAGCCAATCTCCAGAGACTCCAGAGACGTTCTTGTTTTATGCAGATCAGTTTATAATTTTTCAATGTATCTGAATACCGGGGAGCCGAGGGGCAACCATGCGTTACTTTGATGATAGATTCTGGGGGTACTAAGGAAGCTATTGCCTCCAACCAATGAATGAAGTTACTGGCATTCCTATCCACATCATCAGAATAAACCGGTTGAGAGACAGCTAGAAGATGTTGAAATTGCTGCTGGTTGAATTTATTCCAAGCATGCGCTGTCCTTGTATTGTGTAAGATCCTTGGCATAGTGGTGCCACCAACCGTAGTAATCTTAAACAGCACAGCTGAAGGATCGGATCAATAGAGCAGCAGGATGTCCTTGACCGAGAGATGGGGGGTGTTTGAAAAGATCCCATTGAGCATGTGGCCCACGGAATGTGTAGGACCTTTTACCAATCGGGGTAAGCCTAAGCTATTCATGATGTCTGAATTTGCTTCTAAATGGAAGTTGAAATCGCCAACATTGTCATGTATGGAAAGAAGAGTCCAGTAAGCATACGGTATCCTGCCTTTTTTTATGTTTTTGCAGGGCTGTGTATGTGCCAGACTGAAGCACAATGATTGCATGTATGCCAGGCAGTAGCATACCTACTCCTGGATACATTAGCAGTACAGTATCCAGAAATTTGTATTCCTACCTTTTAAACACAGCACTCTATCCAGCTGTGCACTCAGCACTGCTGACCTAATGCACTGTATCTCCTCACTCTCAGCAGAAGAACCCAGATGGACTTCTTCTGGGCAATCAGATTTACTGCTACTCTGTAGAGCACTAGTGTCTTTACTTGTTCTTTCCTACAGTAAAAACTCTTCTTTGCCTTCGTTTACCTTTCAATTATTTACTGCCATGGATAAAAAGGTCAGTGACGGTAATCGTCTGCAGAGGCGTTATCTGTTACCTCATTTGGAGTCATACAAGGACCTTGAAGTTCAAGATACAGTTATCCAGATCTTTGTGAAATTCATTGTCATAGTAGCTTTTCAAAGAGCCTGTGGCAAATTCTGATCGGTATCTTACACATTTCTGCAAAGAAAAGCTAATATCAGTCACTTTGTATCACAAGATTCATAGGTCTCATGTATTGCTGGATAGCTAAAATATGATTCTGTTTCACTTTTTGGAAGAATGTATGATTACATGCGGATTTATCTTCTAGTTTCATCAGATACAGGATGTGTGTCAGATCGCTAGGATTGATTTCAGGATGCCACTGTTGTATCTATGGGGGTATTAGAATACTGCAGAAGGTTGGAATGGCGTCCGCATTCTAGCATCTCCATGTAATCCATATCCAACAGCTGCTTAAGGCAGTTGGATTCTGGACTTGACTATGCAGGGATGCTGACTGGTGGGCTCGTAATTTATTTATATTGCTATATGAAATAAAACATCTTTAACCACGGCATGGAGTTCTACGTGTGATACTTACTTACTTTTAGTATAACATTTGGCGACAATGTCGTCCAGAAGCTGTGCGGCACCGAGCCCACTGCCGGAAGCGTTGTGTTTGACTAGATTTACTGGTAGCGAGTCTACTTTGGATCAGCCAAAGTGGTGATGTACACAGAACAATTTTGTACATAGTCCTCATTTCGTTGTTGAGGCGGCGCGCTCTGGGGAGTAGTTGTGACATCAGTGGCATTGACAGCGGAGTCAGGCAAGTCTTTGGACGCTGTTTGTGGTGTGCATACACCAGCGTCAAGCAAGTCAGAGGCTGTGAGCGTGCTTGTCTATTATGCGTCATCACATTTAGATGCGCATCTTCATACAACGCGTGTTGCACTTTGTTTAATCCCTGTGTCAGCATTATAAACAAGCTACGTTCAGCGAGGAAGTTACTGTCTCTAATAAGATTTGATTCAATTTTGTTTTTTACTTTATCATCTGATTTGTTGATTTTTAGTTGATAGATTACACCTTTACAGTCTACTTTAGAAAATGTGCGAAGATTGTTTGGCAAATAAAGAAATGTCTTGAAGTGGAAATGTTCCAAAACCTGGTAAACTCAATATGAAATGGAAGCTCTGGTTTCGCACGTTTGAAAATTTCTTGGTGGTAATCGATACTGATAACTTTGCTCCACACAGAAAATTTGGATTAATAGTCAGTTGTCTGGGCACTGAAGGTCAGAATATTTTTGATCATTTACCAGCGGTGCAAGGACCAGGGGTGATGGTGAGGGGTAATAGTGTTTATAGAAGCCCATAGAAGACTGGCTGTACATTTTTGAGCTGAGCCAAGTTTTATTTTGGAACGTTTTAATTTGTATTCCAGAAAACAATTGGTAGGAGAAAACATAGACCAGACCAGTACGTGGCAGCACTCGGAGTTTTGGCTAGTACATGTCAATTTAATATTGCTCCTGATGAGTACATTAGAGACCAAATTATACTGAATTGTCAACTTTAAAAAATACAAGAGTATTTGATGTGTTGTAAAAATCCTACACCAGTAGAGATTGTGAAAATCGCTAAAGGTATAGAAAGATCTGTGGAATCAGTAAAATTGCTTACAGGGATTACCTGTTCTTCTTAAAGTGTGAGTGCAGTGAAAAAAACTTTTAAGTCACTGGGGCAAGGAGTTTTAAGACCGGATCCAAGGGTAACAGCTGTTATAGGCATGGATGTAGTTATTATTTAGCTAACAGTTTGAGTTGTCCTGCACAGGGGAAAAAGTGCAATGAATGCAAAACAACTGGACATTTCATGAAGGTCTGTCTGTAAGGGTATGGATAATGTGAGAGTTAATTGTCTTTCAGATAGTGAGAAACAAAATATTAATACTGTATACTCAACATTACAGGAGACTACAAGTTTAACGCTTAAAGTGAATGAACAGGCAAATCACTTGGAGATGAATAATGATGGGTTGTCTAGAGTAACTGAGGAATCTTGTATAATTGAATGCAAAAAAGGTCCTTTTTGTAATGCAAGTATAGGAGAAGTTGATTTAAGGATCATGGCTGATTCTGGTTCACCGGTGACTATAGCATCCGAAAACGCTTTTAAATCCTTCTGGAATCATAGCATTTTGAAGA